>NC_141072.1:46646710-47124210 GCF_041138505.1 Cibotium barometz
CAAATATAAAATCAAAGTCATGCACACATGAGTGCAACTAGACTTGAAGAAACATCCATCTACTGTATCAAGTAAAATGTCTAGGGCTCATGATCCTTTCGGAACCTTCCCAGAACATAAATATAGAAGATCACCAGGATAGCTAGTCCTAGGGAATCCTTGGACTCATTGGGCATAAGCTTAGGTGACTATCCACCCTTTTGTTGCTCATTTCCAGCTTTGAATTTTCCCTTGTATGAGCTGAATTCTCGTCTTTTTGATGCCCTCTTGCCGTATACTTCCTCATAAATAGTAGTTGAGTATATGAGCTCATGTAAAGTGTTGTGCGGATACACCATAAGGCTCAGCCTTGACTTAAACTTTCTTTCTTCTCGTCCTCATTAATCGTCATGAAAGTTGTGACCTTGAGAAGAATCTGTCAAAACTTTGAGACGTAAGAGGAAATAGACTCGCCTTCATCCTATGTTAGCCAATTCCATTCCTTTCGTACATCCTTTTTGAAGTGAGGAGGAAGGAACTGATCATAGAATTGCTCTTTGAAAGCACTCCATGTACGAGCAGCTGTCCTATCCAAGAGCTTTGCCATCCACCAATCCCTTGCAGTCTCTTTAAGATGCATACCCATATGTCTGAGCATAGATTTCTCGATGAAGTCCTCAATGCAAAAGGCTATTTCGAATTGCCTTATGAAAGCAAGTGCTTTGGTGGTATCTAGCTTTCCATTATACTATCTCAAATTTGATGTCCTTGTTCCCTAACTTGAACTCTTTGGCCTTCTTGTTGTGAAAAGCATCTTGACGCTCTTGGAGACCAATGGACAATGAGCTTCCCTAGAGGGGCTCGGCTTTGGGTTGCAAGATCCTTGGATACCAAGGCCTTCCTTGTGAGGAGATTAAACGATTGACACTTAATGTCAAACTTGGCTCGAGCTGTGCGCTTGTCGTCGTCGGCCTACAAGAAGTTCCAAATGAGCCATTGGATCAGGCCAATGTAAGACTAAGAGAATGCCTAATGTGAAGCGATGTACCACTTGGTGGCTAGGAGGATTGTGACACATCTCACATGTGGCACATAGAAAATAACATGTAAAGGTCCGTGGGTAAGCGCAGGTGCCATGTGTCAAGTCATGGACCTGGACGACAGCAACAAAACAAACCGATTAGCTTACTTCTTTCTTGTACGTAAAACAGTCAGTATTTTAGGACTCTTGTGTGTTAGGTGTGATTGCTATCTCTTGCCATGAGGGCTATCCAAAGCTACCTATCACTATATCTTGTATTTGGCTACAGCTCAGTCTCAAACTAACCACCTTCATGGCATAGTCTAGACCATCCACTTTTCCGCAGTAGCTTCACCATCATTGACTTGGGTGACTCCATTGGTTAACATGGTTTCGCTCACCCGACTTGCTCGTAATGCGCTTTGTAATCTTACTCACACAAATGGGCACTGAACTTTTGTAAGACGATATTGGGAACATATAAAGAAGCCTCACCACGTACTTGCTTAAGACTAGTAATAGAGATCGTACCATTTTTAAGTTTCATCGACAATGTGAAAACTAGTCGCTTGTATGTAAATCATTTTTGACATTAAGCAATACACAATCATTCCCTTACAATGGTTTTCTTGTGAGCTCTTCCTCTTCCCTTTTCTTGCTTGCATGTATGCTTTTTAATTCATGCTTGCTAGATGGATGCATGCTTGAATGGGTGATTGTAGCATTTCTTCTTCTTGCTTTCTTGTATGCTTTTGAATTCATGCTTGCTAGATGGATGCATGCTTCAATGGGTTTGGCTATAGGATTCTCTCTTCGATTAGCTTCTTCTTCTCGTGCATTTTGCGAGAGAGAACCATTGCAAAGGACCATTTCTTCTTGTCTCCATCTAGGCATTGAGAGTCGTCCCTTCATCCCTTTGGCAAGGAGAATTCTGATGTGATAATAGAGTGAGGAGATTGTGAATCTAAGACAAAATCCAAGGACACGTACCTCAGCTAGGCTAAGGTAAGCTCTTGACTTAAACAAATTTACCACGTCATCACATGGTTCTCTATCATCAATTATACATCTATATATACTTATCACATATATGTAAATAGTTACAATAAAAAATATAAATAAATCAATATACACTATATAAACATAAATATCACATATGATTGATTTAAAAAATATATAGATAAAAATAAAAATAAATATTATATCTAATTAAAATTTATAAATATTTAATATATTTTATATTTAAAATAATAAAGAATAAATTATTATTATCCATTCATAGATAATTTGTAATGAAGATAAGAATATTTATTTTAACTTAAAATATTAATTTAAAATAAAAAGCATAAATATAATTTATTTTTATGTTTAAATCAATTAAAAAAACTATTATCTATTATCTCTTGGTCCATAATCATCTAACATGTTAATCTATTAAGTAACCTTATCTCTTTACATCTTAGAGTCCATAATCATCTAATCATATAAAGATGTTAATCTATTAAGTAACCTTATCTCTATTGTAGTCCATAATCATCTAATCATATAAAGATGTTAATCTAAGCTATATGTTAATCTATTAACCATGCGTTGGGTTTGATTTCCTTACATTGTTTATTTTAGGTCATCCTTAGCTTTGTAGGGTATGGGTTCACAAAATTGTAGGAGTAGGAAGAGTGCATAGAAATAGAAAACTCTCCATTCATGAGTCTCTTGAAGAAGAGGATAGGAAGAGAAAAGCTCGTGATGGATGAAAGAGAACAAAGAGCACACCAATGGGCACTTACTAATGTTGGCGAGCCCTCCTCCCCTCCCCTTGCTCCAAAGTTTGGAAACTCCTCATGGTCCTCCTCTACCTCATCCTCCTCCTCCACTTAGTTTAGCGAACCCACATGAACTATCCCTCCTCTCTCATCCCTTAGTGTGGTTTATCGTATTGGGAAGCACGTGATCATGTTTGCAAGATCATTCACACCTTTTTCCAAGACCTTAAGCCTTTGACCATTGCAACCTAGATGAGTATAGGGTGCTTCCTAGCACAGAAAGGACTCTACACCATTTATATACATCATCGATTAAGAAGAAAAATAATGTGGATGCCTCGGTAGCTTGTCATGCTATTGTAGCGTTCATTAGTGGATCTCACATTGTAGGTCATGTGAGTGCTATATTTCACATAGCAGCACATATTCTTAGAGGTGATTGTGCAGAGGAAGAATTATGGGCTTTGAGTGGTGGTCATAGTTGTCAGGTACGATACCGTACGGGAAAATATAATACAATATAAATTTTTTTCTTATCGTACGATAAAATACGGTGTTTTATAAAAATACTTATAAACTTAGGTATTTTCAATTCAAGATATGGAGTATTTTAAAAAGGAGGAAATCATCATAGTATAGAGGAAGCTCAAACAACCATAGATAAGCAAAAAAAAGGCCATTATCTCCCAAAAAAATAAAATTTTGGGGATTTTTTGGGAAAAAAATCGGTACGAGTCCGTATGGTATCGTACCATATGGTATTCCTTACGATAAGCCATCGTACATCGTACTAAAACAACCTTGGTGGTCGTTGTGTGCTTACATGTAATCATTTAATTACCGATAGCACCAAGGCATTGATAGAGCAATTTAAGGAGGAGAGTTGTAATGTGCCTACACATAATCATTTAATTACCAATAGCACCAAGGTACATGTGGTGCATGTGGCTAGTTGGAAGCTATGATTGAGCAAGATACAAGTGATGTGAAGGTAGTGCACTGGCAATATTATAAGTACGTCACCTTGATGGTGGTGGGCAATCTAGGAGGTTGCAGCTTGTTGAGAAAGATACTCCACCTATAGTATTCATTGGATCTACCCCTACGTACAAGTACGTCACCTTGATGGTGGTGGGCAATCTAGGAGGTTGCAGCTTGTTGAGAAAGATACTCCACCTATAGTATTCATTGGATCTACCCCTACGTACAATGCATCCACTGTGCCAAGTGATAGGATTGCCAATTCCATGTATGCCTAGAGCAGTTTTCCCTATGTATGGTTATCTCAACCGTGGATTTCACTGAGAACTATATATTTTTACCTTCTTACAAGGACATGAAATTTGAGTATTACTTCTCCGAGCAAGTATCATTATGTTCTAATAAATAAATTTCATCTCACATGTAACCTAATGTTTAATGCTCCGCTAGGTTACTATTTTGGTGCATATTAGTTATCGCCCTGTAGAAACACATACTTTCGATGGAGTTTCTAGCACCCTTTAGGCTCATGTCTTATTGTCATAAGGAGTATGATTTCTAAAGCAATGATTTCTTTGCAACTCATTGTAAAGGAGTATCATTTCTACATTAGTATGATTGCTCGCATGATGCACATTTTGTGTAGCATTGCTTCTCTCTTCATGATGCATTTTTGAGAGACCGTGGAGTGACATGGTATCATTGCTCGATTTGGCCTCATGGGCATGATGGTCAATTTAAATCTTCAAGGTAGTTCTATACAGGTGTGGCACTTGGGACACCAACATTCAAGCTATTTGGAGATTATGGCCATTTGATAGATTCATTGGCAATGATGTAGATTGATTCAAGGGTGCATGCTAAGTGGTGGAGTTGTGGTAGTGCATCCTCTTCCTATCCATCACATAGTGGTGAGAATTTTTTTAAGGTTTGTGGATGACAGTGTTGTTAATTGCTCTTTTACACATGATTGCCAGGACAGTTCTAGGCACTTTGGGCTTTTAGTCCATTCAAAGCACATGTTGAAGCATCCCTATATCTTGACATGACGATATGCATACTTTTGTGGAGCATGTATGGATGTTGCTTGGGGATATTGTGTGATGTCTAAATGGGTAGAGATCCTTGGAGCGAGTGGGTGCTTACACTAGAGTATCTTTTTTGCATGTAGTAAGTACTTGCCTCAATAATGCTAATGCCATGTTTATTGTAGATTATGGCCAGTTGATAGATTCATTGGCAATGATGTGTCTGCTGTGATTGTACCTAATGGTAACGAGGAGCACTTATTTGTTGACATGCTCTGTGCCAAAGAGCACTCTTAATAAGGATGCCGTGGATGGTCATGGATTTTCCTTTCATGCTCATAGCATATGCTTAATGGTGGCCACTAGTTCCACCAAGTTTACAGGTGTGGCCAATATATTTAGTTTCAATAGTACTAGCAGGTAGTACTAGTAGTACCACATTGACCATGAGGCCTATTCTCATCTTGTGATTTAGAGCAAGCTTCAGCTTGATGTGAAGGGTAGTAAACATAGCTCATGACCGCTTTGGCAACTTCTTATGGATGGGAGCTTTTTGTCTTTGGGCCTTAATGCATTAAGGTCTTTAGGCCTGAATATATTAACTCTCTCTCTCTCTCTCTCTCACACACACACACACACACACACACACACATGCATAGCACAACATGCCCCCCCCCCCCCCCCCCCCCCCCCCCCCCCCCCCAACACACACACACACACACAAGGCCTTAATACCTTAACTCTCTCTTTGCCCCTTCCTCCCCCACGTGCACATAGAGAAAAAAAAACACATGTTTTGGAGACTCAAAATGAAATATATAAACATATACACATACACGAACATCCATATACAAGTACACACATGTACACGCACACACAGATGTACGCACAAGCACATCCACATCCACATACACGCACACGTACATGCACACATTTGGAGACTCAAAATGATATATAAATATAAATATAAATATAATATAATAACCAAAGAAGTACAAAAGCAATGATGATGGATCTGTCTTCCCGTTGTGTTCCCACTATTTGCAAATACCCTCCGTCGTGTGCCCACTGTTTGCAAGTTCCCTCCAAGCGTTATATGCAAGTCGTGCAGCTGTCCTTGCTTCGTGGTCCAAAGCCAGGAGTCTATTATGCCAACCTCCATCTCCCACTCAACTCGTATCAAGAGCTCAGAGTCGTGTGCCCTATGCGATTGTGTCCTTGCCTCATGCTCCAAAGCCAGAAGTCTATATACCAACCTGCATCACCCACTTAACTCGCGTCAAGGTCTTTGAGTCGATAAGCGTTGCTCATCATCATCCTGCCCCTGTGGTGCTGTGCTAAACCTCGACATCGTAGAATGTCAATCTGTAATGTCGAGGCCAATTGTCCCATGATCTCTAAAGCTGGTTGTGGTAAGTAGAGTGCTATGTATGGAATGGTCCTTGTGCCCTCTCAACTATTGGTAGAAGTAGCTGTACTATTGGTAGGAGTGCCCTACCCCCCCCCCCCCCCCTCCTCCTCGTGTCCTCGTACGGTGAACCTCTCATCTCTGCCAGCTCTCAGTGTAAGTCTCTTTCTAGGCTGGCTTGGTAGGTAGCAAAAACAACCCTGTGTGCATCAAAACGTCATTTAGCATGTTTGGACTAGTGTTCCCGAAAAATCCTAAATAACTTAGGCTAAATAAACTGCAAAATCCCAAAATTTTGCAAAGAATAAACTTTCAAAATCTTCAATTCAAAGAAATAAATTGCACTATTTAAATCATAATATAAGATAAGGTTCAAACATTAGAAGTATCAACTAATTTTAACTTCTCAACGAAAATTAATAAGCTATAAATAATTGGAACTTCCAAAGTATCAAACTTAAAAACTTGCATTAAGAAATTTACAAGGAATTCGTAGGACAACCACAAGTTTGTATTGCATAAAGGTAAAAATAATGATTTTCCTTATTTGATTCTTTTGAGGTTAATATAATTGTAAGGAACATCCATGCATTTATTTTGGATTGATGGATAAATAAAACATGTTTAGCAAGATATCATAAAGCACCAAAAGATATGGAGAAAAGCAAAAAGAATGTAGGATGCTATTGCCATTGCAAACATATCTTGATAGTGACTATTAGCTTTTCATAATAGCGACAAGTCTTTTCATATTGCCAAAGGAAGTCTTTGCTTTTTATAGTAGTTGCACACTAAAATAGTAGCAAGGGCATAAAGGCTTTCCACAAACAATAACAAAGTTACATATAGAAGTTGTTCGTAATAGCTATAAAATTGCATAGCTATCCACTACAGAAATACAACTACATATAGAAGTTGTTCGTAATAGCAACAAACTTGCATAGCTATCCACTACAGAAATACAACTATGTAAGAGTTATCCACTATAGCAACAAATTGTCCAAAACATCAACATGAAACTTGTTTACAATTGCACCTTTGCACTAAGCAACACCCATCCAAAAAATAGCATGGAATATGTTTTACAACTGTACTTGTCCACCAAAGACAATAGTAGCTATGCACTTAGTTGTAGCAATAGCAAATACATATGCTCTATGCGTACAACCTAAAATATAAGTCTTCTTAAGCTATACGAGTGTACATATCTTGTACACATCTTGAAATCTTTGCTCCATCTCTCCACAAATCGATCGCATTTGTGAAACCAAAAGACATGAGAGGTGGTCCACATGAGAATATCCATATTTTTTAAATCTCCAAACGATTTCTAAGATTATTTTGTATAATGTTTGGAACACTAAATCTCCTCTCACAATCACTGGTACTACAACACTGTAGCATTGCAATTTTAGCCAAAGATAATAAGGTAGGATGTCACACTTCATTTCTTCCAATCAAAGTCCATGTGTCCTTGAGAGACTTTCCTTTTCAATCTGAAGCAACTTGAACCTTGAAGACACGGAACTCTCTTATCAATCATTGCATCAACTTGTGTACCATCTTTTAATGTGATTGTATTTCCATAGTGCTTCACCAAGGCATCTAATTCAATACTCCCAAAGCTTTTCAACTCTTTCATAGGAGGAAACCGAAGAGAAGCAACAACGCTAAAATTTTGCATAATGAAAGAGTCACCAAACATACCATTTCAAATATTCTTTTATTTCCAAATAAAGATTTGTTTGGCAGTCAAGAGCTTTAGCTAAATCACTACTAATAGCACATCGCTCTATTCTAACATTATAATACATGTCCTCCTCATTACCTTGTGCAACGTCCATAAGTAAGCATGTTGCCCTCCATATTCAAGAATAGGCGGAAAGCCATAATCATCATGTCCTTGCATATTCATGTTAATATCTAAAGGTGCTACATAAAACTCAATATCTAGCATTGCAATTATGGAATCTATCAAACTAGGAATGCTTGTCACATCCACAAAGCTTTTCTAAAAAGTAAGTGATAGCGTGGCAAGATGCTCAAGCATATTAGGCAAGAAATGCAACATAAAAATGAATTTGAAGTTTTGAATCATCTTGTATAACCTTCCATTCTTCTCTGTTATGCATAAGAGAAGAGGTTCCAAAACTTCACACCTTGACCACAACTTTGTGTCTACTTCACCACCTTAACCTATGGATTTTTTCCATTTTAAGGTGTGGAAAATCAAGCTCCTCTTGCAACCATGCAAGCCTCGTAGACCTTTTAGAGCTTTTCTAAAAAAGAAAAGCAATCTCATTCAAAGTTGAATCCATGTATCTAGCATTGGACTCTCTTTAAAAGCATCAAACACACATATAAGTGCCTCTGATGGGCAACACAATGAATGACAATCATAAATGGAATCCTCTTTCTCATCAAAGTAGCTAGGCCATTAATCGAGCTTGTCATTATTGATGC
Organism: Cibotium barometz; assembly: GCF_041138505.1. Lineage (NCBI taxonomy): Eukaryota > Viridiplantae > Streptophyta > Polypodiopsida > Cyatheales > Cibotiaceae > Cibotium > Cibotium barometz. The sequence continues at coordinate 46,655,354 of NC_141072.1, forward strand.
ACCATCTGATCCAAAGCTAGCTAACTTAGAACAATCAAGCCCATATTTATCCAAGAATGCATCAAGAGTATATTGCAATCTTTTATTGAGCGGTCCACAACTTCAAGTAATCCCAAGAAAGAGGTATGTGGTTCATAATCCATATAATTTGTGTAGACTATTAAATGTTCCACAACTAAAATTTCAGTTGATTCATCTACTAATATACCAAAGAAAGGAGACTGTTGTACATTCTGAATCATATTGTTGCAAAGAGATTCACTTATGTAGGAGGCAAACAAAGCAACATCCTTGTCATTTTGATATAGATATTTCAGAAGAGGTTGCACACCACACAAAAATAACAAATCAAGAAAAGTTGAAAATTAATTAAAGGCAAGGTCTTCTTTTACTATATAATAAGATCCTTGGAATAGATTTTAAACCCCTTGATCTACATCCCGCTGTTGTCTCGTTGAATGCCACTTTTTAATTCTTTAGTTCCATGTTCATAGAATATGTTGTCAATCTGTGCTGATTTGAAGTTGCATGTACTCTACTTGCACTTAGCTGAATACTAACAGACCCACAAGTACCAAACTTACTTCTATACTTTTTAATTTTTGACATTCTACAAAAGATATGCCCAAAGAATATATTTTTCCTTTTGATACAAAATAAAAATATAAATGAATGTGCTTTTTTTCTTTTACTACAAACTAAAAGTACGAAATCTCTACACAAATAAAACATACAAAATTTCTACATATGAATATAAATCTTAACCTCTTTGCACTATCAAATAAACTTTCATAAGTGAAAATGAGTTTTTTTTCTTATTATCATACAAAATAAAAAAACCTTCGCACATAACTAAAGATTAATCCCTCTGAACATTAATTTAAAACAAGACATCTTATTTACATTTCCTGTTATGATACAAGAGAATATAAAAATTTGTTTAGGTCCTCTCTCTCTCTCTCTCTCTCTCTCTCTCTCTCTCCCCTATTCATGTTGGGCTACTCATAGGCAATGGCCAACATGTGCTCCAAGGCCTCATGACTTGTTCATGCTAAAAGAGGAAGAGGTTAAGGTAGATTAGCTAGGCATTTAGAAAGTTTAAAAACTTGAGAAGTGAAACATAGCATGCCCAAGAGTGAGGGGAACATCATTGAAATGACAACAATGGCAATGAAAGGATAACATAATACATAAAATTCAAATTTGACAATATTAGATAATTTGGGAAAAATCTCATACTTTGGGAATTACCTTTTCAACATAGTTTTGGCCATATCTTGAGCATATTAACTCCAAATTTGTCGGACATTATAGATTTAGATCCTACTCTTCAAGATCTTTCCAATGATATGTCACATGATAGGGTTTGACAAAAGCTTGGATAGGTTCACCATGATCCCATTTTTCAAATGGGAATGGGATTTCATTACAAAAGAAATCCTAACTTAGAAAATTGATTAAGCATTACATTTATTACCAAGAAATAAATATCAGCATCGATGACCGGTCACATGTGCCATGTATGCTCAAATGGCAAGCAAGAAAAGAAAACATGAAAGCATAAAAGTTAAAACTCACAATAATCACCACTGGACTAATTACATATGCCATGTAAATGGCAAGCAAGAAAATAAAAATATCAAAGAATTCAAGTAACACCCTTAATGAAAAAAAACCCTAACGGTATACACACTCAACACTGTAAGCTAGATTGTCGTGTCCAAACATTTGTAAAAACACCCCATGATCTAACCATTAATGATGAAAGATTAACTCTAATGTCGAGAGTCCATACATTTATAAAAATAGCCTTGCATCATGTATGCTCAAACAACATACAAGAAAATAAAAAAATCAAAGAATACAAGTAAAAACTAACTAGATTGGGCAAGTTGGGTAGCACTCAAGTGGGAAGTGCAGGAGGCAAGCGGTTGCATGAGAAAACTCAAGAGTTGGCTTGCCTTAGGAGACCAAGCTAGTAAGATTTCAAGATTGAAGAAGCCGAAAAGAGCAAGACAATAGATCATAGGATGCAGGCGATGGCATGAGAAAGCCGAGCCTGGCCCTTTGAGCACTTGCTCTAGGGCTTTGAGTTGCAGTTTTCCCATGGTAAGAGGGAAACCACCAGAAAGAGCAGGATGACGGATCATAGGACGTAGGCGGCAGCATGACAAAGCTGAGCCTGGGCTCTTGCCCTTTGAGCACTTGCTCTAGGGATTTGAGCTGAGGACATTCAGTTTTCCCATGGCAGCCTTACCCGAAGTCCACAACTAAAAACAAAAAAAAAAACTAAAAGGAGGGAGTCACTCGGGAGTCGGGAGAATAAAACATTACATGTACCTACTAGAGCCTAGAGGGAATTTATAACTTCCAAGATGAATAAAATATTCCATGGGTGATTGTCACCATTTGGTCCTTTCTTCTACTGTAAACCAATATCTAGTGGACATCGGACTAATCAGAGTAAACAGATGAGAATGGGGGATTTCCAAGAATCACAGGGTGACGGACACTTGTATAAAGCCAGGATTGGATTAAGGATTGTAAAAGCATTACTCAGAACGTTTATGCGTGGGATTTGGACACCGAGTGTACGTTTTGCACGACTTCTTTCTTTATGAATGGTTTATATGGTTATCTGTTCACACTGATTTAAGTGGGTGGATATTTTATGGGCTTTAAGCATACACAATGGGTGGACTTGAATTTTAGCCTTTAGACACACATAAAGTAGGCGCCCAAACCTCTTGGTCATTTTATGCTTATGGCGGTTGTTTTTCTTCTCCACATTTTGGGAAAACGTGAGCAACACAAAAAAAGGTGCTTTTGTTATTCTTGGCTCAAGCCTATTCTATTGATAGGCAAGTCGACCTCTTTTGGAAGGGGGGACTCATGCATAAGTGAAGGGGATCTCTCTCTCTCTCTCTCTCTCTCTCTCTCTCTCTCTCATTAGTTCATTTTGGAGGAGGCACACGAGTAATATCCATGACGCAGCAAGCTAACCGTATAGCAACATCCCATCAAAAGGTCGTATACAAACAGCCATACAACAGCTGTATTTTCACACGTGTGGCTATGCAGTGAGATAATAGGTTGACACTTGTGTGTAGTACCTCTTTCTCTTGTTCTTCTGGTTGTAACATATTGTTCTCGAGAGGAAAAGGAACATGGCTAGGGGAGCACAAACTCCATCATCTCATGAAAAGACACTTTGAACAAACCAACTTTATCAAGACATGACTTGAAAGAGTTGTTTGAGAAGTTAATAGCTAATTATCAAAATCTCAAGACTCTATCACCATTTGGTTCTTTCTTCTACTATAAACCAATGTCTAGTGTGTGGACACTAGACACACCATAGTGGAGAGGTGAGAATGAGGGGTTTCCAAGAATCATAGGGTGACAGACACCTGTATAAAGCTATGATTGGATTAAGGAATGTTGTTTCTGTGTGAGATTTGGACACTGGATGTGTGTTTTGCAGGACTTCTTTCTTTATGAATGGTTTATAAGGTTATTTGTTCACAATGATTTAAGTGGTTGGATATTTTATGGGCTTTGAGCATACACAATGGGTGGACCTGAATTTTAGCCTTTTGACACACACAAAGTAGGTGCTTGAATCTCTTGATTGATTTATGCTTATGGTGGCTATATTTTTCTTCTCCACATTTTGGGAAAACGTGAGCTCAACGTGAGCAACACAAAAAAGGTGCTTTTGTTATTCTTGGCTCAAGTCTATGCTATTGATAGTATGTGTTGAGTTGTGCTCGAGCTATGACAGTAATGATATCCAAAGTGACTTGTTATATAGTGGTAATATACACCTAACATTACATGTGTCCTTCTCCTATTAGGCCCCCATTGCAACTTTTAAAGAGATGGAATTAACCTTAGAAAACCTTCTAGTGAATTATTTGCACCATGTATAACAATTATACTTAGATAACTTAACCTTTACTGTTAATTATTTGCACCATGTAAAACCTTCATACCTACATTTAGTAATTTCAAAAACGTTGGCTTTCTAGTTATGTAGGTAAATTAACTTTATTCCCAAATTATGTAATCTTTAAAAAATTGTAAAATTTATTTTTTGCAAGTGAGCTCCAAATATTTGCGAGTTTGTTGTCCACTGTTTACAAGTTTTGTGTGAACACTCGTTTGGGCACACAAGGGGAGACAATTTTCAAGAAGCTAATGTACTATCCTGACCCCCACCTTTGTGAAGCAACCCTTGGAATAAGATATAGAACCACTATCACAAAGATAGGAGTTGAAATTATATAACGATACAACTTATAGTAATTATCTATACCTCCCTATACAAGGATAATTTTTGACATGCTAGGTCACCCTTCAAAATGATGGGTTTAGTAGAAAGAATGGCCATTTATTTCACAATTTACCTTATTTTTTGATGGTCACTCGAAATAAAGGGCTGTATTTTATAGTCAAAATACCAAAAAATGGGCATAACGCTTGTAAAAAAGCAAGCTTGCCTCCCTACATGCCTATCATATAGGCACATATGTATGCTGGTTATGTGTAGCCCATGTTTAGACCATTATGGTTTTGAAACAAAATTCCAAAGATGAATATAGTTTGACGGGTTTTTCCCATCAAACCATATTGCACTTTTTTAACGCTCTTTTACACCCCAACATAAACTATCAATAATTTAAATCAATAACCATCAAATGATTAGCCTTTATATATTTGTACCTAGCCCTATTGGACTAGCCTATATCAAGCCCAAACGCAATCGGCGGACATCTATATGTGCAACAAGTATATAGATGCTTACTACCAATTATCGTGTCATATATGCTTGTAAGCATACAAGACAAAAAGCTAATTATCCACTCATATATACTTGTAAGGAGGTCTCTTCTTTGCAAGCAAAAGAATATAGAACATTCAAAAATGAAATTTGATGAGAATTATAAAAGAGGAAGAAATTGATGTCCAATTTTAATTAGTTCTAGATGTGAGCTCTCCTTTGGATGTATATGTAGTGGAAATCCTTACAATTTATGTAATGGGTGAGTTATTTAATAATTTTAGGTGAGAAGAGCGTTATATAAAAGCCTCAACTTTTAATAACAAAATCAATAATCTTATCTTCAAAGATTTAATTTCTTCAAAAAAGGCTAAAGATGTCGTGGCTGATAGTTATTACCAACAAAGTAGGAGGAAAGGTGCTTGGTTGACTTCTTGAGAAAAATGTAGTGGAAATATTAGAGAATCCTTTGAAGAAAAGACCAATTAAAAGTCTATGATGTGCACATTATGTTAGGTGCACTTACAAGTATAGCCTCTTGCCCATAAGGCTTAATTCACCCATAGAATTTCCACCTAAACTATGGCGGGTAACAAAGATTTGTTTGGTGTGCTTATTGAGCTTTTTGTTTGGTGTGCATTAATTTGTTGCCCGCTTAAATTTGTAAGGTCAAACCAAAGAAAAAAAAAGACATGCAAAGGAAAAAGAGCCACGCTTCTTACCATTAACAAAGGTTATTACAATGGATTTTTATATACGATAACGTAAATTGTCGAACGGCACAAAAGTGACGTTCTATAAGCAAGAGAGAAAAAAGTGACAAACTTTCACCCCAACACAGACTTATTTTTCATAGAGAATTATAACAAAGCTATAGGAAGCATGGCTCATCCTCGTAGGCTCGTGGTATTAACTTGTTCTTAGAGTAGACACATTGCGGTCATAGTTTATTTATTAAGCTTGGTTATTTTCCTTGACTTAGGCCAGTTATAAACCTTAATTAACCTTTGACACCTTGCTAACTCTTGATTTACTTTCAATAATTTTAAACTCCTGTTAATTAGCTACACTAGCTCATTCATGTGAACCCTTAAACTAAATTCTCATAGCAACATCCATTGTGGTCTAACATGCTTGAATTTATTACACTTTATATCTTTTGAATTCCAACATACTTTCGCTCTACTTCCCTGTTTTACAGACGTTCTACCACAACAAACCCTATCGAGCTTACCATACCATAGCTTCCGAGGATGGAATCTACATCAGGAAGGGGGGCATGTTAACCTATGAGACGGACATTGAGACATACTATGTTTTATGTCATGTAATTAGTTTAAGTATTCTGAGTCATGGGAAACCCAACATATTTACACACACTAGGTGATAGTGGGACGTAGTTAGCTTTCTTAAACTTCTCAGTTTTTTCCCACACAAATAGATACGATGCAATGTAATCTTCTTGGTCATGAGGATTCTCATCATCATTGATGTGCGGTTGTCCATCATGTTGATCGGAGAGTCACATGCAGCTGCATGGACATGACTATATGCTTGATTGACATGTTCATTTGCATCATTCTCATCTTCATCTATGCTGGACTGTCCATATAGTGGATTGAAGTATTTGACATTGGGAGTATCCATGAAGAAAATTTCTATGTATATGCAATGTGTAAGGCATGGAAGCTTTATCTCTTTTCAATTTGCAAAAGACCTTCTTCTGAATGCCATTGAAGTATCTGACATTGGGAGTATCCATGAAGAAGATTTCATCTATGTATATGCAATGTGTAAGGTGTGGGAGCTTTATCACTTTCTGAATTGCAGAAGACTTTATTCTACTCATGCCATTCCTTGTCTTGGGAATTATCCAAGATGCACGGATAGTATTTACGAGTGTGGACATTCTTAGAAGCGTGCTGTGAAGTGAGGCACGAAGCTTGTTTGCGATGTAGTTATCAATGAACACATAAGCCCATTCAAACAAGTTAACGGGGCGACAACTAGAAAACCTTGTTCCTATCCATAAAGAGCATAAACTGTCGGCCTCTTGTAATCTCTTGAGTGGAGATGCTATGCGAGAAAAACTTAAAGTGCGGCTTGTGCAAATATTTCATGCAATAGCCAAGCATACCTTCAAATGTATGCATTCTATTTGCCGTAAACCTCTGCATATGACAATACCACCCTTTGGTTTGAAGAAGTCCTAACCAATGTATTGTTTGATGACCTTGCTAATGCTTATCGAATGACAAAGCCATCAGAGTGACTACCATCTGAAAGCGTAAATGATTCAGAATGCCTCCTTTCTTCAGTGTGCAAACAACCCCTTCAAGCACTCCATTCTGACAAACTCTTCCAATGGTTCCCAAGAAGAGACATTGATGTCTATATTTCCAATGGCAACGATGATCGACACTTCAAATAGCTTGGTCTTCTTCTCTGCTGGAAACCAAGGTATCTTGTGGACATAGGGCTCTGAGTTGGTAGCTTGATCATTTTTGAAAGGTAGCACAAATGGATGTGAGGCTAGATGTTTACCTGTGTTGGTAGGTTTCGAGAAGCATGCACATGGAGAAAGTCCAATACAAGCAAAAAGAAGCACGCAAATAGATGATTTATAAATCGATAAAAAGAATTGTATTCGTGCCCTATAAAAAGAACGATCAATGAAATAACAAGAAGTGATAGATATACACCAGACATCTAGGCTTTCTCCTTCAGTACATGAAGGTTGTAAATAGCATAGAAGGGCCTTTTGGAGGTGTCACAATTTGACATGACAATTGATTAGCTTGAGCCCTTGGTATCCTGGATGTGGAAGGTTCCCCTCAATAGGAAAATCAATAAGCTTGAGCCCTTGGTATCGTGGATGTGGACGGTTGCCCTTCATGACATAGCAAAAGGAGGAAGAAGAAGGATGACAATCAACCTTCATGTTATTGCTAATGTCATGAAGCACTTTCCTTCTAGGAGGCATGATATACAGAGAAGGAGCAATAATGCTCCAGCATAGAGCCCAAAAAAATAATGACACAGCAAAGTATGCCCAAAAAACAATGACACAACATAGTATGGCAACCATCAAGAAAAACCAATGACATAGCATAGAAAAACCAATGACATAGCATAGTATGCCCAAAAAAGAATGACACAACATAATGTTGAGCATGAGTACATGCTCCCCCTTTCCTTGGGTAGATCATATTTTTTGCAATGATGTTGCAGCCTCTTGGAACCAATTTGTCCAGCGGGTCATAGGTTGTGATGTGGGCAGATAGCTTTTTATAACCCTTGTGGCCACATCCAATTGCAGAGATGTTAGTGTACGCTCCCATTGACGAATGGAGGAAATGGTTTCCGACGATACTATTACAAGGGGAGACGTAGACTCATCGGTCTTTTGTTGGGTGTTGACAAGAGTAGGTGTAGAGCATGTAGAAACTTCTATATCAGCGTGTGCCTGGCATGAGGAGCTAGAAGCTTCATGTGGCTCCCCCCTTCCTGAGCTAGGTGGTAATGATCGATATCGTTTGGGAATCCAAACTAACTCTGGAAGAAGTGGTGCGGAGCACTCTATTACCTTTCCCTTACCATGGTCTTGAATTGTCGTTGGGGTGGCAACATTTGGTTTGCAAGGTTTTACAGGTGATGTAGAGGGATTCAGCTTATGCTTAGGGACCCAAATCTGGTCATTCCCTTCGTAATACCCTTGGGCTACTAATAATTTTTTAGGGATCCATCGTGATGTCACATTGCCCTTTTTCGGGTGGGTAGCTGCTTTCCTCCTACGAGGCTTTGTGTCTGAACGAGATTGAGCAGGGGAAGTAACTGTTAACGAAGCTTTTGGGACCCATTTGTATGTACTCTTTGGCATAGTAAGCGGAGCTTTAGAGACCACCCTGCATGTTTCCACTCTTGGCGTTGAAGCGTTAGAGGGGTGGCAAACAATCAAAGATGGTTTTGTCACTGGACTTTGTGATTTTTCATTATCTAGCATTTTGTCCAGAGTTGATGGCTTAGGAGTGGGATTTTGAGCGGTCAGACCTAGTGTTGGTTCTTGCATTGTGACTCGTCTGGTTGCCCAATCGATATTGCACTTGGTGGCCATCATCCATTTGCGCCCTAAGTTTACAGTCCCTTCCATGGTGGTACCCGGCCGCAGGCATAACCAAAAAGCTTTGAATTACGGTCCCCTTGTCATAGGCAACCGGAGTGTGCAGAATTCCTGAGACAGGGGTTTTCTTCTTGTTGATTCCTTTAACTTGGATAGCACTCTTGGATAAAGGTGGTTTTCCAAGTTGACACCACACGCCATATGATAGCAAATTGTGTTGAGCTCCTGTATCCAATAATGCATTATACAGCACCTCCCCGTAAGGACTCTGCAACTCAATTGGGTATCTTAGAGGCGGGTTAGATTCCAGTGAATCCTCGTCTGCCTCCTCGAAAAATGCTTGTGTAATCCCCACGTTGGCTTCTCGTTGGTGCCTAGCATGCTATTGACATTCTTTGGCTTCAACTCTCGCTTGTATCTTCGTAAGCTCAGCTTGTTCTTTAGCTGCCTTCTTTTGATGGATTGCATGTAACTCCTCTTGGCTCAGGGGGTCATAGTATCTTTTGAATTTACTCCCATTAAGGAATCCAATGGTTTCAACTCCGTCGAGAGTCTCCACTCGGATGGTACCTTGCGGGGTAATTTCACATACTCTATACGGTCCCTTACCAGCATATTTGAGCTTCTTCTTTTCGTTACGCACTCCATACATCAGGACTTTATCCCCAACCTTGATGTCCTTGTCTTTCAGGTGGCGATCAAACCATTTTTTCCTTCTATCCTTCTCCACAAGGGCATTGTATACAGCCAATTGTCTTTCTTCGTTTAGCCGCTCAAGGATATATAGACGCTCTATTAAGGGATTACCATCCCAACCCTCTTGAGTAGCAACACGAAGACTAGGAATGACAAATTCCCATGGCATAACTGCTTCTTGGCCATATACCATTTTGAATGGTGTGCAATTAATAGCCACTTTGTACGCAGTACAATAGGCCCATAAAGCTGTTGTAAGCTTTAGATCCCAATCCGTGCGATGAGCTTCAACTATCTTTGTCAAAACAGAGATTAAGGTCTTGTTGGTACTCTCAGCTTGGCCATTCGCTTGCGGATAGTAGATTTATGATAGGATATCATGAAATTTGTTGTGAGCTCCTTAATCACTTCATTTATAAAATGCGCACCATTGTCACTCACAAGTTCAAAAGGACAACCAAAGCGTGTGATTATATTTTCAAAGAGGAACTTGGTTGTTGTCCTCACATTTGCTTTACGTGTCGCTTTCGCTTCAGCCCATTTGGTCATATAGTCAGTGGCCACAATAATATATCAAGATTGTGTGTTGCGGGCCGTTGGGTTAATTGGACCTACAAAGTCTAAACCCTACTTTTCAAATGGTTGGTTTACTTTGATTGGATGTAGGGGCATCTGATCTTTCCGCTGGGGTTTCTTATATCGTTGGCATTCATGGAACATAGTGGGCCACCAATACCCTGATTGTAAGATTTTTCGCGTAGTTAAGTCTCCTGAGAAGTGACCACCGGCTACGCCCATATGTGCCTCTTGCAAAATGTATAGATACTCATCCTCTCGGGCACAACGCCTAAGAACGTCATCCTTTCCTCTTTTATAAAGAGTCCCGGCTATCAGGCAATAAGGTTCGCATTCCTTGATCAGCTTTCGAGCTAGATCTTTACGAAGCTCCTTGGGTGGAAAGCCATTAACCAAAAAGTTAACAACCTTCTCACTCCATTCAGGCATATGCACATGGAAGATTAAATCCCAGTTACGCATTCGCAAGATTGGAGTACTCGTCACCAAGGCCTTCTTTAATAGCTCATATGCACGGTCACAATCTTCAGTCCAAATAAACTCGATGAGAAGCTTATACAACGGTCGAGCTATCTCCGCGAAGAATAGAATAAACCTTCGGTAATAACCAACATGGCCCATAAAGCGTTGGACTCCCTTATAGTTGGTAGGTGGGGGCAATTCCAGAATGACCTTGATTTTACTCTCGTCAGTGGAAATCCCATTTTTGGACACTATATGCCCTAAGATAACTCCATATTTAACCTAGAATTGGCATTTGAAAGGATTCAATGAGATGCGATATAATCTACACCTTTCAAATATTTTTCGTAAACACATCAAGTGCTCGTCCCAAGAGGAATGAACACAAAGATCATCTAAGAAAGCTTCACAAAAGTCCCTTAGATATTCCTTAAAGGCCGTGTTTATCAATCGTTGGAATGTTGCAGGTGCATTGGTCAAGCCAAAAGCCATGACGCGAAAGGCAAACACTCCAAACTCCGTGATAAATGCTGTTTTAGCTTGGTCCTCGACTGCAATTGTGATCTGATTGTAACCCGAGTACCCATCTAAAAAGCTATATGCCTCCTTGCCTGCCACTCTTTCAAGCACATGTTCAAAATATGGCAAGGGGTAATGATCCCTTCTGGTGGTGCATTAACCTTTTTGAGATCAACGCACACTCTGAGTTTCCCATTCTTCTTTGTTGGTACGATGACTATCGGAGAAACCCATTCGGAGTGCTCAGTAGGGTATATGAATCCACATTTTACAAGCTTTTTAATTTCCTCTTGTACAATCTTTGCATACTTAGGATTCATTGGATAGGGACGTTGCTGGACTGGTTTAGCAGTGCTAATCATTGGAATCGTGTGTTGCACCACCGAGGGTGGAACACCCTTCATATCATGATATGTCCAAGCAAATATGTCCTTGAATTATTTAAGAAGCTTCTTAAGTACAGCTTCCTTTGACTGGGTGAGGTCTTGAGCAATAAAAACTAGTTTAGACTCCTCACCCGGATCTGCTAAGTCTATCTCCTTAACTACCGCACGGCCATCGTAGACACCGCTACTCCCATTGGTAGGCGTTCGTTGGGCTTTTGTGTAGACCACTTTACGTTCCCCTGTGGTGGAATGATTTGAAATGCTCGGGTGCAGGGTGTAAGTCTACTGGTTCTTGTTGTGCCAGGCTTTTTTCTTTCAATTCCGCCTCCTTTTGTTGCTGCGCTAACTCTTGGTTTTGCCGCCTTCTTGCAGTACGACTTAGTTTTGGCTTCTCTTCGATTTCTAATTGGGCAACGTCATGAGGTTGCGGAACCACATGACACTTTGGAGGTATTGTCCCCAATTAACTTCCGATGAGCGTCAATAGCTCCTACATAACTAAGCCATTCTGTAGTGGATCTCTCCTTGTTTATTGTGGTTCGCACATTAGCTCGATAGCGTTGGCGCTTATGTCTCATTTTCTTCTTACCAAGTTTTTGTTTTTTGTTTCTATCAGATTCGAACTCACTTGGTCGATCTTCACTTGTGTCCCCCTCACTCTCGGATGAACTGTAGGAGGTCACTGTCCTAGGCCTTGAGCACCTTGCTTCCACATTTGGGTGAATATTTGATTCATCCCCCCAATCAGGCTCAGAGTCAGTTTGTTCTTGAGATTCATACTCAGAGTTACATTGGTCAGAGTCTTCGCTACTGTCAGTTGAGTTTGCCACTTTCTTGCCATCAGGAGTCAAGTGCATAACACCTATCATGTTTATTGGCACTAACGGTGGCATATCTTGCCCCTTAGGTGTTACCCAACTTGTGCCTCTATTTCCCCATGTGTCTATGGTTGCCGCTAGGTGTACCCAATCCATGTTATCCGACTCAGTCATACCCGGTAGGACATCCATATATTGAGAATCTTTCCCATCATCAGTCTCTTTTTTGCATGTATAGCAATACCTTAATGGGGCGGAGTGAATAGTGGTATTCGATCGATTATCAATGATAACCTTGCTTCCTAAAGGATGTGCACGACCATTCTCAAGATCAACTCGAATGACAGAGTCTTGGAATTGTAGGTAGACATGGTTTTTCGACCAATCATGCACCATTTGTGCTTCCCTCATGAAAGGACGTCCTAAGATCATTTGATATGACATAGGATGCTTGGAGAAATCCATTACAATGAAGGTATGTCTTACCTTGTACCCCAAAACCTTGATCTTAAGGTCCCTTAACATTCCAATAGGTTTAGCAATAGTTCTGTTTGCCATCTTAACCACTATGTTTGTGACTTCGAGGTGAGGTCTCCCCATAGATTCCCAACAGTTTTTAGTCACAATGCTCACTCCAGCACCACCATCAAGGATTCCCTTTAGAGTTAATCCCTTGGTAGTAATGGGGAGGGTGACATTAGATTCGTCACCTTCAAAGTACTGTCCCAACTTGTTCACAGGTATTTCAATGACCGAGTCTTCATTTAGGTTGGATTGTAGATCCCAATGTTCCCCTTCATCTTGAAGCGTGTCGGGTCTATCCATATTTGCAAATTGTGGTAGCCCCGCATTTAGTTCTCCATCGAGAAATGCCCGAAGAGCTAAGAATAGCTCAGGATCTCCGTATAATTTGGATATGATCGTGGTTCTGATTTCAGAGGACATGAAATCCATTAGCTTAGACACATTCAACGGTACTTTTTGAGACATCGCCCCTTGACTAGGGACTGGTGAAGATGGAATCACTTCCTCTTCGATGGGGTCAGGCATTCCCTCACTAAACATTCTTTCAAGCAAAAAGGGTGTTTGCCCACTTTCTGATGTCCTATCCTCACTTTCTTCCTGAATGATACTAGGTATAGCTAACGGTTTATGGTTCATGTGAGGCTGAACTTGCGTAGGAAATAGTGTCTGGAATTTTGATTTTTCTCGGGTTTGGATCCAGTTCTCTTTACGTTTCTTCCACCAAACCCCTTAAGTGTTGCACTTGTTCAATCTCCTCAACTGGGTTTGGGTAAGTTCCAATCTTTTTCTTGAGGGTTTTTGGCCCACGTGGCTTGTCTTGGGGAGTCTCAGTCAGTTTGGGTGGTCGAGAGGGCATTAACTGACTTGGTTGTGGGGCCGAGGAAGTTTCCTTTTGTTTCCCCTTATTTATGTACTCGCTTGATTCTCCTTCGTTGAGCTCCCGAGTGGGTTCCTCCCTTAAGGTAGTGGCTTTGGTCCCCATGGTTTTTATTGAATCGGAATCATCTTCAGGATTCCTATCCCTATGTTAGTCTTTGAACTAGGCGTGGAGCTCGTGGCATTAAGCGATCTCTTCCGCTGCGTTTTCTTTTTCTTTGCTCGAGCAATTGATGCAGTATCCCTCTCTTCGAGAATGTAGTTTTGATTTTGAAGCATTGACCGTGTAACTACATTCGCGGGTACGACAAGTATGGTTCCTCGTGCTGCCTGGTTGGTGACCTCAACCAAATTCAATGGCGTAATCTTGGGTGCATTAGGATTATGTGGACATTGAGCAATCAAATGATCTATGCTGCCACAACGATTACATGTAAGTACCGACATTCCCGATGTGCTCCCTTGATTTGGTTGCATCTGAGTAGCGATCTTCTGTAGCCTATTAGGGCACTCCGCTACACGATGCGGTCCACCACACTTGTAGCATTGAAGAGATAGTCTCCTCGCCAAGGTATTAAGGTTTTGCCCTCTTGTGGCGAGAGCAGCCGCTTGATATACAGGCTTGACTTGCTCGAAATGATCCTCCATGTAGTACTAGGGAGTCATTTCAAACGTATCAATCCCATATGGAACAGTGGGGTCTATCTCCTCTTCATAATCCCCACACGTACTATGTGACTCACAACCCATCTGGTTTACAGGGGTAATCCTTGGGATGTGGAGGTTGTGGTCCTAGCACTGGCGGTGGTAACGGCACAGATTGGACTACATTCGGGTTCCTTGGAACTATATGCTATGACGGTTGCTCGACAGGTTGTGCAGGCATTAGCGTGGGTACTTGAGGTGTGTTTGACAGGCTAGTGGTGCCTGATTTGCCAACATTCGCTTAAGTACTAGGCAATCTTTAGATTGATGGCCATACTTACCACATGCATTGCAATTCCCATTGAATTTGACTCTGTATGTGGGACATTCACTCGTGCTATGTGGTCTTAAGCAAACCGAACACCATTGTTGCTCTCTTCTTGGGTACATATGGCTATTTTGAGGAGCTCGATTACCCCTTGGAGAGCCTTAGTAAGGTCGGTCACAGACATTTTGGATATCTTGGGCTCCTTGGCAATAGGTTTTACCGTCATTGGCTCGTGCCCAGATACTTGCGAACTAACAGATTTTGTCTCTGAAGACACCTTTTTACCTGCAATCATCAAGTTGTCTTCTAACTGGATTGCATTGGCAGTGACTGCTTCCCACGTTGTAAGACCTCTAATGACTAGGCCATTGTATATGTCCTCGTGGCGCAATCCTCGGATGAATCTGTCTAGCAGTTGGTTATTATTGAAGCGCTCATCGGGAGTGCAGCGAGAATTTAGATGCTTCAATCGACTTATAAAGTCTCTCACTGACTCCCCTTCCTCGCGTTCAGCTTTTTGGAGTTGAGATGCTACTCCCCAAAGCACACCCTCACGTATGTATTCTTTCAAGAACACTTGAGAGTGGGGTAGTGAGTGCACTCTTCAACCCTTAAGGTTCGATACCAATCTCCGGCCTTCCCACTCAAGGTAAAGCTTAAGGCTTTATACTTATGCAGCTCATTGTGCTCTTCCAAGGAATCACACACGTGTTCAAAGACTTCAATGTGCTTCCTAACATCCTCGTTACCACTGGAGTTCTGAGTGAGCTTAGCCACTTGTACCGCCTTGCTTCTGGGTTCTCTCTCAGGAATGCCCCGCATGTTTTCCGCAATAGATCGTCTGATTGTCTGAGCAAACGCTGCGAGATCACCTAGGTGAGCAGGCATAGCTGGTGGAGGCACTTCTGGGATAGCTTGGTTGATAGGAGTTGGCGTTGGTCTTGGTATGTAGGCAGCTGACGTAGGATGTGATATGTGATTAGGCCTAGCTCCTCTTGGATAAGGGTTGTGATAAGGTGGTCGTGGAGCAGGTCGATAGGCACTGGCACGCACTGTTGTAGGTACTGTTCCACTAGGTAGCGGCGTTGTACTAACTACAGCGATAATAGGTGCGCCTTCCGTCATACTCATCATTGGGGTAGGCATTGTGGATTCCTTAATGGAAAGTTGAGCCAAGGTTGGAAAGCTAAAGTTACTGCTCGTGGGCTCAACCTGCATTGAGACTCCAGGCGAAACAACATATGAAGGGTCTATGGGACTCATCAAGGGAGTCTCCAATTGTGATAGGGTTGGTTGTTTGGCCTTGCCCGTATCCAAAAATCTCATAGGGCCAGTGGAAACTAGGTTCACTCCCCTATTTCGCCTCTCAAGTTGGATAATTCTATGAATAACCTCACATATCATTTGTTGTTGCTCCTCTAGATTAGTGGCACTACATGTAGATTGTCTGACTTCTAACCAACCTACATGGTATGTGTAACCCGTGTATAGGTCAGTTAGAATCTCTATGTGTAGATCATATTTTAAGGCCAAGATGCTAACGTGGAGGGATGGTGTGAGCCTGCGTAAATTGAAACGCTTTCTAGTGGCTCAGACTCTAGCACCCGACCAGAGCGTAGATGCATGTGACGTGGGTACCCTACGGGCATTGGTAACTACCCTTTAAGTCCACACAAGTGGTTTCTTAGGTGTTTCACACCCCGTTTTTACTTGTTTTTGTATTGTTTTTAACCTGTTTCTAACCACCTTACTTATGGTCGACGAACCTGAACTAGGGCATGTGATAGCTCGAAACAAGCGTATCGTTTAAAGGGTCCTAGCGTGCTTTACAGCACCGTGTTCGCCTATCCAGAGCTCTTGTGGTCCTCAAAACAGTCTGTTTCCTTGTGGAGGAAAGGGTGAAGGCCTATTTGCTTATGGAGGAAAGGGTGAAGGCCTATTTGCTTATGGAGGAAAGGGTGAAGGCTTTATCCCACCTGCTCACTTCACTCCTTGGGGAGTGGGCTACATATAGGGCTCAACTTCCCATAAGCTCTCACTTGAAAGAAAGCTATGGAGGCTCACTCTCCTATATATATATATATATATCAAAAGACCGAGACTGAGACCGGGGTCGATTGGGGGTTTTTCTTTTCAAAAAATTTTCTCTAAATAAAAAATCTTTCCTCTCCACACGTTTGGTTTTTTTCTTTAAAAATAAAATTTAATTTTTATTTTTTTGAAATTAATTTTTTCTTTTTCTTTTTCCTTTTTTTTGGACAAGTTTTCTAGGGTTTCTTTCTAGGGTTTAGCCTTGGCCGCGCCGCAGTTCGCACACAGCGCAGGCCTGGGGATTCAGAAATCCCCCCTCACACGTAGAAAACCAAAGAAACAGAACGCACGCGGAGCGAAAAAATAACAAAAGAAACAAAATTGCAGAAACAGATTGCAAAACACGGAAACACCTCAACAACAAACACACAGTCGCCTTTCCTACAGTGTAAATTTCACTTCACGCAACAGCCCCCGAGCTGCAAACTGGAGCTTGGTGCAGGGCATCTCCCTGGTAGCGGCGCCAAAAATGTGCGCTTTTGTCGCACAGGTCGTAGCTGGGGACTTGCCGAACACCATATGCAAGCCACGAATGGCTGCAAGCATACAACCAGGAAAGCAAGCTCAAACAGAATGCAAAGGTGTGTCACTCATCGCTAAAACCGCCGCCGTGAAGGATTCCCGCGTCGCAGTGAAGAGGGAGTCGCTGTCGCCGCTCTACCGCCTTGCCGCCGTCATGCCGCTACACAGGATCGCTCTCTCACTCACTCTCTCTCTCTCACACACACACACGCAGGAGAAGGAAACCAAGAGAATAAGGCAAGAGCACTCCTGTATTCAACACATGAGAATGAGGGTTTTAGGGTTACATTTGACTCTTATAGGTGACTTGGCCGTTCACACATGGGCGCCCATACATGGCTGGTCGATCCTAACCCTTATCCTACTGATATTCAAGGTGCGCCTCTCATCGGTGATCACCCAATCCCTTTATCATTTGCATATGGTGCCAACAAGCCCGGCCCATGACTCAGAATACTTAAACTAATTACATGACGTAAAACATAGTACGTCTCAATGTCCGTCTCATAGGTTAAGAGTTCCTTTGAAATTTTATTTCCTTTTTTGGAAGTCTCGGTTTCTTGGTTAGGAACTCGGGGGTTCACTATATGTAAACCCTGTGTATCATGTGCATTGAAGACTTACTTTAAAAACCCCTTATCTATGAATTTTTCATGAATAAAACATAGCCTTTTTCTATTCAACTTGTGAATACCCCTTTAAATGGTACCTTTTTGTATGTAAAAAATGTGTTAAAAATCCCTTTTGTTGAACCCACGTACTACGCTTACATATTTATGAGCCCCCCCCTCCCCCCCCCCCGAGGAGGTTAGAAATGAGTTTTTTGAACCAAAGCTTCACATGCACCTACAGCAGGTAATAGTGCAAGAAATAATCAATTAAAAGAAGATTTATTGAGGCCACGACTAACCTTGGGAGATCTTATTGAGTCGGATTGCTTTTCCTTCTCAAGTTGACTTTTCATGTGGGTTGGTATGAGGGTAGTCCTACTTATGAACTAAAATCTTGGCACTATAGGTCCCCTTTATCTTAATTCCCTTGCTATTTTAAGCAAGGAAAGTTTTGGAAAAAAACTTGATTTTTGCCCAATTCGGCGAAATTTAAATCTACAGCAGTGCGCACTCTATGTCTATGTTGCAGGTATGTTGGGTTTTTCTAAAGTTTGACCAAATTGGATACTGTGTATATCCAACGTGTCCTCAACACATTTGCTATGCCAAACCCGAGTTATCCCTCAAAAATTGCTAAATTTAGCCCAAATTATTTTTTATAATTTTAGGGTGTGCTTGTTAATAGGGACATGTTCCACATTCAAAAATTGCTAAATTTAGCCCAAATTATTTTTTCTAATTTTAGGGTGTGCTTGTTAATAGGGACATGTTCCACATTCTTATGTTCACACAATGGTACCTCCTTTCTCATATGGTGAGTTTACATTTGCCCCTACCTTTGCAACCCAGCACATGACGACCTACCACTTCTCAACCAATCCATATGGCTCGACCTATTGGGAGTGGGAGTGTAGACCCATTATACTTTACCCCAAGAGTCCACATTACTCAAACAAGAGGTTTTCCAACTATAGATGTACCAATTCCTAGGGGCACTACATCTCCTCTAGCAGGGATGCTATCAACAAATGATGTTATAAGAATGGTTGAAGTTACTACTAGGGCAGTAGTAAGTAGTAGAGAACCTACTGTCGAACATCACTTGTGTGCTTCTTCACCTCGAGAACGTGAGCGAGATAGGAAAACATCCAAGGTTTGGAGTGTGGCAAACGCAATGACAAGTTCGGTGGCACAGGTGATGCCCATGGTCATATTGTGAAGAATTGAGTGTAAAAGATGATCCTACAAAGATTGGAGCGTTTGGCTTCACACTTGAACAAGGTGCAGCTAAATGGTTCCGGACTTTGGAACCAGAAAGCAAGGCTACCTATGAGGACTTAAAACAATCCTTCCTTATTGCTTATGCAAAAATTGGAGCCAAATGGAGTTCCGTTAATCAACTGAACACTCTGAAGCAAAAGGATAGTGAATTTGTAAGAGAATACATCAAAATAGAGAAAAGTATTTTTATAACCATTGTGAGCCTGAGGAAAGGCCCAACCACCCGGTTTATCTCTTTATACCTAGAAGGTTTATAGAGTGAGAAGCTTCACAATGCCCTCTATGCTTGAAGACATAGGACGTTCAATGAATGTGCCTTAGATGCCATTGATTATGATGATAATCTAATGGGACCTCCAAAGGAGATTAATGGTTTTGAAACATCATTCAAAACTCCTTCTAAAAGTGGATCTCAAAAAATTGATGAAAAGGAGGATACAGAGTTGGTGGGGCACACCTGATGAAGTAGCTTAAGATGAGTTTAAACTAGTTCTAAAAGAGATGGGCAATCCCCATCTCTATCAGTGTAGGGATATGGCTAGGTGTGCATATTATAAAGCAAATCACATGACTACAGAATGCCCGCATCTCAAACGAAGACCTAACCTATGGTGTGGATATTGTGCTTACATGGGTAACCATGACACCAACATGTGTTACCGACTCAATCCCACTTTAAGGATGAATCATGTAGTTGGAGATCCTGCTTTACCAACTCCACAAAGACCATTGGCATAACCTTCACTACAAGTGCACTCCTAGAGTCCATTGCAGGCAGGGGGAGGTTCAAACCCTTAACCACCTCCAGTCTTGCCACGATAGCCAGTCCCTCCTAGGGTGACCCCAATGCATCAAATGGTGGCAGAGCCTGAGAGTGACATGGAGAACATAACCATGAAACTTAGCTATGATTATCCTATTAAAATTTTAGAAAATAAGGAATATCTAGTCATGCCTCCAAGCTATACTATGGTTAACTCTGAGGAGGATACCACCTTGTTAAATATGATTGTGGCCAACAAAAGCAAGGACATAAACTCCTTGACTCGGAGAGCCCCACTCTCTTGCTATGCTTGCGGAGGTCCACATTTAAAAGCTGAATGCCTTAATAGAGGATATAAGGATGCTCCTCTGGTTGTTACTCCTGCTCCTTTGGAGGTGGTGTCTAGGGTGCGGAGGGAGTAGATCACCTACTAAAAGATTGCCCCTACAAAACACAACAGTCTATTGGTACTAGTAGTCCTTCACGGAAAACCATGGGGTTGAATATAATGTCCATGCTCCAAAATCAAGACACTAAACAATTTAATCTAAGTCCTGTCCATGCCGTGACTACAAGGGCTCAAGCCCAAAAGGTTAAAACCAGGGATATGGAAGCTTCAACCTCCAAGAGTGCCAAGAGAAGAATGGCAACCAAAGAAAAAGAAATCTACGGATGGTCGAAAATGGAAAGGACAAAGTAAAAATTATGGATGGAACAAGTTCATCATCCCCAGTGAGTCTCTTCCTCTGATTTCGGAGGATGAGAACCTGTTTGTGAAAAAATCAATAGAGAATAGCTTTGAGGATCACCCACAAAAGCTTTCTAAGAAGATTGAGCAGTACTCGAATCTTGTTAAGGAAAAGGAGCAAATTGCTGAAGCCATTAAGTTGGTTCAAAATACTCAACAAGAGCTAGAAAGCATTTATGGACCAATTAAGGCTCCAAAACTGATTCCGCCACCTCCACTATCGGTCATTCTTGAGTGAGGAAGTGAAGTCTTGCACAAGGAGGAGGAGGACTATGCAATGTTGATAGTTCTTGACTATGAGGAGTTAAACCTCTTTGAATTACCTGAATTGAGCAGTACTCGAATCTTGTTAAGGAAAAGGAGCAAATTGCTGAAGCCATTAAGTTGGTTCAAAATACTCAACAAGAGCTAGAGAGCGTTTATGGACCAATTAAGGCTCCAAAACCGATTCCGCCACCTCCACGATCGATCATTCTTGAGTGAGGAAGTGAAGTCTTGCACAAGGAGGAGGAGAACTATGCAATGTTGATAGTTCTTGACTATGAGGGGTTAAACCTCTTTGAATTACTCGATGAAAACAAGGCCGAGGAAATGCCATTGGGAAATACACAAGGTCAATTTGAAAACTTGATAAAACCTATTCAAGATCATCAAGATCAGCCAGAGTCTCATGATTTTTGGTTGAATCTTAGAAATAGATCTCCTCCAAGATCTAGGGTTCCCTCTATCATCAATACCACTGAACCTCTCAAAGGGACAGTAAAAGTATGCATTCCCACGCTTCCTAATTACTTAGAGAGTGATTTAAACTCTAAGGACGAGTGCAGAAAAGAAAGAGGATTCCGTCCTTTAACAGCGAGATCTATGAAATTTCCAAGGCTTGCTAGAAAAGTGAGAAACACAAAGCAGCCTAGGACATCGAATATGTTGCATCTGCACTTATCACGATGATATTGGGGGAATTTTTACAGGATAATCATACCTTGTGGGAATTTGTAAAATAATGGTTAAAAACCAAACACCCAATTGAGTCCTTGGACATGGAGTCCGAGAAGTATCACTACTATGAAGGGGAGAATACTAATGCAACCATTCCCATTTCCTATAGATAAATTTGAGTATCTACCATCCTTGATGGTGGAGATGGTGTTAGTATTGCAACGACTAAAGCCTATTGGATGCGATGGGGTGAACCTCCTTTAGAACTTACTGGTGTATTAGTCAAGATGGATGATGGCTCTATTGACAATCCCTTGGTAGTAAGATTAGTGACATGACTATGGATACCTACAGTATGCACTTTTCTCATACATTCATAATCATGGATTTCTAGCATCCTACTAATTAGAGCATAATATTGGGAAGGCCATTTATGAGGCAATTACGATGATACATGACTGGGGTACAAACCATATTTACCTCCAAAAGAATGAACAAATCATTAGGGAACATTTGGAGAGTCATAAATCCCATCCAGTGAGTCGAACTCCTTTGGAGCTTGATTCAGATACCACATCTCATACAAAAAAGTCTATCGAAATAAGCATCTGTATGGTGTGTAGGCATAAGGTTACAACCTTAGAAAGCAAGGTCTTTGTTGAGAAGGAAAAGCTCCTTGATGAGTGAATAGACATTAGTCTAAGAAAAGTTGAAGCAAAAGTTTCCGAACTATAGAAAGAGATTGTGTCTATTCCATAGCCCACTTACTGTGAGAACTGGATGCAGTTGTTGGCTACAATCAACC
Organism: Cibotium barometz; assembly: GCF_041138505.1. Classification (NCBI taxonomy): domain Eukaryota; kingdom Viridiplantae; phylum Streptophyta; class Polypodiopsida; order Cyatheales; family Cibotiaceae; genus Cibotium; species Cibotium barometz. The sequence goes on from NC_141072.1 coordinate 46,677,848, forward strand.
TAGTTCCAAACTTGATAAGAATAAAATTCATGAATGCCAATAATGAGGAGATATCTCTTTACATGTTGAATACTTCTTTGCAAAGTGGCAACCCTACTGCTTTCTACCCTGTTGGGGGATAAGTTCCGATGAAGAAATTTCTAAATGTATTTGCAAAGCCAAGAAGAAACTTAGAAAAATATGAAAAAGGCGAGTCACTATTAACACTATACCCCATCCTGAGCTAGAAAATGAAAAACATTTCGTTCAGTATGTTGGGGCAATGGCATCATTGGATGAGTTGACTGAAACCTTGGGTGATGACCTTAATCAGGTTGTTTCAATTCATAAAATGGAGGCGGAACCTATAAGTCTGAAAGATAGCCTTGAGTCTGAGGACCAAACTTCACAAAAATTGTCAAGGTATGCTAGAAAGAAAAGGAATAAGCTTCTTCAAGGAAGCCGAAAAAGAAACAAAACAAAAGGCTCAAGAAGACAAATAGTTGGAAGAAGATGCATCCAAAATTCATATTATTTCAGGAATTACAAATTGGATGAATATTTTGTACAATGTGAAGAAGCTAGGCAAACAAAGGGTGAGGGTTATGATCCTCATTTGAAGGCCCCATTGAAGTTAAGAAAGTGGACGTCGTAAACCTTGGTGAGGATTCCAAACAAGTCTACATCGCCCGCTGACTTGACTGAACAAGAAGAGAAGATGGGTAGGCATCTTACTGACCCACCTTTCTCACGTGGTTATGGTCTAGCACCGAATTACTTGAATTTATTTCTAAAGATATTTCATAAAGATATTTTCCATTTATCTGATAAAATAACTGTGATTTCTATTCGTAGAGGGTAAATATCCAAAATTATAAAAATTCATTCTTCCTTGGACATAATAGAACTATAAATAATTCTATTCGTGAATAATGGAAGGATATTTCCTTTTCAAATAATCCTTTTAATGAATATGCATATTTATTTAAAATATTTACATAGAATTATACTAAAATATTCTTTTCTCTAATTGGACCTAAGCATAAACATACCATAAATTATCTATATAGAAATATGATGAAACTTTCTCTTTTGATACCAAAATTAGTTTATGCATTTTCCTAATTAAGGATACGATGAAAATTTCTCTTTTGATAAATAAATAAAAATATCCATATATATACATACCATGAATATACCTATTTTAAAATAAGATAAAAATTTCTCTTTTTAACTTTTAAACATTTATGCATACATACTATAAATGTATATTAAAAAATGTAACAAAAATCCTTCTTTTAGCATTTAAATTGTTTATACATAGAATATGATGAAAATTTCTCTTTTTGTATTCTTAAAAAATATGCATAAACCTTCATTCTCTAATGACAAAATTTTGCCATAAGTTTCTTACATTTTCTATGAAATGCGAATGCTTAAAGTTTCACTTTTAATATAAAAAATTGTTTGTGCATAGAATATGATGAAAATTCATCTTTTTGCATTTTTGAATTTAAGCATAAACATAGTTACATAAAAATATGGTGAGACTTCCTCTTTTGATATGAAAATTCTTCATGCACAATTCTAAGCATAATTATATTTAAGCATCTTGTTTATTAAGAAAAAATACCCAATATAACTTTCATATGAAAATAATTATGAGGATGTTAGCACAAGTTCTCTTTCACCTTAGAATGAATAACTATGATTTTTCTTAACATTAAAACAAGCATAAATGAATTAATCCTCATTTTAATCTAATTTTTAATTAGATTAAAAATTATAAAAAATGCTTATCTCCATCTTTAGCTTGTTAGGCCTAGAGTTTTGGATAAGAAAATGAGATTAGGACTAAGATCTATCCTTCCAAGAAGGATTATTTCATAAAGGTGAGTATTCTTACAAAAAGAGAGATTTACAAATCAAAACATTACTTTTAAGCATAAAACATTAACATTAATCCATTTAAACAATATAAATCAATAAAAGCATGGTTTTAAGAAGAAACCATGAAGTAAAATGCTACCCAAGCATTAGAGAGACTGGGAAGAAAATTACCATTGAGGAAGAGAATAAAACACCATTGTTTTAGGCTTACCCTTGGTTTTTAGCTTGATTCTTTAGAGAGAAGTGACACCCACAAGAGAAAGCTTGGCCACCAAGAAGAAGAGGGTAATCTCCAAGAGAGGAAGAGGATTAGTGAAGCTCCAAAGCTTTACAATGGCAAAGAAATTGAAGATTATACTGGCATGTAAATACACTAAGATGAAAATACAAAGGAATGGGGTTTCATTTATAGAAGAGGGAGGCCACCAACCAAGTCCAACTGGGATCTAGAGGCTTCTAGCTTTAGTTTGATCCAATTTGGACAAGTTTTGGACTAGTTAGGCTCACTTTTCAGATCTAGTTTGAAGGAGGAGAGATGAAATATGTAATTTTTTTGAATTAAAAATGTGGGGTAATGATGGGATTTAGGTGCCTTCATGTGCCCCCTCCCCCCATCCCGAGGTGTTATTCTTTTACTAATAAATCTCATGTTTTACTAATAAATCTCAGTACTAGTCAACTCTTCATCTTACGTGAGAATTCACTCATTTTTGGGAGATTTTCTTTTATTCGTTGCATTCTTCTTATTACAACACTTGGATTAACCTTATTGGCCCTTTAGAATACTATTTGGACCTTAATCAAAATTTTCTAAAATTATGTACCCCTAGGCTAAGGTGTCTATTACACATATTCAATTAATTTCTAATGCATATTAGAAAACTCTTTTTGAACTTTTGTTTCAAGGGAATTCATCTTAAATAAAATAGATAACTTTATATCCAAAAATATCTCAAAATTGTATTATCTCTCTCTAGAATATTTTCTCTCTCTAGACCAAAAATAAAGGAAAACAATGTTTTCTTGCATTCTGAATTAGGGGATGGTTACAGGGGACTGAGAGGAGAACTTATACATCTTTTAGGGGCTGAGGAGGAAACTTACATCCTCTCCCACTTGATAAATCAGAGATTTCCTCATCTCGTGCGGGGGTAGTCGTTTATCAGCACAGCAGTTGATGTTCTCTTTTCCAAGTGGCGTTCTCTAAAGGATAGAACTTCCACTTGACAAAGAACTCTCTAAGGACTTTGTTCCTCCTGAGTGATTTCTCTCGAATATCACAGATTTCTTTGGGTTGGAGTTCCATATGACCTTGAGTCTGATAAGTCAATTGTTCATCATCTCCAGCACACATGACTCGGGCTAGGTACATACTTTTTAAGTAAACTGACATGGAACACATTATGTAACTTGAGATGGAGTGGTAGAAGAAGTTCATAAGCTAGATCTCCTACTTTCTTAGTAACGACGTACGGCCCACAGTATCTTAGAGACATCTTTTTGTACTTCCCTAGAGATAAAGAACTTCTCTTGGGTTGTACACGAATGAGGACCATATTTGATTCTTCAAACACTCTCTTCGTTCTTTTCTTATCAGCATATTGCTTTTGTCTATCTTGGGGGTAGCCTTAATATCCTTATGAGTTGCCTACATTTGCTGCTCCATATCATCAAGCATCTATCTGGACATCTCGACCCCCTGATCAATGGGTCGGACCAAGTTAATGGTGTGAGGAAATCTTGTCCATACAGAGATTTGAATGGGCTCATCCAGATACTTTGGTGATAAGAGGCATTGTAAGAAAACTCAACTAGATTTAAGTAGCTTAGCCACTTCTTGGGTTCTCTGCCCACAACATGACCAAAGAATATCTTCAATTACTTGAGTCACTCTTTTAGTCTGGCCATCTATCTTGGGATAATAAGCTGTACTAAGATCTAAAGAAGTTTCCACTGCTTCGAAGAATGCAGTCCAGAACCTTGACGTGAATTTAGGATCTCTGTCACTCACTATCCTTCTGGGTAAGCCATGCAGCCTGAAAATCTCTTTGAGGAAGACTCTGGCAACATCCACTGTAGTGTAGGTTTCTTTTACTCGAATCAGATGGGCAACCTTGGCTGGTCTGTCAACTACCACAAAAATGGATGTGTAACCTGATTGCACTGACGGTAGTCCAGTAACAAAGTCCATATTGACACATTCCCACTTCATTTGTGGAATGTCTAAGGGATGTAGCTTTCATGGCATCTTAACCCTTTTTGCCTTGACTCTTTGACATGTTAGGCACTGACGTACATGATTGATCCCTTTTGAGTCTTGGCTGCCAAAAGAAGCTCTTCTTTACAGACATGTAGGTCTTTATGAACCCTGTATGTCCAGCTATCGGGCTATCATGGGCTTCTCTCAAAATTTTTCCCTTTGTTTCATCATCATTGGGAATGCAAAGCCGATTGTTGTGATACATGCATCCTTCATCCAATTTGTACCCAAGAACTCGACTCATTTCCTAAGGAGTCTTGCTTTCCTGCATCAGTAGGGTAGCAATAGGGGCAAAGAATCTGTCTTGCACGATCTTCTCTCTTGCTTCACTGATTAATGGATTTGATACCAATGTTATTGCAAGCAAGGAGGCTTTCCTACTGAGCGCATCGGCTACCACATTTTATTTCCCTGGCCGGTACTTAATCTCAAAATCAAATTCTTGCAGGGTCTACATCCACCTTCTTTAATGCATGTTGAGATCCCTTTGGGTGAAGATCCACTTCAGACTTTGATGATCTGTCATTAAGGGTGAATCTCTGTCCCAAGAGAATGTCTCCACAGCTTTAGAGCGTAAACTACTAAGAGTAGCTCCAAGTCATGGACATCATAATTTCTCTCATGCTTTCTCTCATGCGTTCTGAGCTTTCTGGATTCATAGGCTACTATGACCTTCCTACATAAGTGCACCTCCTAGGGTGAAACCACTGGCATTTGTCACTACTTCAAAAGGCATAGAAAAATCTGGTAATTTTAGAACAGGGTTGGTTACTAAAGCTGTCTTCAACTTATCAAAAGCACTCTGACACATAGCGGTCCAGTGAAATAGGGTACTCTTTTTGAGAAGGTTAGTCAAAGGGAATGCCATTTGAGCATACCTGGGTATAAAGATCCTATACCACACTTGGTTAATCCTAGGAATCCTCTGACTTCTTTCATTGCCTTGGGCTTTGGCCAATCCACGACTGCTTGGATTTTAGCGGGGTCAGGAGAAATCCACGACTGCTTGGATTTTAGCGGGGTCAAGAGAAATCCATGACTGCTTGGATTTTAGCGGGGTCATGAGAAATCCCATCCTTAGATACTATAAATCCCAAGTATTTGACATGGTCAGAGAAAGTGCACTTGCTCTTCTTTGCAAAGAGTTGGTGCTTCTTGAGGATCTCTAGGACTTTATGCACATGATCTTCATGATCAGCCGCATTCTTAGAGTATACCTAGATATCATCGAAGAAGACAAGAACAAATTCATCCAAGTATTCTCTCAGAATGTCTTGCATGAGGCGATTAAATATTGCTGGGATATTTGTCAGTTCAAATGGCATGATTGTAAATTCATAATGCCCATATCGAGTATTGATGGCTGTCTTCTTAGGGATATCTTGATCCTTAATTCTGATTTGGTAATATCTAGATTTGAGATCTATCTTTGTGAACATTTGGGTTTCACTTAACCGATCCAAAAATTCATCAATCCTAGGGATAAGATATTTATTCTTGACTGTCAAAACTGATTTAATCCTCTGTAATCAATACAAAGTCTTAACATTATGTATTTCTTTTTCTGACAGAGAACGGGTGCACCCCAAGGTGAAACACTAGGTCTTATGAATCCTTGCTCTAGTAGTTGTCTTAACTGCTCCTTTAGTTCTATGGCTTCAAGAACTGGCATCTTATATGCATGCTGGGCTATCGGCTAAGCTCCGAGGGTTAGCTCTATCTCATGATCTATTTCACGAGTCGGAGGCATCTCAGTTAGCTCTTTTGGGAATACATTAGCATACTCACTTAGCCATTCTATTCCTTAGCCTTGCATTTTCTGTCTACTGGATTCATTTTAACAACATAGACATCTTGCTTCTTTCTGAGTCCCTTCAGCAATTTAGAAGCTTTTACTAACTGCAGAACTGGGGATCCAAAAATTCCAGTTCCTTGAACTTGATTCCTATGAAGGTCGAGGAACGAGATGGTTTTTTCTTGCCTTCGCTCAGACGCTCAGAGGTTTTTGCTCGGAAAATGGGCATCCCGATTCTTATGGAGCCAATCCATTCCAAGGATTTCGTCATAGATTCCCAAGGGTAAGACTCTAAACTGGCAGTCTGTCGTATCTAGATTAAACTGAATACGGTATGTCTCATGGTGTGTGAAAAGAATCTTCCCATTGGCCAATTGTACTTGCATAGGTTTCCCTGTTTTCAGATCTAGGACTAACTTACGCAAGAATCCTGGGAAAATAAAAGAATGTGTACTGCCAGAATCAATCAAAAGCTTAAAGTGCTTACCCTTGTACTCTGCTGGAGTTTGAAGGACTGAGACATTAGGGGGCATTTGGACATATTTTGGGCCTTTTACTAATGAAAGTAATTAGCAAAACGGACCAATAGGAATAAAGGATTGTGCACATTTGTTCTCCTTTGAATATAGGGAGGGAGACTAGGCTACTGTAGGGAGGGGAACTAGGCTTTCAGTACTAATAATTACACTTTCCATTTAAAAACGTAGGGGGTTTAGGGTAGGTATGGTCCCACCATTTTTCGTGGCTCAAAAAATCCTTAAAATTTTGAAATTTTTGAGTTCCCCCAAAACTCACATTTCCCCCCAAAAACCTATCTCAAATTTCATTGTAATAAAAAATTTCATTTTCAAGTCTGCTTTCCCTCTTGAACGTCCAAATTAAACTCTTCCTCCCTTTCTCTTCCATCTTTATCTCATTTGCCCAACCCTAATGAAACCATCAAAGCTCAAAACCCTAAACTTTCTCCTCCATGTTAATCTCCCTCCCTTCTCGGAGCTCCATCTCTTTCATCTTCAAAACCCTAGTCTGCACATCTCTTTCCTTTTTACTCTAACACTAACCTTTCTACTCTAGCTTCCAAGAGGATATGGCCACACCAAGAAGACCAAAAGATGAGATTGAGGAGATATCCTTGCACAACAAGAAGGATGATAATGGTGCTTGGGTGGGAGAGGCATTTTGTAAGAGCGCTTGGGTTTATCTACAACCTGCTGAGTTCGATGACAAAATGTATTGGAGCACCATTGGAAAGGTCATTTACAAGGCTTTAAGAAGGCAACCAATGGAAAACTAGTGGCCACGATACAACATGTTTACACAGCACGAGATATCCATCTTTGCCAACCAACAAACTCGATTTCCATACAATTGTAAGTATCACAGGTAGAAAGGGGCATGTGAGATTTTCTGACAGAGATGTTTCAATCTAAGTGAATTTATTTCTTGTTTGCAGATATTTTTCCTTCAAACATGGTAGACGAGCAGCCATTGGAAAGCCTTACCGGAACATTTTAAGCATTGCATGCAGACATTAGTAAGGCAATGTTTTCTTGTAAAACAAGTGCAGAACTTCTTAAGGAAAAGGTCTTCTTTTACCGGTACTCCTATCTGGTGCCAAAGTAGGACAGTGGGTTTGGTAAGCCACATATAATCACATCTCCACCCCTATTTTCTATAGAATGGCCAATTCGAGGTGCTTGGACTATAATGGTCATGAGATCAAAGATGCTTTGTGATATACAAGGGTCTTTGAAGTTTGCAAAGCCCTCTCGATGTATGATTCTTAGTTGGGTATGCCCAATACATCTTTTTGCCAAGATGTTCAATCAATTTTGTCTCTCACCATGTTTGTGTGCAAGAAGGTATTAGGGGATGACATGGTAGCCTTGCTTGGAGACCAGTGGAGGATTGTAGAAGGGATACATAAGGATGACACATTCAAGTGCAATATAGTAGAATCTAGTGTCTCATTTTGGTATCTCAAAGCTCGTGCCACACTACACATACGCTTCTATTATGAGCGGCAGATGAAAAAGAATAGTTGTTGGGTCCCAATGTAGGCAGCTGAACAAGTTGTTTTGCCTCTTGACATATGCGTTTGGTTGCCCAGTGGTGCAGTGGAAGTTGTAGGTGCAAGTAGACATTGGAGCCTCCTAAATAATAGAGAGCACCTCAATATCGTGGGAGGTGAGGATATTAGCAGAGCACAATTCAAGGTGAACAATAGGAAGATTCAAAAACGACTAGAGCCAAAGACCTTGGTAGATCCCGATTGGGATGTTAATGGTATATCGCTCAATTAATGGGGATTTTGAATTTTGTGAATTTTGAAGCTGCTTCAAGTATGTTAATTTTGTAAAGTCCTTGCCCACAAAAAAGTGTATTGAGCAATGAATTTTTGTCTTGTAACAGCTATGAATTTAGATTTTTATATTAAAGTTGTAATGTAGCTCAACAAGTTTGCTCTAAAGCTATCTTGTATGTGCACAATAATGGTTAGCTTAGTGTAGGTACTAGGGTTCCTATTCCAAAATGGTTTAGTGGCACACAGATTTACAACACATGGTTTTTTTATGTCGATGGTTTCGGAGTACATCCAAAACAGTATATAAAGACTAATTCATAAGGGAATTGAGAACATAATATCTTACAACTTATAATCTCTATACAAAAGCCGCCCATGGATGTGAATTCTTCTAATGAGAGGACTGTTCCTATTAAGGTTGGTTGCTAGGCCAGCTATTTTAGCTGTTTCTTCTGATGATGACTCCTATGCCTCTGTTGGGGATACAAATGATCAACCTATCCAAATATCGAAAAGCTTAGCTCAATAAAAATATAGCATGTTTATACAAAAATGAGTCGAGCTCAATAAAATCATAGAATCTTTACAACCTTGTCTCTGGACATATACAAAATGCCTCTAAGCGGTTTCGAGCTCTGTAGCCCCAGCCTTGGCCTCCTTCTTTGACTCAGACTTGGCCTCCTCCTTTGACTCAGCCTTTGGCTCTGTCTCCTTTGTTGTTGGCACCTTGCCTGCCTTATCCTTGCCCTTGCCTACAAATGGAAGCTTCCTCTTTGCCTTGCCCTTGCTTCCCTTCTGAGGGACTCCTTGTTTAAAGCTGAAATGCTTAATAGGGGAATGAAACGGCATCTTTTTTCTCTTCTTTGATGCACTAGTGCCAGCACAACTGGTGGAAGTGGCAAGTCAGGGTCATCAAGCGTAATTACATTTTGAGGAGGATAATGTTTATTGCCTTTGCCCGCACACTCTATAGCCAGAACTCGTCTGAGCGAACAAACTGCAAAACAACATAAAAGTCAATTAGAATAATGCGGGATCTCTCATGAAATGAACATAGAGAAATTATATTATAGTGACACAAGAAACTTACACAGCTGTCAAAATTAGTGTACTTAGAAAGGAGGAACTTCTAGAAATTTGTGACTACGTGCTAGCCACAAGAGTGCGAATCCTTTTGCATAGGAACGGGTTGGTTGAGAAATTTCCACTCTATATTCTTTTTCAATTCAGGACATAGAGTTTCAATCAATGCGACCGCCCTCTTACATGCCCTTCAGTTAACGGTATAAAGAATGACTTACAATCAGGAAGAAGCAAGAAGGAAATGAAATAAAGTATAATGACTTACAATTTAGACTGTCCGTGCATTCCGAGAAGGCTATTCATAAAAATTGTCCGGCATTTCACCACATTAATTAAACAAGCAGACCAGTGCCCTCTGAAATTGAGAAAGTAAACAAAAAATATAAGAAACCTAACACAGGCAACTAATAACTTAAATTCCATCAACAGCTTGAAATCCAAAGAAAATACATACTTCTCTATATATGGCAGCACAACAAAGTAGGTACCCAGACTAACTCCCTGGAAATAAGGAGCAAGGTGCTCTTGAGACCTCGACGATGGGTCAATCAGGATAGTTGATACCAAAGGATCACAAATATATACTTGCTTTGCCTGGTCTAGGAAAAGCTCTTTCAACAGTACCCCCAGATTGAATTAAAAACATTAGGAAAGGGAAAAAAAAATTAAAATAATAATGCATTCAAAAAAAGGTAAAGAGTACACACCTTAAACATGTAAGATTCCTCCCTCTAGCTTTTGAGGTGTACAGGTGTAAGAACCTCCCCTTCTGATCTTGTATTTATTCCCCTCTTTGAAATAAAAGAAAGATTTTGTTTACCCTGTTTTGACCTAGAGAGAGAAAATGTCTAGAGAGAGGTAATCCAAAATTGAGATATTTTTGGATATAAAAATCCTCCTAGTGTCTAAAATGGTTTCCCCTAAAACAGAAATTCAAAAAGAACTTTCCAATGTGCATTTGGAACTAATGGAAAATAAGTATAAAGGACCTTAGCCTAAGGGTCTAGTTTATCAAAATTTTTGGATTATGGTCTAATTAAGGTTCTTATGGGCCAATAGGATCAATCCAAGTGTGGGGAGGAGATAAATCCAATTTATAAAAGAAAAATACCCAAAAATGAATAAATGCCCACTTAAGATGAAGAGTTGACTGAGTACAAGGTTTATTAGTAAAAATCTATGAATATTATTAAAAAAATGAGATATTTTGAGTATAATGATTCAATTTTGACACCTTGGTAAGGAGATGGGGGATCTTCAAGGAGGCACCTATTTCACATGTGTGGTGGAGTTTTAAACTTAAAAATATTGTGATATTTTTATCTCTCCTCTCTTCTGGATCAAACCAAATCAAAAGGGAGCCAAACTAGGTCCAAATCTTGTCCAAATTCAGCCAAACTGAACCTGGAAAATTCTAGAGACTAGTTGGACTTGGTTAGAGGCCTCCCTCACCTATAAATAGATCCTTAGCCCCTTGTAAAAAAATATGAGAACTATACCATGCCAGTATTATATTGAAATAATGATATTTTTTATTATCCTCTAAAAAAATATTATCTCTTCTCAACCCCTCTCAAGCTTGAGAAGCATTCAATTGAATGGCTTTTTAATACAATTGAAGTTCTTTAATGAATTGTAGTGATAAAACACATAAATTTCTATTTATGCTTAAATTAAATGTTTTTTTTAAAAAGCATGTCTCTCTCTCTCCCAAAGAATGGTCATTCCTATGACCTATTCTATATTCAAATGAAGCTTCTCATGAAGCAATTCTCTAATCTAAAAGTAATTTCTATGCTTATCAAATTGAGGCCAAATAAGTAGCTTTTTAATGCTTTTATGCTATTTAATTCATGAAAAAATTAGGAATCAAGTCTATAATTGGATATTGATCCAATTAATGGTTATTCTATCATATGATATTACTAAACTTTATGTTTTCAAAATTATTGAGAATTATTAGTAATAGCAGCGAGGCTATGGTAAAATTTTTAAAAAATTAACACATAAATCATTTTCATTCATAATATGAAAAGAGGACTTTCTACCATATTCTAGGATTAATCATCCTAGATTAATTGAATGATTCTTATAATCATGGAAAAATTAATTTTTATATTTATGCATAAATAGTTAATTAAAAAAAAGAGAAATTTTTGGTAATTTATTTTTATGTTAAAAGATGAATCCCCATGACAGTGGAAATCCATGTATTCCAATGAAGTAAGAGAAAAATTCAGATGCTAAAATAATGTATTATTTTTAAAAAAATTAAAGAAGGATTTTAGTTAAATTTATCTTTTTGCATAGATAAATTTAAATGATGAAAGAGGAATCCCCACCATATTGGAACTCAAATTTTTTAATGAGAAAAGTATAGTTTTTAGCATAATGAAATTATTGGATATTTTTTTTAATTCAAAGATGAATTTTAGATAAATTTAATTTATCTATGAGAAATATTTAAATGGTAAAAGAAGAATTCCTATGACATTTGGAATTCCATTATTTAGATGGGAAAAGAGAAATTCCTAGCATATTGAAATTAATTAGTATTTTATTTAAATTCAAAGATAAATTTTAGATAAATTTAATTTATCTATGAGAAATATTTAAATGGTAAAAGAGGAATTCCTATGACATTTGGAATTCCATCATTTAGATGGAAAAAGAGAAATTCCTAGCATATTGAAATTAATGGGTATTTTATTTAAATTCAAAGATGAATTTTAGATAAATTTATTTTATCTATGAGAAATATTTAAATGGTAAAAGAGAAATTCCTATGACATTTGGAATTTTATCATTTAGATGGAAAAAGAGAAATTTCTAGCATATTGAATTAATGGGTATTTTATTATGAAAAATATTGATGTGATAAAAGAGAAATTTCCATGACATTAGAATGAAAATAATTAAATGCAAAAAAGAGGAATTCCCATGGTATTTGAGATCCAAGAAATTAAATGGAAAGAAGAGGAATTTTTAGTATAATTCAATTTATGATTATTTATCAAAAGTGAAAATATGGATAGAATTGATTTCTGTAAATCCCATGAAGTCTTTTATTCAAAAGAGGAATATTGAATATAATTCAATTGAGGAATTGAGAAGGAATATAGAAATAGTCGTTCGAGAAAAGGAACCTTTAATTAGGCCAAGCAATTGGTAGAAATTTAGAAAAAGTCCCATTATCGGAATCAAACTAGAAAAAGCTACTAAATGGGAATAGCATGTGAAAGAATGGATGTGGATGTGTATGTGGAAGAATGGATGTGGATGTGTATGTGAAAAAATGGATGTGGATGTGTATGTGAAAGAATGGATATGGATGTGTATGTGGGAGAATGGATGTGGATGTCTATGTGAAGAAAAGATGTGATGTCGATATGAGTGAATGGATGAGATGTAATGTGATGTGAATCAGGATGTGAATGAATGAGGTGTGATGTCATGTGAATCAGATGTAAATGAATGATATGGGATGTGAATGGATGAGATGTGATGTGATGTGAATCGAGATAAGAATGAATGAGATGAGATGTGAATGAATGATATGTGATGTAAATGAATGAGGTGTGATGTAAATGAATGAGGTGTGATGGGATGTGAATATGGGTAGATGCGAGTGGATGAGATGTGATGAGGATAAATGACGAAAGATGTGATGAGATGAAAAATGATGTGATTGGATGAGAATAGAAATAATTGGATATGGATTAAGTAATGTGGACAGATGTGGAACAATGTGAAAGACGAGAGTTCATTATAGAAACTCTATTTATGACCTATTTTATGTCAATAATACTGGGGAAGCATTTTGACCATCTTGAGAATGAGGTCGTGGAGACCTAACTGATAAAGTTGCAACAGCTGACGGAGAGTCAACGGAGGACGTCTCGTGTAGCAAGGTCGGTCGAGGTCTTGACTAGCCTTGGTTCGATTTAAATGGTGAGCTTCTGGTACGGTGAATGAGGGACCAAGGAAGCGGCCTATGAGTGAAGCGCTAGGTGACCTGCGATCCTAGAGGGTGCTGAGACCATATGGTGCTCGGCCTAGGTGACCTGCGAAGGATCCTAGAGAGTGCTGAGACCATATGGTGCTCGGGCTCTGGGGTACCGCGAAGATACTCACACATGCATCGTGGAAGATATTGGAAAAACAAGGAATAAGAGTTGTTTTCTGAAACCGGGCATGGATCTGGTTGATTGACCTTACTGGTCCTTATAGCGGATGAGTCCATGGCTCTTTTATATGGATCTGTTGGTTGATCTTGCTGATCTTCAACCGAGATTCTATCTTGAATTTTTATAAGTGAATATATTGTCGGATACTATGAGCTAGGAACTATCGAAAAGGCCCGTGAGTGTTCTGGTTGCCAATAATGCCATAGGTACACCGATGAAGGAATGATTGGAAATTAGGATTCAATCGGATATTTTGGAGGATTATAGTCAGTGACACTATGGTTTCATTAAATGATTATTTTAAAGATAGTTGAATCTGTGAAAAAGGCAATTTCATATTGGGTGTGTAAATGGTGTGACTGGCATTAAATTTACATGAATATCTAGCTAGGGGGCCTTGGAACTCTTTTCCCTGGTACTCGGGACAAAACCTAACCAAATTTCTAATTTGATCCTATCACTATAGTGGTTGGCTAACCCATGGGACTAGATGGGGTTAGGCTGGACTGATGGATCCGTAAAATGAGACTCAATTCTGTTATAGTACGATAGATGAAGTAAATCTCGGATAGTAATTGTTCTATGGAAAAAGAATCAACGGGGGATGTGCCTCTCGATGGGGAAAAAAGCGTTGGTTTCTATGATCCAAGTGCAAGTTTCTTCCTTGATCTGACTAAGTGACTCACAGGTTTGGTTGGATCAGTTTGGGTAGTAATGACCCTGACTACGTTAGAGTACAAATATCCTGGAAGAATTGCCCGTGCTTTCTAATAGGGGGAATTTTTTTTGGGTTCAGTTTTTGTGAAGAACCTTGGGATTAGTCTCTTGTTTGTATATCCGTGTGGGCGAGGCCCAAGTGAGGGATCCTGCCCCGCACAAGAAGTGCTACTTCCGCTGCTAGCACCCCCGAATCTATTGCGTGGAGGGGACAGGGATCTTTCAGCTGGTATGAGAATTGCATTAGGACTTGTTTGGGGTCTTCTTGGGCCCTTTTAAGCCTAATGACAGTCATTAAGGAGTGGTGCAATGGGAGAAGGCCATGTGGAGAAAAATGTTGGGTTTCCCTGCCCCTAATATGCCATGTGGAGAAAAATGTTGGGTTTCCCTGCCCCTAATATGTAGGGGTCAAACTTGAATCATACCATTTTTTTTAAAGAAATTGGGCTGAAAAATGCAAAATCTTTCAATAAAATCAAATTTCCCACCTTTTTTAATAAAGACAGCTCAAACTGGCATAAATGACCCCACCTCAAAAAGTGGGCTAGGGCCAAAAATGCCCCCCCATCATTATCCCTCATTTAAAGCTACTTTTCTCTCTCCCCACTCCCTCTTCCTCTCTCTAAAACTAGCAATTCGGTTTTGAGTCTCTCTCTAACTAAAAGAGTCTTTTTTTGGCCTCCTCCCTCCCCATTCTGCCTTCCCCTTCCCTCCTAAAGTTAGATCTATCTTTCTGTGCCTTCTTGGCTATGGAAAGCTTGGAAAATAGTCCACTTTTTCCCCCATTCTTCACTCTCCTCTTGGCTATGGAAAGCTTGGAAAATAATCCACTTTTTCTCCCATCAAGTCCATCCTCTCTTGCTTGCACACATTCTTCACTCTCCTCTTGCTAGCTTATACACATTCTTGACTCCTCTTGCTAGCTTATATGCTCTGCTAGCATTAGGTTGCAGAGATCTTCTTGGCTATGGAAAGCTTGGAAAACAGTCCACTTTTTTCCCCATCAAGTCCATCCTCTCTTGCTTGCACACATTCTTCACTCTCCTCTTGCTAGCTTATACACATTCTTGACTCCTCTTGCCAGCTTATATGCTCTACTAGCATATATGCTCTACTAGCATTAGGTTACAGAGATCTTCTCACACACCTACAACTTCATAGCATTTAGCTTAATTGGTTAGCCAAGCACAATGAGTCGCCGACCTCGTTCAAGGGTGGAGTCCTTTAGCAGCAGCAACGAACAAGACGACACTGGCTTGTGGGTTACAAGCACCTTTGCAAAAGGAATGTGGGTGATGATGCATCCAAGCACAAGGGGAGCCCACAAAGTCTCTCGCAGATACATAGGGTTAAAGTCACACCATTGGAAGGGTCGCATAGTGGATCTCAAGCAGGGGGCTGACGGAAGCAAGCAGGTGATGATCCAACACGTGTACAAGGCATCGCAACTCCGTGTTGACAATGCCAATCACAAACGCTTTCCTGCAAATTGTAAGTTTTATTTGTGCTTCTTGTTTTATGGGTTGCACTGAGACATGCTAATATCATTTCATGTTACTACGGAAGCTTGATTTTTTCAAGTGTGTTCTTGTAATGTTCTGTGCAGACATCTTTCCGTCGACATTTGTGGAATGGGAGCCTTTAGAGGCCCTTTCTAGAACCTTTGAGGCGCACCACTTTGAAATCGGCAAGCTACTATATACTGGTTGTTCGGCATCAGAGCTTTTAGAGCACTCAGTTTTCTTCTTTTATGCAGAGTATATTGTACCCACGTCAAGAGATGGTTCTGGGACTCTACGGAGGCTCCCTACACCAAGTCTCACGGACCATGATTGGCCAAAGCCCGACAATACTTTGGTTGCACTAACCAGACGTCAGATTGAGATTGATGTGTGCAATGCAATGAAGTGCACCTATGGGTCACATCGTGCGACTCTCACGTTCTTCATGCCTTTACATTTGTTTGTGTTTTTGTTCAAGGAGGCTGATGTTCACCGGACTCCTACAATGTGGATTGCAAAGGGAGGCACAGTAATGAGTGCCTTTTTGCCACCTTCGTGGGATTTGAAGGTTATTCAACATCAGGGTGACAAGATAAAGTGCATGGTGGTGTCGGAGAAGATGGTCGTTCGGTACCAGCTTGGAAAGCAACAACTCTCTATTATCTTTCCTTACAGACATTGGAAGCTGACTGGAGGCAAATGGCAAGCACTCGATTCGGACATCAACGATGCAGAACAGCTTGATGTACATGTTAGCACGCAAGCTGATGTGTGGGATATCGTAGTAAATGCTGATTGGAATATGGCGAACCTAAGGGAGTACTTAGGCCTTAGGTTTGCACTGAAAGGTGACTTTTCATTTGTGATTGATAACACACCTCTATGTAAGAGGAAAGAGGCATCTTACTTTTGTAAAAGCATTCCCTTCCCTAGATGTATCCATATCAAGCAAGCTATGTAACAGATTTTGAGAGATTAATTCAAAACAATTTTGGCTACTCGCAATTTGCGTTCAATTTTATGCACTTTTAAGTTATGTCGCGTGTTTTTATTTTTTTGGAGGTTTAAAGTGAATTTTTAAACATAAAAAAAGTTTTAATGGCCTCTTTATAAGTCACTTTTGGCCACTTTGAGTTCATCTCCTCACTCTCGGCATCTTTGCGGTCCCCTCGCCTTCTTCGCTACTCAAGCATGGCCACCCCCGCCCAAGCTCTCCTATCTCAATTGCACAAGCTTGACCTCGGTCACTTGATCGAGAAGCTTGCACCCATCTTTCAGACATCTATTGACATGGAAGGCACCGTCGAACTCCATAATGACGTGTTTGGGGCGTTCACTAGTGACATGGACACATACATGGCTGAATATTGTGTCAACTTTGAAGACGAGGAGGGGACTTGGGTGCCTGTGGATCTTATCAAGCATACCTACAAAGCGGACAAAAATTTCAGGTTTAGGCTTGCAAGATTCCTCAAAGGCCTTAGTAGCACATATCTAAGGGAGGAGGAAGAAGATAACCTAGTAGGTCTTGGAATGGGCAACATCGGCACAAGTTTTTTGAGGTGGGACATGACTCTTGCCCTCCTGATCTTGGAGGGAACAGAGAAAAGCAAGGGAAAGAGGAAGGCCACTCCTCCAAAGAAAACCACACCTTATCTCTTGATCAAGGAAGCTGACCCAAAGGAGGAGATTGTCACCCCAGTGCAAGAAGCATCTCTTGCACTTGTGACTCTGGCGGAAGAGCCGCAAGCTGAGGCTGTGAAACGGGACATCGAAGGGGACGATGTCATGGATGAAGTTCCAGAGCTCGAAGTGCGAACTCTACACCCCATCATAGTAGAAGGTGTAGAGTTCTTATTTTTGGATGACATCGCCCATGTCCTTGGGCTGCACCAGGATGAAACTCTCTCAGTCATTGCTATGTACGTGGGCATGCGAGACACACAACAGCCGTCCAAAGATGATGACATCCGCATTGACTTCAGTTCCGCAGATGTCACAAAGGTGCTTGCGCTCCCGAAAAATCATGCCTCAATAGAGTCCCTTGTGGCAGAGACTCTTGTACAAATATCCCAGTGCAAGGATTTCTACGAGAGTGTGCCAGAAACTAGCTTTGCCCCTCACAAGCTGCTTGCCATTTTGGATTCCGTCAGCCTCGGGAGCATCAATATTAGTGATGCAGACCTTGCGGATCATGATGATGCCACTGAGGTAGTACACCCAATTTCTTCCCTTCTTAATTTGTAATTTTTTGAAGTCAACTCATTCTTCTATCTACTTTGTAGACCGCAAGAGAAATGGATTGGTTCGCAAGCCGAAAGGGTGGAGCACGAAAGGAGGTGGAGGGGAAAGATGCTGCGCTATGGCACTACATCCCGAGCTTCAATGCCGAGATGCTTCGCGTGATTCACAACGACTTTTCAAATGATGCGCAAGCTGAATTTTTGAAGTGCAGAGCCCTAAGCGCCATCCTGTCTGAAGCCCCTATAGCCCAAAATGCCCATAAATGTATTCTTGTAAATAGGGAAGCAGCTATCTATAGCTTTGGTGATAAAAGTGCAGGGTCTTTCCTAGGATTTTGTGGCCTTAGCCTTGGACAAGGCATCACTGATGCCAAAGAGATAGCCGAACGCATTGGTGACAAACCATCAGTAAAGACTCTCACCCACGAGGCTTTCACCAAGCTCATCAAGCGAGTTGGCTAGATCCAATGTACTCATTTGCCTTTTGTGAAAATCAAACAATTAATGACATCAAGATGTTTTTCGAGCTGATTTTAAGTTTTATCTTCTTGATGTGTTTATATGTTGTTGTCGTGTCCTGTCATGATGTTTCAATCAATTTTTGTGAACGCTCGTCTGCCACCACCCGTCCGACTTTGGCTCGACTCGACGGGCCGATTTCTCCTGCGTATGGCCCCAAAAGGGTAGATCAGATGTGCGGGGTGCGCCGGGGGGCCGACGGAGGGGGGCCGGTGGTCGCGCCGTGGAACCTGTGTGCCACGGAGCGACAGGCAAAAGTCGCTCCGTGGCACACAGGTTCCACGGCGCGACCACCGGCCCCCCTCCGTCGGCCCCCCGCCGGCGCACCCCGCACATCTGATCTACCCTTTTGGGGCCATACGCAGGAGAAATCGGCCCGTTGAGTCGAGCCAAAGTCGGCGGACGGGTGGTGGCAGACGAGCGTTCACATGAGGTCGAATGTACATAGAGACAACAATTACATGCAAAAGACTACAATTACCTTGACAAGACGACAATCACTTGCAATAGAAAATAACTTTTTTGAAAATAGACATGGTTTTTCATCAATCAAATTGAGATTACAAAACACGGATTTGTTGCATTACAAAGGCTTCCCCTATCTAGTGAAAGAGAGCGTCCTCTCCACGGATACGCCTAGCTAGACGAAGATCAGATGGCTTCAAAGTGACACGTTTTGCATGCACCATGCACAAAACCGCGTCTTGGAAAAGCGAAACCAAAATATCCTCGGCACCTTGTTGCAGAGCGCCTAGTGCCGCCGCTTGCACACGATTGACATCCCGGCGCTGGTCATGGATAATCTCTTTGACGAGACGCCCAAAAGGTGCCTTCGGAATAATTGGTGTGCAGGTCTTCTGATATTTGCGAATTTCTCTAAGGGCAACTGTCCCTGGTCTCCACCTTTGCTTCTTCTGCGTTGTTGGGGGCGGTGGTGCTTGCGCGTGGCGAGTCCAAGCTGGCGTGTCATTTTTGAACTTTTGTCGCTGCTCTTAGAAGTTATCGGAAGGGGGTTCTGTGCGTTTAGGAATGGTTTTCCCCTTCTTAGCCTTTGCAGGTGTTGGAGTTTTCTTTGCCTTTGCAGATGGAGTCTTCTGAGCTGCTCTCTGCTCTACCTCCTTCCTTACTCGCTCCTCTTCATCCTTCCTTTCTTTTTCCTCACGAAGCCTCCGTGTGTTTGCTGCCCTGGCTTCTCGGTCAAGCTTCTGTCTCTTATTTTCTACTTCCTCAGCTGAGAGTTTTCTCTTTCCTTTACCAAGTGCACGAGCCAAGACTCTGTCTAGCATTGCATTGAGAATCCTATTACTCGGCAGGTGCTCCCTTTCTACTGTGTCTTCATTTCTCCTCTTTGTATATTCTGCTCGAAGACTTTGTATAGCCGCTTCCAAAATTGTGTCATCTTCGTATCCGGCCATTTGCAGGTCAGCAACAAATCCGCGAGCTTTTTTGTTAAGCCAATCCTCCTCCGCAGCAAAGAATGCTAATCTTCTCTCGTTGCTTGCGGCGGCCTGAGCTTCTTCTACAGCCTTCTTATCTGCCTCCGCCTTCCTAACTGCCTCATCTTCTTCCACCTTCTTGGCAGCCTCATCGTCCTGTGCTTTCTTTGCTGCCTCGTCCTCCTCCTGTGTTCTGACGGTCTCTTCGGCTTCTTTTCTTGCTCTCTCAGCTGCCTCCATGTCCTCTGCTTCTTTCTGTAATCTCTCTGCTTCTTGGCGTTCTTGGGCTTCTTGGGCCTCTCGCTCAAGCCTCACATGCTCAGCTTCCAGATCCATTTGGGCTTGTGGGTAAATGTTTGGGCTTTCAGTTCTATGTGCCACCGGTAAAGGCCCAAGGTCTTTGAAAATGTCATCCTGCGTATTGGAGGGAGGATCATTTGGGGGCTCCATGTGCGTGAGATATTAGTGCACGAGCGAGAGAGAGAGAGAGAGAGAGAGAGCGCGAGAGAGTCAAGGGGAGAGGAAGAGAGAGAGCTCACAAGTCAAGACTTTTAAAAATGACTATAAAACTCACTGATATTTATAGGGGGCCAAAATTACAAAAAAGTCAATTTACAATGAACGCGCCAAAAAGTGGCGAACAAGAATTATTGGGTGGGTAACCACACGCGGCCATTTCTTAGTCGACCACTGTGCCATTGCCTCGCTCTTTCACGTGCCATTGACGCATTGCACCCTTCTCTTTCGCCTTGCACCTACCACCTTCATGATTTTGCGCCTCAAAGATAAATTTCCGGCTCGCTTTTGGGCCTTTCTCCCAGTAAGTGCATGGTAAAACCAATTGAACATTTCCTGAAACGCATTGCTGTGAACCTTGCCACTGCCATGACCCGTGTTCTTAAAATAGGCCGCCTTGGCTTGGTAATGTGATCGTTCCATGCCTTGGTTGCTCCAGAGTGCAAGAGACCCATATTCATCTAGAAAGAAGGAACTGTGCGCATAGAGAATATGCATGTAGTGTGTTATATGAGTTTCCCCCCAAGCATCGATCATTTCTTCTGTGAATCTGTCAATCGAAGTCTTGAATGTAGCTATCTCTGCTTCATCAAGATACGGGCGCTCAAGAAGCCTCATCATCTCATCACAAGCTTCCCACACATGTGCACGCTTCAATCCTAGTGTCGCCTCATTGCCTCGATAGGTTGTTACATCACAAATCTGCTTCCATAATTCAAAATGTGTATGGCTTTGAGCCTCACCATAGTTTGAGAGCAGGTGTCTTGCTTTTGCACCACCCATACATATCTTATTAGGGTTATCTTGGGTACTTGATGGGTTTTTGCGATCCTTAGAGAGGGTGACAGCACCTGCGTGAAGCCCAACGGATGATAAAACAACTTCAAGCTCTTGGATGCCCTGTTCTCGCCGTGACTCTGGCTCCATGTTCCAAGCATAATTGATGTGGAGCATCAACAATTTGTCCAGAATTCTAAGTCTTGCGTGCAAGGTACACACATGTACTTGCGACAGTGGAATTGAAAGAATAGGGTTCCAAGTAGCATCCTCCTCTGCGCGAGATGGTGCCTTGCTTTGATTGCAGCTCATAATTCCATTGAGCCAGACGTGCATACCCTTCCCTTTTTGTAATTGATTTGAGCCCTTTGCACTTGCTTGCTTACGACCTTTCACCTTGGTTGCTTGTTTGGCCTTCCCCACTGCGACACTTGGCATCCTTGGATGACAACAAAAGATGCATGGAAACAAAGTGTTAGCACCGCTTTTAGTTCCCAACATGCATTTGAGGGTCTTGAGATCACCACCAAGGTGCCACTCTATTTCAAAGTGACCAGTGCCAGGCACATGCAAGACTTCACCATTTGATTGCCTGTGTATCACTCCTTGAATACCTGTACGGGTGAAGTACCACCTCAGACTGTCATGGTCCTCGTGTGGAAGGGTCCATGCCGCCTGCCACCATATGTTCTTCTCAGACTGCACTCCAAAGTAATCTTGCTTACGTCGCTTTGTGTGCAAGTTATTCTCCGCATCACCTATTTCATCTTCGCTGTCTAAGCTCTTTCGCTTCAATGCCCTGCTCATGAGTGTTAGACTTGTACGTTCCACCCTTTGGCCCTTTATAACCTGACATTCATCCAATTTGAGGACAAATATAGCCTTTCCATCCGTCTCCTCTAATGTCATATCATAAAACTGAATCATAGCTCGTTGAAGCGCCTCCACCTCGACGTAAACATTGTTAAACTTGTTGTAAGCAAAATCTTTTGAATTTGACATTGGCATGCTACCATCCACCCATCTGTAGCCACCTAGCAAGTCGGCAATATTGTTGTTTGCTGACTTCCTTGCCATAACTATACTGTATGGTGTTGGAAGTATAGATCGTGTCATTCCTTTGCCTCGTAGACGTGCTGTGATGCAAGTATACAAAGCCTTGTATCCCTTATCACTGATACCTGCTGTGTCGCACACAGTGAGCATGTCAACGGGACTGACAATCTACTCGAATTCCTTGAGAAAATACTTTTGAATCCTGTCACACAACGCACCATTTACTGGATTGGTTATCATATTGATTACTTTCTGCTCTGGAATAATGTGCTCAAGGATAGACTCCTGAGTATTGGAACAACCTAATATTGCTTTAGCACATTCCCTAGACATCACATAGTTCAGAGTCAATGACATAACTATATGAAAAAGGAATGTAATGCTAGTTTTGAAGCTGTGATTACCTTGTTTGACGCACACGTCGCTTGCGAGCCCCCCCATCTTTGGAAAGAAGACTCAGAGGCTTGCGCTTTCACTGCCTTGCATTATATCCCACGAGGAGGTGAGTGAAATGATCGACACGTCGGCGAAGGTTCCGAGTTGAGTTTCGAAGACGGAGATAGTTCTCTATAGCTCGATCCCTGCTTTCCACACCTTCATCAAGCTTCATCTTCTGCTCTGCATCCTCCTTCTCTAGATCCTTGACTCGAGCCAGCATATGTTCCTTTGTGGCCATGAAAGCTGACGCACATTCTTCCTTTTTTGCCTTGCATAATTTTAGAAGCTTCCTGAGGTGATTTTGATTTGAGAGTTCCTGCAAGTACAAAGAATAGAGCCTCTGACAGTACCCTAAGAAACCATTATAACCATCACCCAAGAAGCGTACGACCTGTGTGATATTACGAAAAGGGGGAGGTGCACTAGTCTGTGGATCAAGGGGATAAATGTTTCCATCAGTCCAAAGATCAATGGCTTTTGCACCTTGAAGTCGTAGCACCTCAGCAGGAATACATCCCTTCGTTCGATTACTTCGCATTGTGGCATACTCCTCGTCTAAGTCCACGTGCAAGCGAAACTTTGATTGCTTGTTGGTGATGTCCCGTAGAGCCATTGTACCTAGCAAATGGAGATGGAGATGTAGATGGATACAGAGATGGAAATGTGGATGGTGATGGAGATGATGGAGATGGAGGATGGAGGTGGAGGATGGAAATGTGGATGGTGATGGAGGAGATGAAGATGGAGATGGTGATGGAGATGGAGGTGGAGGAGATGCAGATGGATACAGAGATGGAAATGGAGGCCTTGAGGAGATAGATATGGAGAGCTTGCTAGTGATGGAGATGGAGAGCTTCAACTTGCAAGGATGTGTAGATCTGTACCTTCACAGGAGGGGATGGTGAGCTCTTCCATGAGAGCTGGTGGAGAGGATGATAGATATGGAGAGCTTGCTAGTGATGGAGATGGAGAGCTTCAGCTTGCAAGGATGTGTAGATCTGTACCTTCACAAGAGGGGATGGTGAGCTCTTCCATGAGAGCTGGTGGAGAGGATGATGGAGTAGGAGGTCCAGATCTGCAGGCCATGGCTCTTAGAGAGAGAAAAAGAAGCCCTTATCCAAGTAAAACACCCTAAACGCGTTTTAGAGAGAGAGTGTAGAGAGAGAGAGTGGGATCTGCAGCACCTCCAAAAAGGGAGGGAACAAAGTGATGAAAATTTTCAAACATTCTTTGTGAAAGGTACTTCACTACAAGACAAAAAGGCAGTTAGGTCCATATTCCTTCCCAAGGACAGAAGATCTAATGATTAGATCACCTTTTGGCCTATTTTCTTTTTTGTAGAAAAGGAAAAATGCATTTTCAGGCCTAGGCCACTAGCTTGGTCAAATCTTGATTAGCATTTTAAGCATTTCACTAAGTGTCCAAATAAAAGGGCCCAAGAAGACCCCAAACAAGTCCTAATGGACTAAAGTGGATCAACTGAAAAGCCAAAAATGTCAAAAATTTGTGAAGTAACTGTAAAAGGTTGTAATTGTGTGATAAAATTCATACAAATTGATATTCAGAATGAAGATTCATAAAATTGAAAGTGGGTCTTCAGATGAAGTACCGCAATCATATGGAAATCCCTGACTTGCTGGAGGCCTAGTCATGATAGTATTTACCTTATAATTCCAAGGACCATGACTACTCGTATATACCGAGGGTATAACTGCAGCTCTTTATTGGCAGTATATACGAGTAAATCTAAGACCTTGAAATTATAAGTAAAAATGCTATCCAGATGATGAATTTGAATGTGGTTGATATGATTTTAAAATTCTAGTTGAGAATTGATGAGTTGATTTGGATTCTGATTGAAAAAAAAAAGATGATTCTTGAATTTTGGTTGAAAAGCAATCAGTTGAACAAAGCCACAATGAGGATGAATGGGACGAGTCCCTGTGATGATGTTCGTATAACTAGAATGATGATAATGACTTCAGCAAATCAGTACGAGATTAGTGGATTGTGTTGACGGATTGCTACTGTTAACACTTGACCTAGTGGATCCAGTTAAGGGATGACAAATTAAAAACTTGCATAACTGAAACTTCCATGGAGGAATGTTCAGATGGAATTTTTGGTATGATGGACCATTATTGTGTTAAGAATATGAACGATATGTTATGAATAAATTGTTATTTGATAATGAGTTCTATATAAGGGATCTTTATCCCATGATTCTATTGGGAGCTGACCAATCTAAAGAACCCCAGAATCAGTTAGATCTAAAGTCGGATTTGAATTGTAACTAAAAGGACTTAACAAGAATTTTGGTATTGATAGGATCATGGATCGAGGTCGTCGTGGTAGGAATGATAACCCCCAACTCGACGAGGAAGAGCTTGACTTGGATGTTCATAAAACTAGCTTGGACCTTTCAAGGGTGAAGGGGAAAACTTGGGCGAGACTGTGGAGAAGTGGATCAAAGCAATGGAAGAGTACTTCGATGTCACCGGGTACAATGAGAAGAGCAAAATGGCTCTTGCAAGGCTGAAGATAGTAGAAACAGCCAAAGTAGCATGGAGAAACCACCGCGAGACAAACCATGTGGATCGAAACACTCAGACATGGAATGATCTCAAAATTTACCTAAGGAAGAGAATCTGTCCTCTCGACTTTTTGGAAACAAAGATGAACGAATTCTTAGAGTTAACCTAGGGGAGCAGAACTATTGAAGTATATCACCAAGCGTTCGCTCTCCTCCTCAAGTTTGCCACTATTGATGAAGAACAGCTTATGGTGGCCAGGTTCATTCAAGGACTGAACGAACCTTTGAATATCCTAGTGAAGAATGCCAAGCCAATTTCCATGGCGAAAGCAGTGCAGATGGCGAAGGATTTCGCCAAGGCCTTTGATGTCAAGGTCCTGCTGAAGCCAACACCATCACCTTTCAAAAGGTTTTTAGCTCTAGAAGGTGATTCCAACCTTCCACCATCTAAGAGATATAAGGGTCAAGTCTAGGAGATGGGAAGTTCCAGAATGGAAGAAATGTCCTTTTCCCGGGAACTCAATCCCTTGGAATTTAACTTCAGAAGTTTCACCCTTGAACAAGGGAGTGAAATGCTATAATTGTCAAGGATTTGGACATCACAGTATGGATTGCCCAACTCCATTTGGAACAAGGTTTTCAAGGTGAAAAAATTAGGGATCAAGATTCCAGACTCGAGCTCCTTCCTTCCAAAGTAATCAGGTTTCTTTCTGCCAAAATTAGAGAAATTTCAGAGGTAGACCCTCTAAACCAATCCGCAGTTTTAATCCAAAGTAATACAAGACCTCCACCTCAGGAATAGGGTAATTCAAAGAGAGATGTTCCCAAATCCGCCATCCACTTCCAAGGCAGTAACGCTGGAAGTGATTGAAGAAGAAGAAGAAGATGAAAGAGATCATACTCCACCTACGAGATGAGAATATCTCGCATTTTTTAAGTGGGATAGGATGTAAGATTCCTCTTTCCAGCTTTTGAGGTGTACATGTGTAAGAACCTCCCCTTCTGATCTTGTAATTATTCCCCTCTTTGATATAAAAGCAAGATTCTGTTTTACCCTGTTTTGACCTAGAGAGAGATAATCCAAAATTGAGATATTTTTGGATATAAAAATCCTCCTAGTGTCTAAAATGGTTTCTCCTGAAACAGAAATTCAAAAAGAACTTTCCAATGTGCATTTGGAACTAATAGAAAATAAGTATAAAGGACCTTAGCCTAAGGGTCTAGAATTTCAAATTTTTTTGGATTATGGTCCAATTAAGGTTCTTATGGGCCAATAGGATCAATCCAAGTGTGGGGAGGAGATAAATCTAATTTATAAAAGAAAAATACCCAAAAATGAGTAAATGTCCACTTAAGATGAAGAGTTGACTAAGTACAAGGTTTATTAGTAAAAAACTATGAATATTAAAAAAATGAGATATTTTGGGTATAATGATTCAATTTTGATACCTTGGTAATAAGGAGATGGGGGCTCTTCAAGAAGGCACCTATTTCACATGTGTGGTGGAGTTTTAAACTTAAAAATATTGTAATATTTTTATCTCTCCTCTCTCCTAGATCAAACCAAATCAAAAGGGAGCCAAACTAGTTCCAAATCTTGTCCAAATTTAGCCAAACTGAACCTAGAAAATTCTAGAAACTTGTTGGACTTGGTTAGAGGCCTCTCTCATCTATAAATATATCCTTAGTCCTTTGTAAAAAAAATATGAGAACTATACCATGCCAGTATTATACTGAAATAATGATATTTTCTATTATCCTCTAAAAGTCCTCTACAAATTGGAGAGATTGGAGTTTCTCTCTCTCTTCAATCTTCCTTGGAGTCTTCATCAACATATCAAACCAATTGATTGGTTGGGAGCCTTTACATTGATTAAAGAATCAAGCAATCATAGGAGGTAAAGTGTGGTTTATGGTATTTTTTTAATCTCCAAATATTCTCTCTTCTCAACCCCTCTCAAGCTTGAGAAGCATTCAATTGAATGGCTTTTTAATACAATTGAAGTTCTTTAATGAATTGTAGTGATAAAACACATAAATTTTTATTTATGCTTAAATTAAATGTTTTTTTAAAAGCATCTCTCTCTCTCTCTCTCTCTCTCTCTCTCCCCCCCCAAAGAATGGTCATTCCTATGACCTATTCTATATTCAAATGAAGCTTCTCATGAAGCAATTCTCTAATCTAAAAGTAATTTCTATGCTTGTCAAATTGAGGCCAAATAAGTGGCTTTTTAATGCTTTTATACTATTTAATTCATGGAAAAATTAGGAATCAAGTCCATAATTAGATATTGATCCAATTAATGGTTATTCTATCATATGATATTACTAAACTTTATGTTTTCAAAATTATTGAGAATTATCAGTAATAGCAGGGTAAAATTTTTAAAAAATTAACACATAAATGATTTTCATTCATAATATGAAAAGAGGACTTCCTACCATATTCTAGGATTAATCATCCTAGATTAATTGAATGATTCTCATTATAATAATGGAAAAATTAATTTTTATGTTTATACATAAATAGTTAATTACAAAAAAGAGAAATTTCTAGTAATTCATTTTTATGTTAAAAGAGTAATCCCCACCCATGACAATGGAAATCCATGTATTCCAATGAAGTAAGAGAAAAATTGGGATGCTAAAATAATATATATTTTATTCAAAAATTAAAGAAGGATTTTAGTTAAATTTATCTTTTTGCATAGATAAATTTAAATGATGAAAGAGGAATTCCCACCATATTGGAATTCAAATATTTAAATGAGAAAAGTATAATTTTTAGCATATTGAAATTATTGGATATTTTTACATAGATAAATTTATCTTTTTGCATAGATAGATTTAAATGATGAAAGAGGAATTCCCACCATATTGGAATTCAAATATTTAAATGAGAAAAGTATAATTTTTAGCATATTGAAATTATTGGGTATTTTATTTAAATTCTGATACAAAAACAAGTAGAGGGAGAGGAGACACACACACACAGGAGCAAACCCTAATGTATATTACAAACCCTAACCATAGAGGGAAGCCATCTCCCTTCTCACACTATGCATCAAGCCATAATCCATAATCTACAATATACTACCTGTGTTGTGTCCACACACTGCTAACCCTAGCTAATGTCCACACACTATGACCAGCTGGACATGGTCACTTATGTCTCACACATGTTACTACCTAACATGCCAGCACATAGTGCAACTTACACAAGATGACATTGAGCTTGAATATCAACAGCCCCTCTCAAGCTCATGATGTACTGCCATAGATGAAGATGTAGATGAGCTTGGGCTATCAAAGCTCTCAACACTCCCCTACTCATCCCATGTACTCCCAACATAGTACAAAAGTACTCAAACTTCTCCCTGCTAAGTGGCTTTGTAAAGATGTCAGCCACCTGCTCTTCAGTCTTCACATACTGTAAATCCACTGTACCATCGAACACTTTATCTCTGACAAAATGATAGTGGACCTCTATGTGTTTGGTCCGCACATGAAAAATGAGATTCTTGGCCAACTGCTGCTCATGTTATCACAATGAATGACAACCTTGCCATCAATAGGCTCACCCAAATCAGCCCCAAGAGACTCTTTAACCATACTCCTTCACATGTAGCAATGGCTGCACCCCTGTATTCAGCCTCTGTACTAGATAAAGCAGCAGTAGGTTGCTTTATCCGCGCATGAAAAATGGGATTCTTGGCCAACTGCTGCTCATGTTGTCACAATGAATGACAACCTTGCCATCAATAGGCTCACCCAAATCAGCCCCAAGAGACTCTTTAACCATACTCCTTCACATGTAGCAATGGCTGCACCCCTGTATTCAGCCTTTGTACTAGATAAAGCAGCAGTAGGTTGCTCCTTACTGCTTCAACTCACCATTGCACTTCCAAATGTAAAGGCATAACTAGACAATCCCATGATCTGTTTTCTTCACATAGAGTGAAGAATCTACTGAAGAAACCTAAAATCCAAGGGAGATAAGATATCGGCTTATATTATCACTCCAAGCATGAGGTGCTTGCTTCAAACCATATAATGCTTTCTTTAATCTGCATACATGAGTGGGATACCTCGGGTGTACATATCCTTCTGGCTGTGCCATATAAACTTCCTCTTGTAAATCACCATTTAGAAATGCATTTTTCACATCCATTTGATGAATTTCTCAACCATTTTTGCTGTAGCCATAGCAATGATTGCTCTCACTATTCCCATCTTTGCAATTGGACTAAATGTTTCATCATAGTCCAGGCCTTGGGTTTGTGCATAACCCTTAGCTACCAATCCTGCTTTATGGTGCTCAATGGAACCATGTGATTTGCATTTCACCTTATAAACCCATTTGCAACCAATGACATTTTTGCCTTGTGGTAAGGCAACCAAATCCCATGTTTCATTATTATGAACTAATGCATCCATCTCAACATCCATTGCCTTCTCCTAAGCATGTGGAGGCACATATCTATCCTGCCTTGCACCAGGTGTGCGTAAAATTGGTATGCCAAGTTCCTCATCCAAACTTTTTGAACTTGACGACTCATAACCCGTAATGCCAATTCCTTCAACCTTCTTTTTCCCTTTATCCATAGAACTACTCCCAGTGCTCACACTCTCATGTCTCAAGCGTCATGACCATGGACATATAGTGCTACTCTGAGACTCTGCTGGCCCAGACATAGAAATAGAACTTGCTTGTGGCAAGTTCACATGCACATCAGCATCAATGGAATCAATGACACCCTCATCCTTTGCCTTGTACCAACTAGCAAGTTCATCAAACACCACATCTCGTGAGATAACCACGTGCCTAGTTTGTGGATTGTAACATTTATATGCCTTGTGATCCTGTGCATACCCAACAAAAACACACTTTTCTGCCTTAGGATCTAACTTCCTCCTTCTCTCATTAGGCACATGCACATAAGCTATGCAACCAAACACTTTGAGGTGTCCAACGTCTGGCCTAAAACTTGTAAGCCACATCTTTGGCGTACTTCCATGTATGACTGCTGTGGGTGTCTTATATTAAGTACATACACCGCTGCTGTGGCACACACTTCTGCCCAATAATAGTCTGGCATGCTCTTTTCATTGAGCATCACCCTGGCCAAATCACAAATGACTCTATTCTTCCTCTCAGCTGAGGTGTGTACTTGCAAGTTAACTGCCTTCTTATGTCATGCTTTCTCAAGAAATTCTCAAAAGCATGTGAGGTGTATTCGCCACCTCCATCTGTCCTCAAACATTAGGAACTCAATGGAGTCTTCTTCGGCCCTTTTATTTGGCAGTTTAAGGGAGTCAAACCTTTTCTCTTAAGAAGAAACGTTTTCTAATTTGAAGCTTCAAAACGGCTACTTTATTCGAATTTGAATTTTGGAGGAAAAATGGAATTTAAAATCTAGCGGATAAAACCATATCATGTAACATATCTATGGAAAGCTCTTGATGCGTAGATCACGGATCTGTAATCTCCGCTCAAATCGGAGCTTGTATGTAGAAGTTATGGAGGTTCGAAAATTGTAAAATTGCCCCCCCCCCCCCCCCCCCTTTTGGGGGGGGAAAGTGCACCCTTTGACCACTCTTACACCTCTCTTACAAACCCATGGTTTTTGCTTACATGGCGGGCTCCTATTTGTCAAAAAGTTAAACGTTTCCATAACCTCATGGCAAATTAAAGGGCCCAAAAAGACTCCATTGAGTTCCTAATGACATTTTATCCAAGAGCCATATTGCTTATTTGCAAAAGATTTGAAGTCCATAAACTTTCCCAACACTTCACTTTTCTCTTTGAGAAAGTAAATCCAAGTCATTCTGCTGAAATCATCAATGAATGTCACATAATACAAGCTACCTTTAATGGATGGGTTTTGTGCAGGACCCCATACATCACTATGAACTATCTCAAGTGGCCTACTACTTATGTTGTCTTCTTTAGGAAATGGCAACCTTGCTTGCTTTCCAAACTGGCAAGCATCACAGACATGCATATTCCCATCATACTTAAATCTAGGCAGCCCACTAACAATGCCTCTTGCATGCATGTTCTTTAACCTTTTTATGTTCACATGTCCAATCCTTTTATGCCACATGTCAATGTCTTGTACCACATTTTGGCTTTTAGAGAACATGGCTGATTTCAACTCAGGAATCCCAATATCCAACTTAAATAACCTACCTTCTTTCTTGCCTTTGGCAATGACTCTACATCCATTTTTGAAATCCTCAGCGAAGCAACCATGCTCATTGAAACAAACCTGTAAACCTTGTTTGACCATTTGACCAAGTGAGGGCAAAACTTTTTGTAATAGAATGCACATACAAGATATCTGCCATAGACTTTGTTTCACCATTGTGCATAACCAATGGTACACTTCCAACATGTGTGATAGCATGCTGGGTATCATCACCTGTTTTCACATAGCCTTTCACATCCATAGGCTTCATATGCTCAAACCATTCGCCATGACAAGTCATATGGTTTGATGCTCCAGAGTCCATATACCAAGTGTCATCACTTTCACCATTTGTCATCATAGATCCCATGACATATTTCATGGCAAACAAGTGATTTGCGCTGCCCCATCATTACTGCTTGATGCAAAATTTCCACCATGTGCATAATGTCCACCATGTTGTGCTCTACCCCCTCTCAAATCATTTTGTTTGCGGAAACAATCACGTGCCATATAACCAAATTTCCCACAGTAATGGCATTCCACATTTTTCATAGATGTTTGTTGGCTTGCCAACATCCTCTTACCTTTGCCTCTCTCTGAGGTGTATATCCACGACCACCTCTAGTACCATATGTAGGCTGAAAATTTTGTTGTGGTGACCTATCTTGCCATCCACGACCATTACCACGACCTTGTGAAAGCTTGATTTCTGCCATTATCATCATGGCTAGTAGATGCATCATGAAACAAGTCATTGAGTTTGATTTCCTCAACAAGCAAGAGTGAAACCAACTCATCAAAATCTGGTAAACCTATACTCCGAATAGAGATAGATGTATCAAAAGACTTGTACTCCTTGCCAAGACCATGCAAGGCAATGTCTACCATCAGGAATGGGGGCATTGATAGTTGCCAATGCATCTGCATACTTCTTTATCTCTTGTACATAATCATGGATGCTCCTTCCTTTTCGCTTCACATTATGAATCTGTTGTCTCAACAACTGAGACTTACGAGCACTAGTATCTGTCAATAAATAGCTTTACCAATGTATCCCATGCATCCTTAGGATTCTCAGCATCATGTATATGTATGAGTATAGCTTCTGAGATACATATAGACAAGTAATGTACGACTTTATATGCTTTCTCTAACCATTTCTTATGAGCTAAAACCTGTTGTTGCCGCTCTTGCACACTACGTCTCCTCTATCGACAAAAATATATGTATTATATGTCATAGCAAGTACTCCAGGGATGCAAAGATTCCACTCCTTATTACATTGAAAGCCCTATCTAGGTATACAAGGTATACATTTATACCTTATAATATACATAAAGTCATGCTTATAGAAGAGAAGTGTGCTACCATCCGTATCTTTGGATATGGCCCTGGTTTTTGGCCTTCTCGAGCAGGTTATTTCCTATGTTATTCAAGCTATGTCCTAGGTGCAAGAGTGGAGGATGTAAAGTCACTCAAGGGCTGTAGTCGTAAGAGGTTTTTGTGTTATAGAGGGAAAATTCCTACCAAAGAGGGGGAGAAAGAAGAGAAGAGACTCAAGAGCAATTAGCTCTTTTCGTTTGTAAATATTTTTACTGTAAATCTTCAATATAATGGAATGGTGTAATTATTTTTTATTTTCAAGTCAAAAAGCTTTACAACTTTCTTCTAAATGTTGTCTACTTCCTAAGTCAAAAAATGTTTACAACTTTATTCAAAATACTTTCAATTTCAAAGTGTTGTTTCTACTTCCAAATTCTTCCTATGCGTCTTCGTCGTGAAGATCTCCATGCTGCTGCATGACGTGCTGGTCCTGTGCCAGCTTTCCACTTTAGTGATTTTCTCTGTTTGGCATTATTTCGTGCTACCCTTGCTAGATTACTCATAGGTGCCCTTTCCATGGATAATTTTCTCCCAAAAGTGTATCTGTAAAACCAGTTAAACATCTCCTTGAGGTAAGTCCCCTCCTCCATGCCGAGTGTTTTTAAAATGTACTCCCCTCTAGCTCGATATTGAGATTTCTCCATTCCTTGTGTGCTCCACATATCCAGAGAACCATACTCATTCATGAAGTTTGCACCATGAGCATAAAGAATGTGCTGCATAAAAATTAAGAGAGTCAGTAGTTATTCATACTCGTTTCTTAATATCTAGTAGGAAGGAGCAAATGTGCGTAATGTTGGTTTCACCCCATGTATCAACCATGGACTTTGTAAAATTAGAAAGCTCGTCTTGAAATTTTTGTTGCTCCTTTGTGGTTGTCCTACTTTTGGTCAAAAGTTTCACCATCTTATTGAAGTATCTTATTGAAGTCTGACCAAACCTTCCCATGTAGAATTACAAGGCTTGAATTGGTGTAGTCGAATGTTGTACATTCGCATAAATCCTTCCACAAGTTCCAAGGTTTGGTTGAGTCCTTGGCATTTTCTGGCTTCTCCAAAAAACGTCTTGCTTTATTTCCACTCATGGACACTTGTTGTGCAACCTCATGATTCATGCCATAGGTCTTTTTGTTAATAGTAATCTGCACATTGCCACCATGGCACCCAATTGAGTTGAGTAGTTGCTCTACTTTATGAAGAGCTTCTTCTTGTCGTTCTTTGCCTTGCATGGTGAATGCATAATCTATGTGTCACTTGAGAAAACGGTCAAACACACGCATGAATGTATGCCGTGTATAGAAGTGGACATTCTTCAGCTCAAATGGAATTATAGGATTCCATTCTGGGTCTCTCAAATGCTTATTTGGCACAGCTAGTATGTTGGCAAACAAGACACCTCCAACCCATTTGCCAGCATCATCGTCCATGGGGTCGTGTTCAATATCTTGATTCTCAAGCATCCTCTTCTTTCTTGACTTTTTTTTGTTTTTCCTGACCATTCTCATGCACCATGAACAAAAATTTGGGGTGTTGGCACCTTCTAGACACCCAAGCAAGCAATTTATTGTCTTCAAGTCACCCCCCAAATGCCAATCTACTGTATAAGTACCCTTGCCCTCTACCTCAAGTTTTTCTCCCTGAATCTTTGCTTTGATGACAGTGGTAATCTAGCCAAAAGCGAGAACTTCATGTTTCTCTTTTGGTACTTCAAATTCCCCAAGCCACCATATCTCTTTCACAGATTAGACACTATATGAGGGAAAGTCTAGCTGGAAAATCCTCTCCCTATCAAGAGTTTGGTTGATCTCAGTATTTCCCTCAAATGTGTCTTCACTGAGAAAAGATAACTTTGAACTTTTTGCATATGCCATAGCCTCATTCATGAGTGTGATACTCATTCGTTCTATCCTCTTTCCTTTCATAATCTAACACTCATCCATTTTCAACACAAAGCTAACTTTGTCACCTTGCATGACAAACAAAATTAAATAAGCTTTGATTTTTCATAGACTTTTTCATCAACTACTTTGTAAGAGATATAAAAGTTACTTACAATTATTAGGTAATCCATAGAATAAGATCATAACTTTTTGAAGACGTTGTAGATCAACAAATATATTGTTGAACTTGTTTGTAAGGAACCACAATATTACCATAGTTGCCTCGCTTTTTCCCCCAAGCTCTAATGGTCAGCACATCATTGACGTAGTGGTGCATGTCCACTTTGCTAATCTTAATCTTCTTGGGGTAGGAAAAATATTTTATGTGATGCCTTGTTTGCGAAGTGTATCTTCCAGTAATTGATGAGCTTGGTATCCTTTTGTGCTTATGTCCACTTCATGGCATGCATTCTGAACTTCCTCAATGCCTAAAATGTTAGTTATATCTTTCATTATCTCATTTACACAAGTATCTGTCATACCTTCTTGTAGTGTGGATCTCGAACTACGGAAAGAATGTCATGTTTTATCATGCAGCTTCCACGAAACATATCTCCAATATCTTGAGGACCATTATCACCACATGCATCTTTAAGAAAGGTCCTATAATGAACTAACAAAGATTACTTATAGCAGTAATATTATATAATGAATTAACAGTTAATGAAAAAATCAAACAATAGATACACTCTAATAAGAATAACTTATAACCAAAAAGATGAATAGAAAACAAACCTTGCTGCATGAATTCTTCGCTTGAGAGCACCACCACCAATTGCAAGTGTCTGAATGTTGTTCATTGTCCTCTTTCGCTCTCTGGCTCCCATGGGTGTGCTCTTCATATGACGCGAGATTGTATCCTCTAACTTCAAGATGTGGTCCTCTTTCTCTTTGCCCTCTCTCTAAGCTGTAAAATATTATTCTGTGTGATTTCAAGAGCTTGTTGCACACTACTCAAAGTGACTTGCAAAAAGCTATAAATTTGTGAGTTTAGAAATTGAACCTTCCATGCATCACATATACTTAAGCGTTTGCAATATCCAAGGAGCCCATTCTCACCCTCTCCAATAAAATGAATGAATGAGGGTAGGTTTGTGAAAGGTGGAGAGAAATTTGAAGAAGGATCATTAGGATATAAATACCCATCAACCCAAAGATCCACATTACAATGACCCTGCTGTCTTCTTTCTTGCTTCTCCTGTGTGTTTAGACGTTCTTTTCTGATAGGTGTATTTTCATTCAAGATGTGAATATGCAAGTCTACCTTCCTCACTCGTGATGAGTTTGAGGTGTTTGTTATTTTTGTGAGTGCCGTAGTAGACACAATGGAAGATGGTAGATAGCTTGGATCCCAAAGAGAAGCTTGAAAGAGAGACCTACTGCAATGAGAGAAGGGCTTGGGAGGGAGAGACTGAGAAATGAAATGAAATTTTATTATTGTCTTTGAAGGACCATAATAGGTACATGAGACACATGTTGAACAAACATGAATACATAAGTCGATGCACTCGGGAGCCCCATCAGAAATCATAATGAAACTGAAATGTGTGAAACTAGAACTGAAACTGAAATGAAAATAAAAAAGCTATGCAGCATGCTATAAGTGTACATCATGAGAAGCATGTCATGCCATATAGGTACTCATGAGGGCTGGGCCGCCTCGTCAAGTGCACCATAATAGTAGAAGAAGTCGTGCCCCTGCACCTCTCCTCCACCTCTCCCTGGATCAAGTGGATAATCTGGTCCCTCGAGAGCCCGTGATCCGTAGGTGACAATGGAGGGTCCCCCCCGAGGTGTCTCTATCTGAATGCCCGTAATGTCCTCTGGCATCATGAGACCAGTCTCCTGTAGTGGCCTCTATGTAGGTGCTCTATGCGTCTCTGCTCAATCATCCCATATGTGCATCCTCGTGGGTACAACAGTGGTCTCTGTAGCCATGTCAGGTCTAGAATCTATGGATCCTCCCTATGAGTCTCAATGTGGTCTCGTGGATTGTCTGGCTCCTGGGCCTCTCATGCATCATGAGTTTGGTGGCCCTGCATCTGTCTAAGTCTCCTGTCTCTGAAAGTGAAAGTCTCTTTGACGAATAGATCTAGGCATCTCTCATTCTCATAGTCAATGACCCTAGAAATAGGGCCAAAGCCATCTCTAAAGAGACAGTGAAACCTCCCCCGGATCTCATAGTACGCTGGGCATCTGCATAAGAAGTGCTTCTCTGTCTCAACCTCGCCCATGTCACATATGGAGCATGTCCGGTCCTGTCTCTGCTGGCTCTCCTACCTCTCCTCGCCCGTCTCATCCTGCTTGCCTCAATCTCCAATCTGTGGGATGAAACTCTAAGCTGTCCACCCACCAAGAGAGATCCTAAGTGCATGCGAGAGATGTATCTGAAAAGATGCAGGGGGAAGAGATCTTGAGCTCTTGCAAGCACACACACACTCACAAAACCCTAATAGAGAACACACAAGGTGAGAGGCAAAAAATCTTCTTCTACTTTACTCACACTCAACACACCATATACAAGATAAGAGTACACACAATATGAAAGGTACTCAACCAAATACATACAAGGGTTCTCTATAGTGTGAACCCAATTAAATGAGCTGACGCTATAACTATGCCAGTCTCTAGAATGGCTGTCACATAGCCTGTCATCCCACTGGCTACATATCACCCAAGATCTCACCAACCATGCCAGTGGTATAAGTGTGGGGCCTATCCCCCAGGCGGGTCATCAGTGTCCACTGCCTCACTAGATGAGCTCGATATCTCAACACTCCCCCTCCATCTCATGTACACCAAAGTGAAGCTCTGAATCTGCGGAGCTTCTTTGTACCCAATGCTTTGGTGAAGATGTCAGCTACCTGATCCTGTGTGTTGACATAAACAAGGTCAAGGTCTCCTACCAAGACCTTCTCTCTGACAAAATGGTAGTGGACCTCTATATGCTTCGTGCGAGCATGAAAAACTGGGTTCTTGGCCAACTGTATACTGCTAATGTTGTCACAGAAAATGACAACTTGTCTATCCACCACACTGATAGACCCAAATCTATAAGTAGCTTTCTCAACCAAGCTACCTCACATGCTGCCATAGCAGCTCCTTTGTACTCGGCCTCTGTACTAGATAGAGCAACCGTAGGCTTCTTCTTACTGCTCCAAGTCACAGCAGCACTCCCCAAAGAAAACATGAAGCCACTAGTAGATCTTCTATCTGAGATACTACCAGCCCAATCAGCATCTGTGTACCCATGTACACATATCTCTGTCCCAGTCTCATAGAATAGTCCACAATGCAAAGTAGACCTCACATACCTCAGTATGCGTCTCAATGCATCCAAATGCATCCAAATGTGGTTTTTGTGGAACCTGCATAAACTGACTCACCAACCCAACAGCATAGCTCAAATGTGGTCTGGTGATCGTAATATAGATCAAGCTTCCTACTATGCACCTATACATAGTAGGATCCTCCAAAATCTCTCCTGAATCTGCACTCAACTTGCCATTCTGATCCAATGGCATGGAAATAGGCTTACAGCCTGTCATACCATCAGCCCCAACAGCTTCTTTTTTAGTAGCATACGAGCTGCTCATCTCATCAAAAACAACATCCTTGCTTACCCTCAACTCACGTGTAGCAGGGTTATAACACCTGTATCCCTTTTGCTCAAGGGAATATCCAATAAACACACATTTTTCAGGTTTTGGATCCAGCTTAGTTCTCAGCTCATCGGGCATATGCACATATGCAATGCATCTAAAGACTTTCAGATGAGACAAATCAGGTTTTCTGTCAGTAAACCTCTCCTCTGGAGTTACATCATGTATGGCTGCAGTTGGAGTCCTGTTCATGATGTATACTGCTGTAGAAACAGCCTCAGCCAAATAGCTATGTGGCACTTCTCTTCCATCAATGCTCGCGCAATCTCAACAATGTGCCTGTTTTTTTGCTCAGCAACTCCATTTTGCTGCGGAGTGTATCTGCATGTAAACTGTCTCCGAATACCATTCTTCTTCAAAAATTCAGAGAACTCATTGGAGTACTCTCCCCCTCCATCTGACCTTAGGCACTTTACATATTTCCTTGTTTGCTTTTCAACCAAAACTCTGAAATTCTGAAAGTGAGTGAACACCTCACTCTTCTCCTTCATGAAATATACCCACACTTTCCTTGTGTGGTCATCAATGAATGTCACATAATACCTGCAGCCTCCCAAAGACATGTCCCATAGACATGGTCTTCATAGGACCCCATACATCTGAATGCACAATATCTAGTGCATTTCTGCTCACATATCTGTTACGTGGAAATACATGCTTTGTTTGCTTTTCAAATTGGCATGCTACATATTCTCTGCATACCTTCCACTTTAAATTTTGGCAGCCCTGTCACAATTCCTTTAGTCTGCATGGACTTCATTCTCTGCACATTCACATGTCCAATTCTTTTATGCCAAATGTCTATGCCTGCAACAATTCCTGAACCATTTGCAAACATCGCAGCACTCATTTCAGGCATGTCTACATTCAACGTAAACATTCTGCCCACTCT
The DNA here is from genome assembly GCF_041138505.1 of Cibotium barometz. Taxonomy (NCBI): domain Eukaryota; kingdom Viridiplantae; phylum Streptophyta; class Polypodiopsida; order Cyatheales; family Cibotiaceae; genus Cibotium; species Cibotium barometz. The sequence continues at coordinate 46,717,154 of NC_141072.1, forward strand.
GTTGCCTTTTGCAACCAACCTGCACTTGTCTTTGAATTCTTCAACATAGCAACCATCAGGGTTAAACCGAACTTGCAAACCCTGCTCAATCATCTGGCCAACTGAAACCAGATTCTTTGTTATGTTCGGAACGTGAAGTACATCTGCAAGGTACTTCACTTTGCCATCCTGCATAGACAATGGCACATCTCCAACATGGGCAATTGGATGAGCAGTGTCATCCCCCCTGTTTCCACAAAACCTGGTTTTTCAAGGTTTTTCATCTCCTTGAACCACTCCCCACCATGACTTGTCATGTGGTTCAAAGCACCTGAATCCACATACCATACATCATCTTTTTGTTCTGTTTCAACATTTTCAGACATGGCATTCACGACATGTTGCATAACAAACAACCTTTCATTATCCTCATTGTTTCTGCTTGAGGATGCATAGTTGTTCTGCTGCACTTTCCCATTTTGCATGTCAGCCTGCTTCTTATAACATTCTGCCTGCACATGTCCAGGCTTACCACAATAAAAGCATTCACGTGCATCATTATACTGCCTTTGCCAATTTCCACGGCCTCTTTGACTCCCCCCGCATTTGAATTTGCCTCTTCCACCTGTGTGTTGTTGATGTTGTTGTTGTGTATTCTTAGACTATTGTTGTTGCTGCTACTGGCCATAATTCTGATTACCTGTTCGGCCACCTCCTTGACCGCGTCCACGGCCTCCTCTACCTCGTCCTCTTCCTGAACTTGTGTAGAAGGCCTCCTCTACCTCGTCCTCTTCCTGAACTTGTGTAGAAGGCCTGTTGCTCTGAACTGTTTTTGTTTTGTAAAGACTGTTGGTCTTCACCCAAGCAGACACCAAATCTATAAAGTTGGGAATGTTTTTCCGAGTTTGAATAAACATCTTGAACGCCTTGTATTGTGGCCCGAGACCACGTAGACAGACTTCCACCTTGTCATCATCATCTACTGACACACCAATAGATGCAAGGGATTCCACAACACCCTTTATCTTCAATGCATAGTCATTCACAGACATGTTCTTTTTCTCCACAGTATGAAGTTCATTCTTCAACTGTATCTTACGTGCCTTGGTATTTGTTTTATAGAGTTTTACCAAGGTGTCCCATGCCTCCTTGGGGGACTTGGCATCCTGAATGTGCCCAATCATCGTGTCCTGTATACTAATGGAAAGCCAATACATAACTTTCCTCGCTCCTTGGTTCCAGTCTTTAAACTCTTTCACATCTGCAGCAGTTGGATTTATGTCCGGTATCTCCGGTGCCTCTTCATGCTCACCTTCTATTTAGTCCCAATAGCCCTTTCCCATCAGGAAATTCGTCAACCTGAACCTCCAAGCATGGAAGTTATTCTTATCAAGCTTCTTATCCACAATCTGGGTTATGCCATCATTTGAGACACACAATTTTACCTGAAACAGCACTCTGGTTTGTCCTGCACAAACTGCTATATTTTTGCTGCGGTACTATAGTACTCTCAAGTGTCACAACCTGTGACTTCAATATGCATACATACACCCAATGGCAAACTGTTGACCTCTTTGCAGCACCCACAATGTCTGCACAACCAATCTGTCTTCTTGCAGTTCTTAAAACAGAGTTCTATAGAGAATCGATGACTTACCCGCAGTGCTCGAAATCGCCTGGCTTTTTGAAAAACGGAGGTCTAGACGCGCTCGAAACACGTTTTCGGCCCAAAAAATTGGGTCCAATAGGATAGTATAGTTGCCCTATAGCTTTACTCCCGCGAAGAAAGCTCCTCAATCAGAGATCGTGCCGGTGCCTCCCGTAGAGCTCCCAACAAGGGTGTAGTCACCAACACAAATAGGGAAGAGTAGTTGAAGCTCTTACTCTTGTACCGCTTCCTCTGGTTCTCTTGCTTGCAGCTCAGCCCTTAGCACAAACCAGGCTCTGATACCATGAAAAGATGCAGGGGGGAAGAGAGCTTGAGCTCTTGCAAGCACACACACACACTCACAAAACCCTAATAGAGAACACACAAGGTGAGAGGCAGAAAATCTTCTTCTACTTTACTCAACACTCAACACACCATATACAAGATAAGAGTACACACAATATGAAAGGTACTCAACCAAATACATACAAGGGTTCTCTTTAGTGTGAACCCAACTAAATGAGCTGGCGCTATAACTATGCCAGTCTCTAGAATGGCTGTCACACAGCCTGTCATCCCACTGGTCGCATATCACCCAAGATCTCACCAACCATGCCAGTGGTATAAGTGTGGGGCCTATCCCCTTGGCGGGTCATCAATGTCCACCGCCTCACTAGACGAGCTCGATATCTCAACACTATCCCCGTGTACCCTGGAGGCTCAATGAAACTCTCGTTCAAGATCTTGAGAAAATGATTGTGGTATGCAGCCATCTTCACAAGCAAACATGTGGGGAGGATCCATGTCAGAATGTGTAGAGCTGGAGCAGGTCTGCATGAATGACTTGACTGATCTGGTGTCGTGATAAGTATAAGCGAGGAGCATCGAGACTGTATCTGAATGGCGGAAGCTTGTCTAGGTCTAGGCCAAGCGAGTGAAACCATGTACGGAGTCTATGGAGCCAGCATCTCTGAGTACCTGCATCTGCTAGAGCCTGGGATGAAGTCAAAGCAAGCCATGGAAGTCGGGTGTGACCCTCTACTATGTCTCCAAATCTGAGGATCCGCTGGAGGTATACAATAGTCTGGAAGGCTGCATCAAGGACCAATGGTGAGGCTCCAAACTCTGCCAATAAAATGTGGTGGGGTACCGAAGGCTTGGCTCTGATGAGCTTGGAAAACAGTAGAGCCTATACTCTCTCGATCGCTCTCCAGTCATCTAATCCAAGGTCACAAGCCTAGAAAGGACTCCCATATATACAGGAAGGTCACACTAATGTGTCGAACAAGAGGGACTTTGTGTCTCAGGTGCTGGAAATAAGACTGATGACACTGTCTCTTGAGATGCGCCAGTGAAGCATATCCTCTCCACATCCTATCTCGAGCCATTGGTATCATAGTGAAGGAAGGCCCTGTGAACGCCACCCCCAAGTACGTGTAACATCTGACCAGCTCCACCTGCTCTCCTCCAAACACAAATCCCTCATGTCTCTGGAATGCTGAATAAGAGGTGTTGAAGATCATTACCTTAGTCTTCCCAAGGTTCACATTCAACTCCCTCTCCTGGTAGAACCTATGAAGAGCGTCCAGATGCATCTGAAGTCCCTGTGTAGTGGACGAGATCAAGATCAAGTCATTGGCATAAAGAAGAATCAGAATAAGAGCTCCTGCCAAAAATGATCCCTCCCCCCCCAAAAGGACAGCCCTATTTCACCCCTATCATGCTATGGATCTCATCTGAGAGCCCGGTCCTAGTCTTGACTCTGCCTGTGACATGCTCATATAGTGTTACTATAGCCCACTGAATCTGTGTGCTGTATCATCCCAACTACTGGATCCGCTGCAAGAGACGATGTCTGGGAACAATATCAAATGCTCTCTTGAAGTCTACAAAGCAGCAGTAGAGATGTTGGCTCCATGATCTTGCCTCCTCCACCATGGCCCTGAGAGTAAAAATGTGATCCAGTGTGCAATAGTCCCTGCGAAATCCTGCCTGTCCCTGTGCTCCAAGTCCTGTCTCTTCTGCTTGCTCATTGATCTGGATCTCTACAATGGATGCAAAAATCTTGGCCATGATGTGGCCAATCATAATGGTCCTGTAGCTTGCTGCATCCATGGGGTTCCCCGACTTGTGTATGGGTACTATAGTGTTAGTGAGCCATGTGGATGGGAGGCCTATACAGAGACTGACTCGTTAAAAAGGCGAGAGAGGGTCAGGGCTAAGGCATCAATCCCATGGGTTACAAACTCCGCTTGTAACCCATCATGGTCCTTAGCTCTCCAGTTCTTTAACTGAGAGACAATGTACCTAATGTTGGCGAGATGAAAAATAGGTCAGAATATATGGGTATGGAGTCCTAGGGTAGGTCCATGGTGGGTTGGTCAGGGACGTCATAGAGTGCGGAGGTGTAGGCAGACCAAACCCGAGGATCTGTGAGCGAAGAGTGGGACTTGAGGCGAAGGAACCTTTTCTAGAAGTCCTTGGAGTCTGTGAGATCCCCCTGTTCCCACCGAGCAACGGATTCGGGTACTAGCAGCAGAAGTAGCACTTCTCGCACGGGATAGGGGTCCCACATTCGGGGCCTCGTCCACGGATATCCGGACAAGAGACTAATCCGTCGGTTTTTCCAAAACCGAACCCGGAAAAAACTTCCCTTACCCGGAAAGCACGGGCGATTCCACCAGGATAATTTTTTTTACTCTAACGTAGTCAAGATCATTACTGATCACGCTGATCCAACTGCACCTATAAAGATACTCGGTCGGATCAAGGAAGAAACTTGCACTTGGATCATTGGGATCAACGCTTTTTTCCCCATCAAGAGGCACAGCCGTTGATTCCTATCCATAGAACAATTACTATCCGGGACTTACTTCATCTATCGTAATAACAGAATTTGAGTCTCGGTTTACGGATCCATCAGTCCAGCCTAACCCCATCTGATCCCATGGGTTAGCCAACCGCCCAACCACTGTAGTGATGGGATCCAATTTGGAATTTGGTTAGGTTTTGTCCCGGGTACCAAGGAAAAGAGTTCCAAGGCCCCCTAGCCGGAATTTCATGCAAACATAAAACTAGCCATACCACTTACACACCCAATATGAAAATTGCCTTTTTCTTAGCATCAGCTAACTTTAAAACAATCCTTTAATGAAACCATAGTACCACTGATCACAATCTCCCAATTTATCCAGTTGATTCATAATTTCCCATCATTCCTTCATCAGAGTATCTATGGCATCATTGGCAACTAGAACGCTCACCACCTGTCCACACAGAGGCCGTTTCCATAGTTCCTAGCCCATAATACTCGGCAATATAATCACTTATCAAGATGGACTCTCGTTGAAGATCAGCAAGATCAACCAACAGATCCATATAAAAGAGCCATGGACTCATCCGTTGAGGACCAGCAAGGTCAGTCAACCAGATCCATGCCCGGTTTCACAAAACAACTCTTACTCCTTGTTCCAATATCTTCCTCGACGCACGCGTGGGTATCCTAGGCGACCCAGAGCCCGAGCACCGTATGGTCAGCACCCTCTAGGATCCTTCGCAGGTGACCTAGCGCTTCACTCATAGGCCGCTTCCTTGGTCCCTCATCCACCGTACCGGAAGCTCACCATTTTAATCGAACCGAGGCTGGTCAAGACCTCGGTCGACCTTGCTACGCGAGACGTCCTCCATTGACTCTCCGTCAGCAGTTGCAACTTTATCAGTTAGGTCTCCACGACCTTAATCACAAGACGATCAAAATGCTTCCCCAGCATTCTTGACATAAAACAGCCATTTACAAACAGCATTTACAAACAGTTTACAAATACAGTTTCTATATTAACTCTCATTTTTCCACATTATCCCTCATTAATCCACATTACTTATTCCACATTCCATGTATATGTGTACTCATCCAATCACCTCCTTTTCCATCTCTTCACTTCAGATTCCTTCACATCACATATCATATATTCACATCCATATCCACATCCATACATCCACATCCACATCCACATTCACATCCATACATCCACATCTACATGCTTATCTCCATTTTCACATCCTCATTTATACATCCACATCCCATATCCACATTCATACATACACATCCATATCCACATTCACATCCACATCCACATTCACATCCATGCATCCACATCTACATGCTTACCTCCATTTTCACATCCTCATTTATACATCCACATCCCATATCCACATTCATACATACACATCCATACATCCACATCTACATCCACATACATACATACATCCACATCCACATTCCCATACATCCACATCTATACATCCACATTCCACATTCACATCTACATTCACATTCACATACATGCATCCACATCTACATGCTTACCTCCATTTTCACATCCTCATTTATACATCCACATCCACATTCCACATTCACATCTATACATCCACATCTACATTCACATTCACATACATCCACATCCACATTCACATTCACATACATCCACATCCCCATTCCCATTCACATCTATACATCCACATCTACATCCACATACATACATACATCCACATTCACATCTATACATCCACATCTACATCCACATTCACATACATCCACATCCACATTTCCATTCACATCTATACATCCACATCCATTCACATCTATACATCCACATCTACATCCACATTTACATCTATGCATATACATCTTCATGCATATATCCATTTTCATGTTCATACATCCACACTCCCATCTCCATATCCACACATCCACATACATACATCCATTTTCACATTCCCATTTATATAACCCCATATACCTTCACATCTAATCTTTTACATCACATCCATTCTCGCCCTATCACAACCCATATACATCTTATCCTATCACATACACTTCTTACCTCATCCCCCCATACACATCTTAATTCATCTTATCACATCCTAACTTATTTCATAAGCATCTTATCACCTCTTATCACATCCTATCACTTTCCATACGTATCTTATCAATTCTTATCACATCTCATACACCTCTTATCACATCTTATCACATTTCATATCTTAAAAAAAAAAAAGAATTCTTTTATTTGATATAAGATTTCTCTACACATTTATTTATACATAAATTCCATTTAGGGAGACTAACACTTTCGAAATTAAAATCAATCTTTTATGCATCTTCTTATGCATGATTTCAATTTGGTAGAGAATTATACTTTTAGAATAAAAGAATTTCTCTTATGCATCTAAGTTAAGCATAAAATCCATTTATGAGGAAAATCATACTTTTAGTATAAAAAGAATATCTTTTATGCATACCTATATGCATGAAATCCAATATGATAAAAGTAACACTTTTGATATAAAAATTTTTCCTTTATGCATACTTCTATGTATGAAAATTAAAAATGATAAAAGTAACACTTTTGATACAAAAATTTTCCTTTATGCATACTTCTATGCATGAAAATTAAAAATGATAAAAGTAACACTTTTGATATAAAAATTTTCTTTTATGCATACTTTTATGTATGAAATAAAAATGATAAAAGTAACACTTTTGATATAAAAATTTATCCATTATGCATACTTCTATGCATGAAAATAAAAATGGTAAAAATAACACTTTTGATATAAAAATTTATCCTTTATGCATACTTCTATGCATGAAAGTAAAAATGATAAAAGTAACACTTTTGATATAAAAATTTATCCATTATGCATACTTCTATGCATGAAAATAAAAATGGTAAAAATAACACTTTTGATATAAAAATTTATCCTTTATGCATAATATTAAAATTTAATTTCTCCATGATTATAATGAAATTCTTTCAATTAATCTAGGATGATGATTCCTAGAATATGGTAGGAAGTCCTCTTTTTATGCTTTGAATGAAAATTTTTTATGCATAATTTTTATAAAAATTTTGCCATAGCTCCGCTGCTATGACTGATAAATCTCAATTTTTCTAAGGGATAAAGCTTATCATTAAGGAAATAATTAAAATGATTCTCTAATTGGATCCTTAATCCATAATGGATTGAATCATCAATATACATAAACTAAAAGCATAAGAAAAAGCCATTAATTTGGCCTCAAGCATAGCTTAATCTTGGGTTAAGGAAAAGCTTTATGAAAAGCTTGATTTGGATTAAGAATGGGTCATGAGTATGACCATTTCTTGAGTGAGAGAGAGAATTTACATAAGAATCATTAGAATTTAAACATAAATAAAAATTAACTTCAATAGCATTTATTAAATTATGTAACTCTTCACTACTATTCAAACTTCAATAGCATTTAAAAAAAACCATACCAATTAAACTTCTCAAACTTGAGAGGGGTTGAGAAGAGAGAAACATTGAGGAATTATAGAAAGATGAATATTCACTAATTACCTTACAACTTGCTTGATTCTTTGTTCACGGTAGAGGCCCCCAACCAATCAATTGGTTAAGTATGTTGATGGAGCCACCAATGGGGATTGAAGAAAGAGGGAAGCTTCAAAAACTAGTGAATTATTAATGAATTCATAGTTCTTGGCTTAGGTTGAGTAGAGTAACGATGCATAAACACTACCTATTTTTCAACAAGGGTGAGGCTTCTATTTATAGGAAAAATTGAGCTCCTAACCAAACAAACTGATTCTAGAATTTTCTAAATCAGTTTGGTCAATATTTGACCATTTTTAGGTCAGTTAAGCTAACTTTTTGGAACTAGACTTGAATGAGGAGAGAGGAGAGATGAAATATCTCAATTTTTATGAGTTTAAAACTCATTCAAGCATGTGAAATATGCACCTCCTTTAAAGAACTCCCCTTCCTTACATATGTCATATTTTTAATATTGCTCATAGTTTTTTACTAATAAACCTTGTACATTTTCAACTCTTCATCTTATGTGAAATATGCACCTCCTTTAAAGAACTCCCCTTCCTTACATATGTCATACTTTTAATATTGCTCATAATTTTTTACTAATAAACCTTGTACATTTTCAACTCTTCATCTTATGTGAAATATGCACCTCCTTTAAAGAACTCCTCTTCCTTACATATGTCATACTTTTAATATTGCTCATAATTTTTTACTAATAAACCTTGTACATTTTCAACTCTTCATCTTATGTGAGCATTTACTCATTTTTGGGTATTTTCTTTTTACAAGTTGGATTTATCTCCTCCCTACACATGGATTGATGCTATTGGTCCATAGGAACCTTAATTGGACCATAGTCTAAAGATTTCTGAAAATCTAGACCCTTAGACTAAGGTTCTTTATACCTATTTCCAATTAATTCCAATTGCACATTGGAAAATTCTTTTTGAATTTCTGTTTCAGGGGAACTCATCTGAATTATAAGAGATATTTTTCTATCCAAAAATATTCAAAATCTGAATATTCTCTCTCTAGAATAATTTTTCTCTCTCTAGGCTAAAATAGTTAGCAACAGGGTCTTTATATTTCTGAAGAGGGTTGATTACAGGGGAAGATACTAGACATCAAAAAGGGGTTGGGGGAGGAATCTTACATTCTACCCCACTTAAAAAACGCGAGATGTCCTCATCTCGCAACTTGTGATAATTTCGCAAGATTCACGAATATGAGACTTAGAAAAAAAAATTTAATCAAGATTAACCACCAAGATAAGTCTTAAAGAGAGCAAGATTCAAAATACGAACAAGATTTAAACTTTATTCATTCTCGGAACTTATACAGTAAAGATAGAGGAACTCTTTACACTTCCATAAGCCCGTCCATCATATGGTCACAAAAGCAGTCCTCACAAGCTGCACAAGTATAAGGTAACTCATCTATGGGAATGATTCTGTGGGTTATTGCTGCGCCTATCTCAGTGGTATGAGGTGTTCTAACAAAAGGACCTCTGAGAGGCAAGCCAAAAACGGGGTAAAGGCATATCTTCTCATGAGGAAGAAAACACGCCAGTAAGAAGACCCGCTCAGAAAACCCAGGATGCCTTGATCTCATGACGCAGTAGTATCGGGGACCCAAACCCAAAGCTTCAATAACCATGGCCAAGCGGACATTGTTACGAAAGTGCTGCTGACCCCAGGGTGTTACCCTAGTTATGTTTTGATAGGTCCGCCATTTGGTTTGCGCTACAGAAGTTCCCAAGTGAGGGAAAAGTGAGCGCTCATACTGCTCTATAAAATCCTTCTTCACAGATTCACTTGCGTCTTGAAGGTGAGGAATCATTATGGATAAAACTAGTTCTTGTTGCCAAGCCATGAAGGAGATTAAGAAAGAAAGGAGATCGATGGAAGTAAGATTACTGTGAGCGACAAGTAAAAGTTACGACTTATATAAAGGAAGGAGCTAGCGTAACTTAGAAGCCAACGGTAACTTGCCACTGAAGTTTTACCGTCTTTCCATGATTTGGGTTTGACACATTTTTCTATAGAAGGCATTAAGAATTTTGAGATGAAGAGATAAAAGAAGCTTGTAGGCTAAGTCACCTACTTTCATTGAATTCAGATATAAGGCTCACAATATCTGGGGGATAACTTCTTAAACTCCCCAATAGATAAAGAACTTCTTTTGGGCCGTACTCGAATGAAAACCAAAACCTTGGTATCCAAAACACCGATTTTCACTTCTGAACTCATTGTTCTGAATCCTTAAAATAGGCGTGACTCCTGAGAAGTATTCTAGGAAAAGGGTCTTCCTTTTTTAAACAGAAACTTTCTTTTATTTTAGAGAGGGAATAATTATAAGATCAGAAAGGGAGATTCTTACTCCTGTATGCCTCGAAGGTTGGGGAGGAATCTTACATTCTACCCCACTTAAAAAGTGCGAGATGTCCTCATCTCGCAAGGTAGAGGACAGCTCTTTTTCTTAAGATCCAATTTTATTCTGGGGTTCCTTATATTCTGGTCAACCCAACAGAACACTAGGATAAATATCCCTTATATAGAACTCATCATTAAATAACAATTCATTCAGATTATATCATTCATATCTTTAACATGATAATGGTCCATTAGACCGAAAAGTTTCCTTCGGAACATTCCTCCACGGAAATTCAGTCAAGCAAGTCCTCAATTTGACATCCCTTAACTTGATCTACCGATCAAGTATTAACAGCAGCAATCTGACAGCACAACCCACTAATCTCATAGTGATTTGCTGAATTCATTATCATCATTCTAGTTATGAATATCATCACAGGGACTCGTCCCATTCCCCCTCATTGTGGTTTCATTATATTTCAACTAATTTTTAAAAATCATCATTTTCAATCAGAATCCAAATCAATTCATCCATTCTCAAAACAGAATTAAAAATCATATCAATCACATTCGAAATCATCATCTAGATAGCATTAACGCTTATAATTTCAAGTCTTAGATTTACTCGTATATACTGTCAGTAAAGAGCTGCAGTTATACTCTCGGTATATACGGATAGTCACGGCCCTTGGAATTATAAGGTAAATACCATCATGTCTAGGCCTCAAGCAAGCCAAGGATTCTATATAATTGCGGTACTTCCATCTGAAGACCCAATTACCAAATTACGAATTTCAATTTGAATATCAAATTGTATGAATTATATCACACAATTACAACCTTTTTGTGTTTCTTGATAAATTTTTGACCTATTTGTCTTCTCAATTGATCTTTATTAACCAAATGCTCTGATACCAACTGTGAGATCCCCCTGTTCCCACCGAGCAACGGATTCGGGTACTAGCAGCAGAAGTAGCACTTCTCGCACGGGATAGGGGTCCCACATTCGGGGCCTCGTCCACGGATATCCGGACAAGAGACTAATCCGTCGGTTTTTCCAAAACCGAACCCGGAAAAAACTTCCCTTACCCGGAAAGCACGGGCGATTCCACCAGGATAATTTTTTTACTCTAACGTAGTCAAGATCATTACTGATCACGCTGATCCAACTGCACCTATAAAGATACTCGGTCGGATCAAGGAAGAAACTTGCACTTGGATCATTGGGATCAACGCTTTTTTCCCCATCAAGAGGCACAGCCGTTGATTCCTATCCATAGAACAATTACTATCCGGGACTTACTTCATCTATCGTAATAACAGAATTTGAGTCTCGGTTTACGGATCCATCAGTCCAGCCTAACCCCATCTGATCCCATGGGTTAGCCAACCGCCCAACCACTGTAGTGATGGGATCCAATTTGGAATTTGGTTAGGTTTTGTCCCGGGTACCAAGGAAAAGAGTTCCAAGGCCCCCTAGCCGGAATTTCATGCAAACATAAAACTAGCCATACCACTTACACACCCAATATGAAAATTGCCTTTTTCTTAGCATCAGCTAACTTTAAAACAATCCTTTAATGAAACCATAGTACCACTGATCACAATCTCCCAATTTATCCAGTTGATTCATAATTTCCCATCATTCCTTCATCAGAGTATCTATGGCATCATTGGCAACTAGAACGCTCACCACCTGTCCACACAGAGGCCGTTTCCATAGTTCCTAGCCCATAATACTCGGCAATATAATCACTTATCAAGATGGACTCTCGTTGAAGATCAGCAAGATCAACCAACAGATCCATATAAAAGAGCCATGGACTCATCCGTTGAGGACCAGCAAGGTCAGTCAACCAGATCCATGCCCGGTTTCACAAAACAACTCTTACTCCTTGTTCCAATATCTTCCTCGACGCACGCGTGGGTATCCTAGGCGACCCAGAGCCCGAGCACCGTATGGTCAGCACCCTCTAGGATCCTTCGCAGGTGACCTAGCGCTTCACTCATAGGCCGCTTCCTTGGTCCCTCATCCACCGTACCGGAAGCTCACCATTTTAATCGAACCGAGGCTGGTCAAGACCTCGGTCGACCTTGCTACGCGAGACGTCCTCCATTGACTCTCCGTCAGCAGTTGCAACTTTATCAGTTAGGTCTCCACGACCTTAATCACAAGACGGTCAAAATGCTTCCCCAGCATTCTTGACATAAAACAGCCATTTACAAACAGCATTTACAAACAGTTTACAAATACAGTTTCTATATTAACTCTCATTTTTCCACATTATCCCTCATTAATCCACATTACTTATTCCACATTCCATGTATATGTGTACTCATCCAATCACCTCCTTTTCCATCTCTTCACTTCAGATTCCTTCACATCACATATCATATATTCACATCCATATCCACATCCATACATCCACATCCACATCCACATTCACATCCATACATCCACATCTACATGCTTATCTCCATTTTCACATCCTCATTTATACATCCACATCCCATATCCACATTCATACATACACATCCATATCCACATCCACATCCACATCCACATTCACATCCATGCATCCACATCTACATGCTTACCTCCATTTTCACATCCTCATTTATACATCCACATCCCATATCCACATTCATACATACACATCCATACATCCACATCTACATCCACATACATACATACATCCACATCCACATTCCCATACATCCACATCTATACATCCACATTCCACATTCACATCTACATTCACATTCACATACATGCATCCACATCTACATGCTTACCTCCATTTTCACATCCTCATTTATACATCCACATCCACATTCCACATTCACATCTATACATCCACATCTACATTCACATTCACATACATCCACATCCACATTCACATTCACATACATCCACATCCCCATTCCCATTCACATCTATACATCCACATCTACATCCACATACATACATACATCCACATTCACATCTATACATCCACATCTACATCCACATTCACATACATCCACATCCACATTTCCATTCACATCTATACATCCACATCCATTCACATCTATACATCCACATCTACATCCACATTTACATCTATGCATATACATCTTCATGCATATATCCATTTTCATGTTCATACATCCACACTCCCATCTCCATATCCACACATCCACATACATACATCCATTTTCACATTCCCATTTATATAACCCCATATACCTTCACATCTAATCTTTTACATCACATCCATTCTCGCCCTATCACAACCCATATACATCTTATCCTATCACATACACTTCTTACCTCATCCCCCCATACACATCTTAATTCATCTTATCACATCCTAACTTATTTCATAAGCATCTTATCACCTCTTATCACATCCTATCACTTTCCATACGTATCTTATCAATTCTTATCACATCTCATACACCTCTTATCACATCTTATCTTATTTCATATCTTTAAAAAAAAAAAGAATTCTTTTATTTGATATAAGATTTCTCTACACATTTATTTATACATAAATTCCATTTAGGGAGACTAACACTTTCGAAATTAAAATCAATCTTTTATGCATCTTCTTATGCATGATTTCAATTTGGTAGGGAATTATACTTTTAGAATAAAAGAATTTCTCTTATGCATCTAAGTTAAGCATAAAATCCATTTATGAGGAAAATCATACTTTTAGTATAAAAAGAATATCTTTTATGCATACCTATATGCATGAAATCCAATATGATAAAAGTAACACTTTTGATATAAAAATTTTTCCTTTATGCATACTTCTATGTATGAAAATTAAAAATGATAAAAGTAACACTTTTGATACAAAAATTTTCCTTTATGCATACTTCTATGCATGAAAATTAAAAATGATAAAAGTAACACTTTTGATATAAAAATTTTCTTTTATGCATACTTTTATGTATGAAATAAAAATGATAGAAGTAACACTTTTGATATAAAAATTTATCCATTATGCATACTTCTATGCATGAAAATAAAAATGGTAAAAATAACACTTTTGATATAAAAATTTATCCTTTATGCATACTTCTATGCATGAAAGTAAAAATGATAAAAGTAACACTTTTGATATAAAAATTTATCCATTATGCATACTTCTATGCATGAGAATAAAAATGGTAAAAATAACACTTTTGATATAAAAATTTATCCTTTATGCATAATATTAAAATTCAATTTCTCCATGATTATAATGAAATTCTTTCAATTAATCTAGGATGATGATTCCTAGAATATGGTAGGAAGTCCTCTTTTTATGCTTTGAATGAAAATTTTTTATGCATAATTTTTATAAAAATTTTGCCATAGCTCCGCTGCTATGACTGATAAATCTCAATTTTTCTAAGGGATAAAGCTTATCATTAAGGAAATAATTAAAATGATTCTCTAATTGGATCCTTAATCCATAATGGATTGAATCATCAATATACATAAACTAAAAGCATAAGAAAAAGCCATTAATTTGGCCTCAAGCATAGCTTAATCTTGGGTTAAGGAAAAGCTTTATGAAAAGCTTGATTTGGATTAAGAATGGGTCATGAGTATGACCATTTCTTGAGTGAGAGAGAGAATTTACATAAGAATCATTAGAATTTAAACATAAATAAAAATTAACTTCAATAGCATTTATTAAATTATGTAACTCTTCACTACTATTCAAACTTCAATAGCATTTAAAAAAAACCATACCAATTAAACTTCTCAAACTTGAGAGGGGTTGAGAAGAGAGAAACATTGAGGAATTATAGAAAGATGAATATTCACTAATTACCTTACAACTTGCTTGATTCTTTGTTCACGGTAGAGGCCCCCAACCAATCAATTGGTTAAGTATGTTGATGGAGCCACCAATGGGGATTGAAGAAAGAGGGAAGCTTCAAAAACTAGTGAATTATTAATGAATTCATAGTTCTTGGCTTAGGTTGAGTAGAGTAACGATGCATAAACACTATCTATTTTTCAACAAGGTGAGGCTTCTATTTATAGGAAAAATTGAGCTCCTAACCAAACAAACTGATTCTAGAATTTTCTAAATCAGTTTGGTCAATATTTGACCATTTTTAGGTCAGTTAAGCTAACTTTTTGGAACTAGACTTGAATGAGGAGAGAGGAGAGATGAAATATCTCAATTTTTATGAGTTTAAAACTCATTCAAGCATGTGAAATATGCACCTCCTTTAAAGAACTCCCCTTCCTTACATATGTCATATTTTTAATATTGCTCATAGTTTTTTACTAATAAACCTTGTACATTTTCAACTCTTCATCTTATGTGAAATATGCACCTCCTTTAAAGAACTCCCCTTCCTTACATATGTCATACTTTTAATATTGCTCATAATTTTTTACTAATAAACCTTGTACATTTTCAACTCTTCATCTTATGTGAAATATGCACCTCCTTTAAAGAACTCCTCTTCCTTACATATGTCATACTTTTAATATTGCTCATAATTTTTTTACTAATAAACCTTGTACATTTTCAACTCTTCATCTTATGTGAGCATTTACTCATTTTTGGGTATTTTCTTTTTACAAGTTGGATTTATCTCCTCCCTACACATGGATTGATGCTATTGGTCCATAGGAACCTTAATTGGACCATAGTCTAAAGATTTCTGAAAATCTAGACCCTTAGACTAAGGTTCTTTATACCTATTTCCAATTAATTCCAATTGCACATTGGAAAATTCTTTTTGAATTTCTGTTTCAGGGGAACTCATCTGAATTATAAGAGATATTTTTCTATCCAAAAATATTCAAAATCTGAATATTCTCTCTCTAGAATAATTTTTCTCTCTCTAGGCTAAAATAGTTAGCAACAGGGTCTTTATATTTCTGAAGAGGGTTGATTACAGGGGAAGATACTAGACATCAAAAAGGGGTTGGGGGAGGAATCTTACATTCTACCCCACTTAAAAAACGCGAGATGTCCTCATCTCGCAACTTGTGATAATTTCGCAAGATTCACGAATATGAGACTTAGAAAAAAAAATTTAATCAAGATTAACCACCAAGATAAGTCTTAAAGAGAGCAAGATTCAAAATACGAACAAGATTTAAACTTTATTCATTCTCGGAACTTATACAGTAAAGATAGAGGAACTCTTTACACTTCCATAAGCCCGTCCATCATATGGTCACAAAAGCAGTCCTCACAAGCTGCACAAGTATAAGGTAACTCATCTATGGGAATGATTCTGTGGGTTATTGCTGCGCCTATCTCAGTGGTATGAGGTGTTCTAACAAACGGACCTCTGAGAGGCAAGCCAAAAACGGGGTAAAGGCATATCTTCTCATGAGGAAGAAAACACGCCAGTAAGAAGACCCGCTCAGAAAACCCAGGATGCCTTGATCTCATGACGCAGTAGTATCGGGGACCCAAACCCAAAGCTTCAATAACCATGGCCAAGCGGACATTGTTACGAAAGTGCTGCTGACCCCAGGGTGTTACCCTAGTTATGTTTTGATAGGTCCGCCATTTGGTTTGCGCTACAGAAGTTCCCAAGTGAGGGAAAAGTGAGCGCTCATACTGCTCTATAAAATCCTTCTTCACAGATTCACTTGCGTCTTGAAGGTGAGGAATCATTATGGATAAAACTAGTTCTTGCTGCCAAGCCATGAAGGAGATTAAGAAAGAAAGGAGATCGATGGAAGTAAGATTACTGTGAGCGACAAGTAAAAGTTACGACTTATATAAAGGAAGGAGCTAGCGTAACTTAGAAGCCAACGGTAACTTGCCACTGAAGTTTTATCGTCTTTCCATGATTTGGGTTTGACACATTTTTCTATAGAAGGCATTAAGAATTTTGAGATGAAGAGATAAAAGAAGCTTGTAGGCTAAGTCACCTACTTTCATTGAATTCAGATATAAGGCTCACAATATCTGGGGGATAACTTCTTAAACTCCCCAATAGATAAAGAACTTCTTTTGGGCCGTACTCGAATGAAAACCAAAACCTTGGTATCCAAAACACCGATTTTCACTTCTGAACTCATTGTTCTGAATCCTTAAAATAGGCGTGACTCCTGAGAAGTATTCTAGGAAAAGGGTCTTCCTTTTTTAAACAGAAACTTTCTTTTATTTTAGAGAGGGAATAATTATAAGATCAGAAAGGGAGATTCTTACTCCTGTATGCCTCGAAGGTTGGGGAGGAATCTTACAGAGTCACAGCTAAAGAGAACTCCTTAGCTCCTCCTCATTCCAGATCAGGAACTGACGTTTCTTGCATCTCGTCAATTGCTTGTAGTCGCGCTTGGTCTGTTCTAGGCAAGGTGCAAAGGTCTTCTCCTCGAAACGTAGGTGTCGACGCATGGCCCTACATTCATCGTCGTACCAACCGTTGCATGGGACCTTGCCTATAGTCAGGGGACGGGAAGAGTGGGTGGTGACTGGGAAGGAATCGTGGGGGGCTGTTGTGAGCATGGACTCGTGGACGAAATCCCATCTCTCCTATGTGGAGTGTAGAGAATCGAGGTGGTCGGTGGTGATGAGTTGAGATAAATGGAGGATGTAAAGATCGTCTTGAGAATGGTCAAAGTGAATCTCAAGGTATGGCTATGGATTTGGATGTCTGGGTGGAGGCTCGTGTGAGGGTGAACGTGATGTATGAGTGGTCTGCAAATGGGAGTGGGTGTGAAACTCTAAGGCTATGAATGTCAGGGATGAGAGCTAGAGGACCCATGACGTAGTCAATGACGCTACAACATGTGCCCCCAAAGGGGAAGCATGTGGCTCTATGCAAAAGAGGCCATCTGTGTAAACCATTATAGATAACCAGACTATGAGCAAAAAGAAGATCCAGTAAACATCGTCCATACCTGGTAACCTCCACATGAGCATCGTCAGAATGTCGACGGTCTAGGTCTTGTGCTGCACTGTATGTACGATGATGGGGTCCTCAATGAAGTCCAGGATCTCTGCCTCTCTATCTTGCGTCCTTGCGTTGAAGTAACTCTGAGTCCCATGGTAGCTCTAGCATATGCTAAATCACTAGGTGGGAAGTAGCACACTGTGACAAATAGATCTCTGAGAGGGGGTCTCTTGATGCGAACCCATAAGTATCTGGCATGTGCATTGCGTCTCTCAACTGAGATATGTCATCTGAGATGCTCTTTAAATAGAACTGCTACCCCACTCGATCCCGTGACACCGCCTGTCAAGCGTGTCTGGTCCCTGAAGGCGGACTCCCAAATGTAGCCTGTCGCCAAGCAGTAGTCCTTGCTTTGGACTCTGGTGTGTCTCTGTCTCAGGAACACTATATCTCTACATGAGATGACCTCCTAGAAGTTCCCCGGAGAGGAAGTCAAGGAACCATTGCAGTTCTAGACTGCAACCCGGAGTGTGTTCTGTCGTCTATGTGTCTCATGGGCCCCGTCTCATCATGCAGTCGGAGTGGGGATGGGGGCCGTGAGTGGCCTCCTGAGGGGTCCTGATATAAGACGTCCATCTCGTACCACCACCCACTTGCCCTCCTTGCGGAGGGCATCTCTCTGTGTCAGGAGTGCCTTGCGCTTGGTGACCTATAATGGCGTCAGGTCCTCATCCAACATGAAAACTTGTGGGCAATCCCTGAGTCTAGCCCTCATCCATAGAGCCATCAGTCATGCCTGCGCATCCCTGAATTGGATGACTAGGGGCTGGTGCCTGGTGGGATCCTTGCCGGCTGTGTATGTGTCAAGCACCCTGTGGTCTTGTACCCCCAGAGTCTAGGATACAAATGCCACTGCCTGGGCCATTGGTGTCACTGCAGGGAGTGGCTGAATGCCACGGTTCCTGATGTTGAGGGCCTTAATGGCCCTCTACTGCATTTTTGCCATTGTGGCTGAGATAGTGGGGTGCTGGGTGGGGGGTGAAGGTCTAACCACATCCACCCACTGTGTGGTCTGCTGGACCTCCGATTGGAGGGTGGTGATCTGCTCTTGTACCGTGGCAACTGCTACTATCGGGGTAGAATCTAGGTGTTGGATCCTGGTAGAGAGAGAGAGAGAGAGAGAGAGAGAGAGAGAGAGAGAGAGAGAGAGAATCTTTTAGTTGTTGAGTTGGACAGAGAGGAGATGTGATAGTAATCAATGAAAAAAATGGTTTTTAGGTATAAAATATAAATTTTAAATTGCTAGCCTATCCAAAAATTTAAATTTAAATTAAACTTTTTATTTTTTTATGCATTTAAAAGTGAAAAAAAAACATAAGTTTTTCTTGTCTTTTAATGATTGTTGATTTAGAATTTGTGGAAACTTATGAAAGTGTATTAAACGAGATTGTCTTTTAATGAACTGTTGATATGGAATTTAGAGGGAACTTCAGAAACGTAATGAAAGTGCAGTAAATGTGATTGAAAGTTATTTTGAGACAATTATATTGAATTGTAATAAAAAATATTTTTGGGGCCCCTATATGGACGAGATTGATGATGTTTTCGAGAGTTTTAGTGAAAGAGAATCCTAGAGAGGGAAAACTAGAGAGATCCCCTACTTTTAGGGTCAAAAGTAGGCATCATTATGAGGTTTGTCTCTTTAAGAGTCAATAAAATTAGTCTTGATTCCTTAAAATTAGGGATCCTTACAGGGCCCTTTATATGTTCAAATGCCCCCTAATGAACTGACGATTTTGCTCTCGTTCAATGGCAGCATAAATCTATCCTCTTTCTTCCTCCACTGCATCAGTTATTGTGACAGCTCTTGCCACTGTCTTGGGTGGAATTCTCTCTCTCTAGCTTCCCCAATTTTGGGAGGAGGATCTGCGACTACTTTGCATTGAGGCTGTAGGAGGCTGAGCTGGCACTCTTCTGGGGTTGCCCTGATTTTGGCGAGAGGGACCTTGCTTTGATTGATAAATACGAAGGAGTCGATCTTGGCATTCTAGGACCTTGGCTTCCCTGGCCCATTGTCATAGAAGGAGTGGGCAATCCTTGAGCTGGTGTCCAAAACCTTGACAGCCAAAACATCTGTTTTCACTTTGTAACTCTTCCTTCTGCATCTTGGAAAGAGCCGGAGTTCCAAAAAATGTAGCTCTTCCTTCTGCATCTTGGAAAGAGCCGGAGTTCCAAAAATGTAGCTCTTCCTTCTGCATCCTGGAAAGAGCCGGAGTTCCTTCTGCATCCTGGAAAGAGCCGGAGTTCCGAAAAATGAGCTCCGTGGAAACGACCTTCCTTCCATCTTGAAACTTCCCATCTCCTGGTTTTGATTAGGACCTTGATGTCTCTTAGGAGGTGGAAAGTTGGTGGAAGTACCTCTTGGGGTTTGAACCTTTTGAAGGACGAGGGAGCTGGCTTTGGCGGGACCTTGAGAACAAAGGCCTTGGTGAAGTCCTTCACGATCCACACTGCTTCACCATGGAAACTGGCTTAGCATTCTTCACCAAGGTATCTAGAGATTCTTTCATTCTTGGAATGAACCTAGCCATTAGCTATTCTTCATCTAGCGGTGGCGAGTATTTGAGGAGAAGAGCGAATGCCTCGTGTTATTTCTTCGTGGTTCGGTTTTCCTCGGTTAGCTCCAGGAACTCATTCATCTTTGTTTCCAAGAAGCCCGGAGGATAGAATCTCTTCCTGAGGTATGCTTTGAGATCGTCCCACATTTGGGTGTTTTGATCCAAGTGGTTTGTCTCGCAGGGGTTTCTCCACGCTACTCTTGGTGTTTCTATGATCTTCAGCCTGGCAAGAGCCAGTTTACTTTTTTCATTGTATCCAGTGACATTGAAGTATTCTTCCATGGCTTCGATCCACTTTTCCACAGCCTTGCCTAAGTGTTCCCCTTAACCTTTGAAGGGACCTAGTTGAGATCTATGAAGAGCTTTGCGAATATCAGGGTCAAGCTCATCCTCATCCGTTTGAGGATCTGGCTGTCTACCACGATTCGTACATCTCATGATTTGACTGTCTACCACGATTCGTACATCTCATGATTATGCTAAAATGATACATCATTAAATTTTCTATTCGACTTCGTTCCAAGATTCTAAGACTTAAGTTCAAAATTAATTCATTCAACAAGGTGATTGTTCTACTAAAGATCCACGACATACGTTCGAGAAGACATAACATATTCCTTCAACTTAATAGCTGGTGCTCACAATCATTTAGACAACTGGAAATTTTCACAAAACATTCTTTATTTACATAAGGTTGTGATATATACATAGAGCAACGTGGCTCCAGAAAATCAATGCCTCAGTCGCATATGCATGAAACGACGATACTGCGCTCTGGTGGACATGCCGCAATGCAATTGTTCCCTTACCGCTATTGGTGCTACAATCTTACTCCTTGAAATAAAATGACCTGAGAAGCGTGAAAAGATGATAATAAGTAATCCTAAAATCTCGAGGTGTGGGCTGATAAAGTATAACACCACGAACCACCCTTAGCCTCAACAAGACCATGGCTAAAGAGAGGTTTTGCCTCAGCATCTAGCGCGCTGGTTACAAGAGGTGTGGATATATTACCTTGCGAATCACTTATGCTATAGTCTCTTAGCTGGGTCGTCTGGAAAATATAACTCCTTGAAATGACTAGCGAGACTCTCCCTGCTCGTTCAAGTCATGTGGCAAAGGAGAGCATATGCTCAAAAGCAAAAGCAGTCATATCCTGATTTCGGGTAAGATCGGGGATACCAGATAAATATGGGGCGTCCATCTATAAAATCCAATTCATCATTTATAAGTCTTCATCAATGAAGCTTAATCTGAATGAAAATACAGCGGCATATGAATGCATCTTTCTAATATTTTATTATAAAATTCAGACAAAATTTATCTTTGATTCTTGAGCCTTCAACAACGCTCTGATACCAGTTGTGAGACCCCTGCCCCCTTTGTGCGGACTCTCGAGTGCTAACAGTAGAAGTAGCCACCTCTTGCATGGTAGAGCTTCCCACTCGGGGTCTTGCCCAGGGATGTCCAGGCAAGGGACTAGTCTGGCGGTTCTTCCGAAACCAAGATAAAAAAAACTTTCCTTGCCTAGAAGGCACAGGTGATTCCTTCAGGAAAATCTTCTAACGGAAATTTATCTAACGAGGTCAAAAGCCTTAACTATCCTATCTATTCTGACCAAACCCATAGGTCACATGGTCGAATCAAGGAAGGGACTTACACTTGGTTCATAGAGATCATCGCTTTTTTCCCCACAAGCGAGGCATAGCTGTTGATTCTTTCTCATGGAGCAAGAATCTCCATGTGACTTACTTCAACTATCGTGACTTAAACCTAACTGAATTTTGTTATAGGAATCCATCGATCCAGCCTAACCCCAATAGCCCATGGGTTAGCCAATCGCCCAACCACTGTATTGATGGGATCCCTCTTTATAACAATTAGGTTGTGTTTGTCCCGGGTACCAGGGAAAAAGAGTTCCCGAGCCCCCTAGTTGGCACTCATGCAATTATTATTAAACAGACACGCCACTTACACACCCAATATAAAATTACCTTTTTCCTCAGATTCAACTATCTTCAAGATAGAATTAGAATAAAACCATAGTGTTTCCATCATAATCCTCAATATTCTAGTTCCATTGTTTTACAAACAAGTCTCATTCGGACTCTCCGACCAGCTAGTTAACCAACGGGATCCAATTTCATAGTTTTCCAGTTCACTTAAATAATTCTCACCAATCCATGAATATCCTCCTCGACATACGCATGGGTGTCCTAGTGACCGTGAGCCCGTGCATCGCCTGGTCATAACTCTCTAGGATCCTCCTCCTTAGGTGTCCTAGCACTTCACTTATGGACCGCTTCGTCGGCCCAATTTCATAGTTTTCCAGTTCACTTAAATAATTCTCACCAATCCATGAATATCTTCCTCGATATACGCATGGGTGTCCTAGTGACCGTGAGCCCGTGCATCGCATGGTCATAACTCTCTAGGATCCTCCTCCTTAGGTGCCCTAGCACTTCACTTAGGGACCGCTTCGTCGGCCCTCGCCCATCGTACTGGAAGCGCACCATTTTCAACCGTACCGAGGTTGGTCAAGACCTTGGTAGGCTTTGCCGCGCAAGAGATATCCTTCGATGACTCCTTGCCAACTGTTGCAACGTAACTCTCCTTAGATTAACAATAAGCTAAATGCTTTTTCCAGCATTCTGGCGTAAGACAGTCCTTTACAAAAATAGAGTTTCTATGCAAGTCAGAATTTTTCTTTGAGTTTGATTTCACAAGACCCTTTTTTTTTTCTGAAAACCCAGACTTTCCCAATGAGAATCACGAATCTCATATCTCGGTAATCCATCCATTAATTACAACAAAGTTCTAACTTGTTTCTAGACGATTTCGGGTCTAAGGAAAAACTTCTCTAAATCAGCTCGGTTATCCACTCTTTGTACTAAAGAAATGGGAATGGTCACAAGATTTGGCTTAATTTCTAATTCAAGAGATGGGCAGGCATCTAAAGAAATGGGAATGGTCACAAGATTTGACTTATTTTCTAATTCAAGAGATGGGCAGGCATCTTACTGGCCCACCTTTCTCACGTGGTTATGGTCTACCACCGAATTACCTGAATTTATTCCTAAAGATAATCTGATAAAATATACTATGATTTCTATTCGTAAGGGTAAATATTCAAAATTATAAAAATTCATTCTTCCTTGGACATAATAGAACTATAAATAATTCTATTCATCCGTGAATAATGGAATTTAAAAAGGATATTTCCTTTTTTCAATGATCCTTTTAAAATGAATATGCATACATCATTTATTTAAAGTATTCACATAGAATTATACTAAAATATTCTTTTCTCCAATTGGACCTAAGCATCAACATACCATAAATTATCTATATCAAAATATGATGAAACTTTCTCATTTGATACCAAAATTAATTTATGCATTTTTCTAATTAAGGATACGATGAAAATTCCTCTTTTGATAAATAAATAAAAATACCCATGTATATACATACCATGAATATACATATTTTAAAATAAGACAAAAATTTCTCTTTTTAACTTTTAAAAATTTATGCATACATACTATAAATGTATATTCAAAAATGTAACAAAATCCCTTCTTTTAGCAGTTAAATTGTTTACACATAGAATATGATAAAAATTTCCCTTTTTGCATTCTTAAAAATACGCATAATCCTTTATTCTCCAATGATAAAATTTTTCCATAACTTCCCCACATTTTCTATGAAATGTGAATGCTTAAAGTTCCGCTTTTAACATAAAAATTTATTTGTGCATAGAATATGATGAAAATTTCTCTTTTTGTATTTTTGAATTTATGCATAAACATAGTTACATAAAAATATGGTGAGACTTCCTCTTTTGATATAAAAATTCTTCATGCATAAATCTAAGCATAATTACATTTAAGCATCTTGTTTATTAAGAAAAAATACCCAATATGACTTCCATATGAAAATAATTAATATGAGAATGTTAGCACAAGCTCTCTTTCACCTTAGAATGAATAAATATGTTTTTTGTTAACATTAAAACAAGAATAAATGAATTAATCCTCATTTTAATTAGATTAAAATTATAAAAATTCTTAATCTCCATCTTTAGCTTGTTAGGCCTAGAGTTTTGGATAAGAAAATGAGATTATGAGTAAGATCTATCCTTTCAAGAAGGATTAATCCATCAAGGTGAGTATTCTTACAAAAAGAGAGATTTATAAATCAAAACATTACTTTTAAGCATAAAAGCTTAACATTAATCCATTTAAATAATATAAATCAATAAAAGCATGGTTTTAAGAAGAAACAATGGAGTAAAATGCTACCCAAGCATTAGAGAGGTTGGAAAGAAGATTACCATTGAAGAAGAGAGTGAAACACCATTGTTTTAGGCTTACCCTTGGTTTTTGGATTGATTCTTTAGAGAGAAGTGACACCCACAAGAGAAATCTTGGCCACCAAGAAGAAGAGGGTAATCTCCAAGAGAGGAAGAGGATTAGTGAAGCTCCAAAGCTTCACAATGGAGAGGCAAAGTAGAGGGATAATAAAATTACACTAAAATGAAGATTATATTGGCACGTAAATACACTAAGATGAAAATACAAAGGAATGAAGTTCTATTTATAGGAGAGGGAGGCCACCAACCAAGTCCAACTAGGATCTAGAGGCTTTCAGCTTCAGTTTGATCTAATTTGGACAAGTTTTGGACTAGTTAGGCTCACTTTTCAGATCTGGTTTGAAGGAGGAGAGATAAAATATCTCATTTTCGAATTAAAAATGTGGGGTAATGATGGGATTTAGGCGCCTCCTTCATGAGCCCCCTCCCCCCTTCCTAAGATGTCAAAACTTTATTTTTTAAACTAATAAATCTCTTTTTTTTACTAATGAATCTCAGTACTAGTAGTCAACTCGTCATCTTATGTGAGAATTTACTCATTTTGGGGAGATTTTCTTTTATTCTTTATATTTTTCTTATTCCAACACTTTGATTAACCTTATTGGCCCTTTAGAACACTATTTGGACCACCTTAATCAAATTTTTTGAAATTATGTATCCCTAGGCTAAGGTTTCTAATACACATATTCAATTAATTTCTAATGCATATTAGAAAACTCTTTTTGAACTTCTGTTTTAGGGGAATTCATCTTAAATAAAAGAGATAACTTCATATCCAAAAATATCTCAAAACTGTATTATCTCTCTCTAGAATATTTTCTCTGTCTCTTGCATTTTGAATTAGGGGATGGTTACAAGGGACTGAGAGGAGAACTTATACATATTTTAGGGGCTGAGGAGGAACCTTAAAATCTCCTAGATTACCCATCAATTTCTCTTTGCTGCACAACATGCTATTTATTTTATTATGCAGCATATAAACACTTGCATTTTTCAAGTGCATGCATTAGGCAGTGTTATTTGTTTATACCTGTGCACATGCATATGAACTTACTCTTGGCTTCACCAATTTCAACATCGACAACCAATCTGTACTGCCACATCATGGTGTTATCTCAAAACCTTCCAAGGCTCTTATACTTCACAAGCCCTATTCATTACCACAATTAAGAAAGCTTAATCATTAATTCAGCAACACTGAGCCTCTATAACAACAACCCAATGATCTCTTCAATACGACTGATCTTCGAATTTCCCCAAACTTTGATTTTCCATGCATAGGTCCAAGGTGGGCCCACCAACATATTTTTCAAAGGCCGTCTAAGAAAAGCAAGTGGTCATCATTCATCAAGTTATTTCAAAAGGGCCACTTGTAATTTTTAAACTGCCCGAGCGGGGTTCTTAGCACTGCATGTAACATTTTACGGATCTTTCTCACTCAAATGAGCACTTCACGATGTAAACAAGGGATGTCCGAGCTAAGGGTAATGCCGGCATCACATACACATGTACACTAGTAGGTGTAGAGACACATAGTTCTCATTTTTACACAATAGCCACCCAAGTTTGGGTGCTCAGCCACTTATAAGTTTTGTATAAATGACAATGTAAGGAACGAGAATACACACTTCCCTTGTGCAATCTTAGAGCTCTTGTGTGCCTCTTGTTCTCTTATCCTCTTGCTAGTGTGTGTGTGAGAGAGAGAGTGTGTGTGAGTGTGCTTGCAGGATATTGAGTTGTTGCACCACCACGGTTATGGAGCTATGAGGGGCGTTGTCCAAGAAATCTTGCATAAACAGTGTTGGTGACAAACACTGGGAGGTGAGAAGAAACTGGCCTCTGCTCAAGAGGTTGTATGGACTCCATGGGAAGTTCAAGATAGGCTAGTTTGCATCCCCCATGACTTGTAGGTCAGTTTTATGCTTTCTCTTTTGTTGAGCATTCATGGGAGCTGTGCTCTCTTGAGAGCAAGCTTAACAGATTTCAAAATTCTTTTCGGGTCAAGATAGTTAACACTACATTGTATATCCTTTTAACAGGAGTTACATAAAGGCAGTGAATGGCATGATGTTGAGATGTCTCAACATGAGCTGACACTCACGAGACGCCTGCGAGACCGTTCGACATTTACATCATTGGCAGGTTTGGTAGTTGGTAGCAACATATCTTCTCTAGAGATTGTACAGCTGAACTACACTGACTAGTCCACACCACTTTAGTGTGTGAACACACTTTAGTGTGTTCACATTATGGACCGCTTGTATATACTCTAGTTGCTGTGACATGGAGCAGCAAGAAGCAGCCCACATTTTTCTTGTTGAGTACAGAGGTAGAGTACAGAGGAGCTATGGTGACAGTGTGTGAGGTAGCTTGGTTACGCAAGCTACTTGTTGCTGATTTGGGGTTGCATGTGGAGAGAAAGGTTATCATATATTGTGACAATCTTAGCAGTATACAGTTGGCCAGGAACCCAGTTTTCCATGCATAGGAAAAATACATTGAGGTACACTACCACTTCATCAAGGAGAGAGTCTTGTCAGGTTACATCGACTTTGCCTATGCCAGCACATAAGATCAGGTCGCTGACATCTTCACGAAGGCCTTGGGAGCTGAGAAGCTCCGCAAATTTTGAGATATGCTTGGAGTTCACAAGTTAGACTTGAGATTGAGAGGGAGTGTTGAGATGTCAAGCTCAACATGAGCTAGCACTCACAAGGTGCCTACGCGATCATTCGACATTCACATCACTTGCGGGTTTGGTATCTGGCACCTACATATCTTTGCCAAGATATGTAGGTGCCAGCTAGACTACACTCATCACTAGTCCACACCTACCCACTCCACTTTAACGTGTTCACATTATGGACTGCTTGTATATACCCTAGTACATTTGCATTAGTCACTTTATCTCCTTAGTATACCTCTTTTGTTGAAGAAGAAGAAGAACAATTTTCAACCTCTCACCTTGTGTGTTCTCTTCTTGGGTTTTTGAGAGTGTGTGTGCTTGCAAGAGCTCAATCCCCCTTCTCCCCTACATCTTTTCATGGTATCAGATTCTGGTTCATGCTATGATCTGAGTGGCAAGCAAGAGAAGCACAGGTAGTGGTGTGAGGGTAAGAGCTTCATCTACTCTTTCCCCTTTGTGTTGGCTACTACACGCTTGTCGGAATCTTTGGGAGGCACCCACAAATGAACTCCTATTGAGGAGCTTTCTTTGCGGGAGCGGAGATTAAGGTTAACTATACTGTTATTTGGACTATATTTCTCAAGCCAAAAACACATTTCAGGCGTGTCTGGACCTCCGTTTTTTAAGTTGCAGACATTCATGGGCACTGCGGGGGTAAGTTTTGACTCTTTGCAAAATTCTATTTTTGGTATTGCAGGAAGAGCAATTGGTTGTGTAGACACTATGTGTAGTACAAAGAGGTCTTATGGGTGCTATTATAGGTATATGTTTGCAAGTTGAGGTCACCGGTTGTGACAGTTTGGGTGTAGCACTGCAAAGGATACAAAAATTATGTAGGTCAAACAAGAGTGTTGTTTTTGGCGAGTTTGTGTTGTAGACAAGATGTCAAATGATGGAATTAACTAGATTGTTGTAGAGAATCTTGATAAGAACTACTTCCATTCTTAGAGGTTTAGATTGATAAATGTTTAGATGGGAAAAGGCTATTGGGACTACATTGAAGGTGAATATGAGGAGGCACCAGAGATACCAGAGATTAATCCCATTGCTATAGATGTAAAAGAATATAAGGATTGAAATCAAGGAGCAAGGAAAGTCATGTATTGGCTTTATATTAGCTTATAAGACACCATGATTGGGCATATATAGGATGCCAAGTCACCCAAGGAGGCATGGGACACCTTGGTGAAGGTGTTGAAACTAACACCAAGGCACAAAAGATTTAGTTAAAGAATGAGCCTCATATTGTGGGCAAGAAAAACATTTATGTGAATGATTATGCCTTGAAGATCAAGGGCATTGTGGAATCCCTTTCATCTATTGGTGTTTTTGTTGATGATGATGATGATAAGGTGGAAGTATGTCTACGTGGTATGTGGCGACAATACGAGGCATTTAAGACATCTATTCAGTCTTGAAAAATTATTCCCAACTTTATAGATTTGGTGTCAATGCTGATCATTGAAGAGAAGAATTTGGGTGAAGATAAACAGTCTTATTACAAAAGAAAAATAGATTTGGTGTCAATGCTGATCATTGAAGAGAAGAATTTGGGTGAAGATAAACAGTCTTATTACAAAAGAAAAATAGTTCAGTGCAGCAAGCCTTCTACACAAGCTTAGGTAGAGGACGAGGTAGAGGTCACGGACGAGGCCAAAGTGGTGGCTGAGCAGGTAATTAGAATTATGGCCAGCAGCAGTAGCAACAGTCCCATGAATCACCAAACAACACACAAGTGGAAGAGGCCAGTTTAGAGGGAGAGGGAGTCAAAGAGGTCGTGGTAATTGGCAAAGCCAACATAATGATACATGAGGCTATTTTCACTATGGTAAGCCTGGACATGTGCAGGAAAATTGCTATAAGAAGAAAAATGACATGCTAAATGGAAAAGTGTAACAAAACAACTATGCATCATCTAGCAAAAATAATGAGGATAATGAGAGGTTGTTTATTATGCAACATGTAGTTAATGTTGTGTTTGGAAATGATGTAGCAGCATGTAAGGATGATGTATGGTATGTTGATATTCAAGTGCTTTAAACCACATGACAAAAGTCATGGGGTGAGTGGTTCAAGGAAATAAAGAGTCTTGAAAAACCAGGTTTGTTGAAACAGGGGATGACACTGCTCATCTGATTGCCCATGTTGGAGATGTGCCATTGTCTATGTCAATTTGGAAAGAAAATAAAGCATGTATTTCCACATGACAGAAATGTGAGCAGGAATGTACTAGAGGTTGTGCATTCAGATGTATTGTAAGATTCCTCCCTCCAACTTCTGAGGTGTAAAGGTGTAAGAACCTCCCCTTTTGTTTTTGAAATTATTCCCCTCTCTAAAATAGAAGAAAGATCTTATTTTATCCTGTTTTGACCTAGAGAGAGAAAATGTCTAGAGAGAGAAAATCCAAAATTGAGATATCTTTGGATATAAAAATCCTCCTAGTGTCTAAAATGGATTTCCCTGAAATAGAAGTTCAAAATGAACTTTCCAATGTGCATTAGGAATCAATTGAAAATGTGTATAAGGAACCTTAGCGTAAGGGTCTACATTTTTAAAAAATTTTGGGTTATGGTCCAATTAAGGTTCCAATGGGCCAATTGGATTAATCCAAGTGTTGGGATGAGATAAATCTAAAAAAAGAAAAGAAAATACCCAAAAATGAGTAAATGCTCACATAAGATAAAGAGTTGATTGAGTACAAGGTTTATTAGTTAAAAATTATGAGATATTACTAAAAAAATTAAATATTTTAGAATAATGATGCATTTTTGACACCTTGGTAAGGAAAGGGGGACTTTTGAGGTAGGTGCCTCTTTCACATGTGTGGAAGGGTTTTTAATTCAAAAAAATTATGATATTTTTTTCTCTCCTCTCTCTTGGATCAAACCAAATAAAAAAGGAAACCAAACTGGTCTAAATCTTGTCCAAATTGAAACTGAACCTGGAAAATTCTAGAACCCAGTTGTAGTTGGTTAGTGGCCTCCCTCACCTATAAATAGACCCTCAGTCATTTGTAATGGAGTATTGGAGCTATAATATGCTAGTATTATATTAAAATAATCATATTTTCTATTATCCTTTAAATTTTCCTCTCTCTTGGGAGCTTGGAGCTCTCTCTCTCTCTCTACAATAACTCTTGGAGTTGCTCTTCTCCTCTTGGTGGACCAATTGATTGGTTAGGGGCTTCACTGCTGCTGCTAATAGAGAATCAAGCCAAACTTGGAGGTAAAATCAAATTTTATGATTTTTTTCAATTTATCTCAATGACTTTCTTCTTCTCAACCCCTCTCAAGCTTTCTAAATAATTATTTTAATTCAAATCAAGCTTTCCCTTGAAGTCTTAATGCTTAATTAAGAGAAATTTAATCTTTATGCTTATTTGTAATGCTTTCTTTATTAAGAAAATCTCTCTCTCTAAAAGAATAGCCATCTTTATGGCTAAATCCCTTGAAAAAGGATGCTTCTCAATGATAGTCTCTTAATTCAAAGCTAAAATCTAGGCTTGATAAGCTAGAGATTAAAAAAATGGCATTTTTATGATTTTATGTTAACAAAATAATGGTTATTTCTTTTAGATTATTTATAAGTAGTTAAAAACTATTTTGATTGATTCTAAATGAGAAATAGATTATCCTATCAATTTGGGAAAAAAGAAATAATGGAATTAGTTTAATCTAGTGAGATAATTATAATTAAGTTTATGATTATGGTTAAAATTATGATTTAAATTCATAGTTTGATTTTAAGCATAAAAGAGGAACTATTATCATATTTTCATTACAGCTTTTATTCTTTAGAAAAAAATTTGAGAATTATCAATAATAGCAGAGCGAAGCTATGGCAAAATTTTTAGAAAATAATACATATCTTATTTTTTTGCATAATGCTAAAAGAGGACTTCCTACCATATTCTAGGATTGGACATCCTATACAAAATGAATGATTTTCATCATATTCATGAGAAATAAATTTTTTGTAATTATGCATAATTAATGGATTATGAGAAAAGAGTAAATTTTGGTAAATTTATTTTTAAACAAAAAGAGGAATTCCCATGATATTTGAGATCCAAGTAATTAAATGGTAAAAGAGGATTTTTTGGTAAATTTTTTTATGTAAAAAGAGAAATTTTTGGTAAATTTATTTTTATGCAAAAAGAGGAATTCCCATTATATTTGAGATCCAAGTAATTAAATGGCAAAAGAGAAATTTTTGGCAAAATTCAAATTATGAGTATTTATCAAAAGTGGAATTTTGAGCAGCATTATTAATTTTATTGGGAAATATGGGTAGAATTGATTTTTGTAAATCCCATGAATCTTTTACTCAAAAAGAAAAATATTGAATATATTTCATTTCAAAAATTTGAGAAAGAATATGAAAATATTCATTGAGAAAAAGCACCCTTAACTAGGCCAAGCACTTGGCAGAAACTTAGAAAAGTCCAATCGGTATATTGAAAGTAGAAAACGGTACTAAATGTGAATGCGATGTAATAAGATGTGAATGGGATGTGATAAGATGTGAATGCGATGTGATAAGATGTGAATGCAATGCGATAAGATGTGAGTGGATGTGATGAGATGTGGATGAGATGTGATGTGATGTAAATAGACGAGGATGGGGATGTGATGTGATGTAAATAGATGAGGATGGGGATGTGATGTGATGTAAATGGATGTGGATGTGAATGTGATGAGATGTGATGTGATGTAAATAGATGTGGATGTGGATGTGATGAGATGTGGATGGGATGTGATGTGATGTAAATGGATGTGGATGTGAATGTGATAAGATGTGATGATATGTGAAAGGATGAGATGTGATGTAAATAGATGTGGATGTGGATGTGATGAGATGTGATGTGATGTAAATGGATGTGGATGTGAATGTGATGAGATGTGAATAAGATGTGATGATATGCAAAAGGATGTGATGTGATGTAAATGGATGTGAATAAGATGTGATGATATGTGAAAGGATGTAATGTGATGTAAATGGATGAGAATGAGATGTGATGTGATAGATATACATGTGAATAAATGAATGGATGTGGATAGATGTGAATGTAAATGAATGAATGGATGTGGATGAATGTGATGAGCTGTTAATGGATGTGGTGTGATATGGATAGATGTAGATGTGATGAGATGTGGATGGGATGTGATGTGATGTAAATGGATGTGGATGTGAATGTGATGAGATGTGATGATATGCAAAAGGATGTGATGTGATGTAAATGGATGAGAATAAGATGTGATGATATGTGAAAGGATGTAATGTGATGTAAATGGATGAGAATGAGATGTGATGTGATAGATATGCATGTGAATAAATGAATGGATGTGGATAGATGTGAATGTAAATGAACGAATGGATGTGGATGAATGTGATGAGCTGTTAATGGATGTGGTGTGATATGGATAGATGTGGATGTGATGTAATGTGGATGTGTAAGGTCCCTCCCAAGCCATGTATGTATGTGTCTCTTTTAATATAGATTTAAATAAGGAAAGAGAGTGTACTTAGAGAAGAGTGGCTAGAAACATTAAGAAAGTGTTAGAATAAAAATATTAGCTCCAAAAATCCTAAAGAATTAAGAAGACAAGAATAGTTCTATTAAGAGATAAGTATCTCCAAAAATAGAAATTCGAATTTTGTGATAAGAGGTCATATTTAGAGTACTTTTACATATTTAGAGTCCATGCATACTAAAAATATGGAAAAACAACGCGTTTCTAAAGATGGTGCGTTTGTGGCTATATACAGACGTTTTTGCCTATTCTACCCGCGTTGGCTTGTAGACCAGATAGCTTCTGGTTCTTTTGACTAGCTATACAATCATATTCTGAGTTTTTATCACAGAGTTATGGCTGAAACAATTTGCTGATTCTGTCAGGGTCTCTACACAGGGAAAACTGTAAGAAGGCAGCAAGTAGCCTTCAGGTAATCCTAGAGCTTAAGATGTATATATCCCTTCATTCTTATCTAATATCTTAGAAAAGGAGCTTAGATTGCTATGGTCTTTTGGTGGAAGAGACCAAAACTCCATAGCTTTTCTTTTAGAGAAAGAATAGTATGCCGTAGCCCTGTAAGAGAAGGCTATTTTGCCATAGACCTTAGAAAGAGAGAAGAGTCACAGTACGAGTAAGAGGAGATAAAGCTTGGGGATGATTGGATGATTTCAATCGTAAGACAAGGTTTTAGAAAACTCTATGCTCATATGTCAAGTTCTAAAGCTCTTGTTAACAAGCAAAGGCAACGATAAACGATAAATTTCTATAAGGTATATACATATTTTGTTTTTAAATTATATATCATTCTTAGGGGTTGAGGTATGGCCCCGACTTCTCTATTAATTTTTAATAGTGATCTATTTGATTGATTTACTATTTAAAGTTTGTATTCTTTTAAACAATAGCATATGCCTTAATAAAGAATGTCTTTTATTGCAATCTCAAGTTGAAATGCTAAAATCTTTGTGAAAAGGATTGTTTTCTTAAGAAGGTAACATGGATTCTAGTCCTATGGTTTAGTGAGTAAATGGATTGTTATCTTGGTTAAATTAAGATACAGGTACAACTCTCCCTGCCTTGATGACGCGCTGTCTCGTTCTTGTGCTTATATAGCCAAACGGCGGAGATCTTAGTAAGACTCGGAGTTGGCCCATGGTATCCCTCATACCATTGGGAGAATGAGGTTTTCCGATTAAGGCGAGTGATTGTGATGCTGCCTAGTTCTGAGGGCCCAGGCTAGTGCAGTGAATTAGCCCACCCTAGTGAGTAGACATCCCTCTAAGGGGTGGGAGGATCGAGCGATGGAGCCTGAGAGGGCGACAGGCCGGCTTGAGTCCTCACCAGCGACCGACGATGAGGTGTATGGTTTTGTAGGGTTTTGCCCAGCATCATGTAGAGGCTGGAAGGCCGAATCCTAGATCATGGCAGTATAAAGGAAAAGAATAAGAGAGCCAGTTTGGCTTGTATGGAATTGATTCATGTATAAACTTTTTTTATAAATCTTGTCTTTGGCATTATTGTATTGTGGAAAAAGGCTGTTTTAATAAACCTTGTGAAAAGGGCCTTAATTGAGGAACATGTTTATTTATGTCAATAGTGTGGTAGGATTATATAGAAAACAAATTGACGCATGAGTAGGGTGGAAAGTGGGAGGATGGAATGTCCCGACGGCACCATCCTACGGACGAGTGGACCCGATTAGTCGGGTAGCTTTCCAGCTTCCTACGTTAGATAAATAGGTTCTATTCTAGAAGACTAGGCCAGCGGTGCCTTGCATGGATGAGAAAAAAAAGCATTGTCTCTAGGAATCAAGACTAGTAGTTGCCCAAATTATGATCAATTACCCTATGGGTGATTTGATTTTTAGAAGGCCACGCTCCCCCTGCGGGATAGAACTAGGTCTTACCTAGCTATCGTATCCTTGAATCTCTGCATGGTCAAGGTGTCGATGAGTAGGAAATTTTCTCCAAGATAAGACTTAGTGGACTATCTTAAGCGTTTCCCCTATTTGTGGAAGGGGGGAACCTTACAAGTGGTATTAGAGCCGATGTTAGTTCCTAGGATTTGTTTTTCAAAGGTTAACTACTATTAAGGGATTAAAACAAGTGATTGTTTATCATATGAGGACGAATCAATCATCTCTACTGGCGATAGAAGTGATTTGAATATCCTCACATGTTGAGACAATCATCCTATGAAATTGTGCTTATATCTTGGGGGTGCACACGCAAGATATTTGTATAATAAATTTGAGAAATAAGATTGGGGAGAGAACCTTTTGTGAGGAAAAACATAGGGTGATCAAATTAAGAAACTAGTGAGAGACTGAATAGAAGGATAGACCGAAACTTTGTTTAGAGAAATTTTCAGGATATATCTCATTAGTTTGCATATTATAAATTATTAAGAGTATAACTCCATTAAGGTTTGAATAGTTGACGTGTGAATGCCATATCCATTTGGATGCCTTACACTAGGACAATCATCCACAAGATCTTGAACCCATCTCAGACAAACATGGGTCTAACTTCGGATGTTTAATTCCCATAGGATCATGCTCTTAGATGTGTTAATCCAAAGATACTAGATGTGTAATTTTTAGAAAACTAATCATCTCAGACATGTTAATCATGATAATATTTGGATGTGTCAATCCCAAGGCACCAGATGTGTAATTCTCAAAAAATGAAAATCTCACATATATTAATCTAGAATGCCTTTAGATGTGGCGCTATGATAAGTATTTGATAGTTTTGGACTTTTCATGGATACAATGAAAGAAGCAAGTTCACCCTTGCTTGTCTAAAAATTGAAAGAAATGCCGAATTAGTTGGAAGCACTATTGTCAATCTAACCACTGGAACTAGAATCAGTTATATGAGATGCCATGAAAGTACACCTTCGTGAAAGGTTTTGTCCTCTAGGATTTTGAGAGGATAAAATGAATGAATTTTGGAGAGCTAACCCAAGAAAGGAAGACCCTAAAGGAATACCACTAAACTTTTGTTAAACTTCTCCGATTTGCTCTAGAGATGAATGAGGTAACTCTTCTCCATCGATTCATTTGGAAGCTTAATCTACCTTTGAATAACCTTATCAAGAATGCAAAACTATCCTCTATTTCAGAAGCCATAATTATAGCCAGAGACTATGATAAAGTTTTTAAAAAAAAATAGAAAGTGTCAAGAAGGACATGAGTCCTTCCATGTTAATCAAGAAGAGGTTTCCTAATTCAAGAGGAACGTCAAGCCCATCCCTGGCTACAAGGAATCATGAGCTAGAGCAAAAATTAGGTCAAGAAATAGGGATAGCAGGGTTAAAGATAACCGAATTCAACAAGAAATAGGGATAGCAGGGTTAAAGATAACCGAATTCAACAAGTATTTCTATGAGTAAATAGAAGAGGATTGGTGCAAGATTCATGTGAAGTAATGTGCATGATGAATAGAGGTATTCTACAAGACGATACTAAGATTATGAAATTGCTATCATAGGTTAGATTGCGTAAAGGATTGATTCCCTTACGTTTCTCCATGACAATTTGTTAAGTACCATATAACATGGGGGTATAAAAGAAGGAATTCGAAGGTTCATAGCATTTGAGAGGTATATGGATGCATGAACCTAGGATAATAAGGCCAATTAACTTTAGAATAATAAAGACCTGTTGGAGGCACAACAAAACGAGCCAAGCACATGAAATAAAGGACCCTTTAAGAACAATGTTTAGATAAAAGAAGATTTTTACCTAGTGTGGGGACACCACTTTGAAAGAGACAGAAGGATTTACTTAGATACTACCCTAGCTCGTGAGATGAGGACATCTCAAATCTTTTAAGTGGGGGAGATTGTAAGGTCCCTCCCAAGCCATGTATGTATGTGTCTCTTTTAATATAGATTTCAATAAGGAAAGAGAGTGTACTTAAAGAAGAGTGGCTAGAAACATTAGGAAAGTGTTAGAATAAAAATATTAGCTCTAAAAATCCTAAAAGAATTAAGAAGACAAGAATAGTTCTATTAAGAGATAAGTATCTCCAAAAACAGAAATTCGAATTTAGGTGATAAGAGGTCATATTTAGAGTACTTTTACATATTTAGAGTCCATGCATACTAAAAATATAAAAAAACAACACGTTTCTAAAGATGGTGCGTTTGTGGCTATATACAGACGTTTTTGCCTATTCTATCTGCGCAGGCTTATAGACCGGATGGCTTCCGGTCCTTTTGACTAGTTATATGATCATATTCTGAGTTTTTATCACAGAGTTATGGCCGAAACAATTTGCTGATTCTGTCAGGGTCTCTACACAGGGAAAACTGTAAGAAGGCAGCAAGTAGCCTTCAGGTAATCCTAGAGCTTGAGATGTATATATCCCTTCATTCTTATCTAATATCTTAGAAAAGGAGCTTAGATTGCTATGGTCTTTCGGAGGAAGAGACCAAAACTCCATAGCTTTTCTTTTAAAGAAGTCGTAGCCCTGTAAGAGAAGGCTATTTTGCCATAGACCTTAGAAAGAGAGAAGAGTCACAGTACGAGTAAGAGGAGATAAAGCTTGGGGATGATTGGATGATTTCAATCGTAAGACAAGGTATTAGAAGACTCTATTCTCATATGTCAAGTTCTAAAGCTCTTGTTAACGAGCAAAGGCAACGATAAACGACAAATTTCTATAAGGTATATACATATTTGTTTTTCAATTATATATCATTCTTAGGGGTTGAGGTATGGCCTCGTCTTCTCTACTAATTTTTAATAGTGATCTATTTGATTGATTTACTATTTAAAGTTTGTATTCTTTTAAACAGTAGCATATGCCTTAATAAAGAATGTCTTATTGCAATCTCAAGTTGAAATGCTAAAATTTTTGTGAAAAGGATTGTTTTCTTAAGACGGTAACATGGATTCTAGTCCTATGGTTTAGTGAGTAAATGGATTGTTATCTTGGTTAAATTAAGATACAGGTACAACTCGCCCTGCCTTGACGATGCACTGCCTCATTCTTATGCTTGTATAGCCGGACGACGGAGACGTTAGTAAGGCTCGGAGTTGGCCCATGGTATCCCTCATACCATTGGGAGAATGAGGTTTGCCGATTGAGGCGAGTGATTGTGATGCTGCCTAGTTCTGAGGGCCTAGGTAGGCTAGTGCGGTGAATTAGCCCACCCTAGTGTGTAGACATCCCTCTGAGGGGCGGGAGGATCGAGCGATGGAGCCTGAGAGGGCGACAGGCCAGCTTGAGTCCTTGCGAGTGGGGTTGACGAGATGAGGTGTATGGTTTTGTAGGGTTTTGCCCAGCATGTAAAGGCTGGAAGGCTGAATTCTAGATCATCGGTAGTATAAAGGAAAAGAATAAGAGAGCCAGTTTGGCTTGTATGGAATTGATTAATGTATAAACTTTTTTTATAAATCTTGTCTTTGGCATTATCGTACTATGGAAAAAGGCTATTTTAATAAACCTTGTGAAAAGGGCCTTAATTAAGGAACATGTTTATTTATGTCAAACAGTGTGGTAGGATTAATTAGAAAACAAATTGACGCGTGAGTAGGGTGGAAAGTGGGAGAATGGAATGCCCTGACGGCACCATCCTACGGACAGGTTGACCCGATTAGTCAGGTAGCTTTCCAACATATTAAGTGAAAGCCCTACGTTAGATAAATAGGTTCTCGGGCAATTCTATTCTAGAAGACTAGGCCAGCGGTGCCTTGCATGGATGAGAAAAAAAAGCATTGTCTCTAGGAATCAAGACTAGTAGTTGCCCAAATTATGATCAGTTACCCTATGGGTGATTTGATTTTTAGAAGACCACGCTCCCCCTGCGGGATAGAACTAGGTCTTACCTAGCTATCGTATCCTTGACTCTCTGCATGGTCAAGGTGTTGATGAGTAGGAAATTTTCTCCAAGATAAGACTTAGTGGACTATCTTAAGCGTTTCCCCTATTTGTGGAAGGGGGAAACCTTACAGGATGGAATAAATGTGATGTGATGTGGATGGATGTGAATGAGATGTGATAAGATGAGGATGGATGTGAGGAGATGTGAATGAATGTGGGATGTGAATGGGTGTGATAGATGTGGATGGATGTGAACGAGATGTGATAGATGTGGATGGATGTGAACGAGATGTGATAAGATGAGGATCGATGTGAGGAGATGTGAATGAATGTGGGATGTGAATGGGTGTGATAGATGTGAATGGATGTGATGAGATGTGAGTGGATGCGGTGAGATGTGAATGTAATGTGTTGAGTGGATGTGATGAGATGTGAGTGGATGTGGTGAGATGTGAATGTAATGTAATGAGATGTGAATGGATGTGTTGTGATGTGGATCTGGTTAGATATGAATGGATGAGATATGATGTGGATAGATGAGATGTGATGTGATGTGGACTTGGGTAGATGTGAATGGATGAGATGTGATGTGATGTGGACTTGGGTAGAGGTGAATGCATGAGAAGTGATGTAAATAGATGTGAACGTAATATGATGATATGTGGATGTGATGTGGATCTGAATGAATGTAGATGGATGTGATGTGATATGAATGGATGAGATGTGATGTAGATATGAATGGATGAGATGTGATGTGGATATGTTGTGATGTAATGTTGATGAGGATAGATGTGATGAGATGTAATATGATGTGATTGGATGAGACGATGGGAATACATACGACAAGATATGGAATAAGCAATGTGAATTTATGTAGAAGAATGTGGAATAACGAGAAATGAGGGGAGCAATGTGGAAAGATGAGAGTTTGTTAAAAATTATATTTATGAAACCTATTTTTAAATGACTGTTTTATGTCAAGAATGTTGGGGAAGCATTTTGACCATCTTGTGAATGAAATCGTGGAGACCTAAGTGATCAAGTTACAATAGCTGACGGAGAGTCAATGGAGGAAGTCTCGCGTAGCAAGGTCAACCGAGGTCTTGACCAGCCTCGGTTTGATTTAAATGGTGAGCTTCCGGTATGGTGGACGAGGGACCAAGGAAACGGCCTATGAGTGAAGCGCTAGGTGACCTGCAAACGGAGCCTAGAGGGTACTGACCATACGGTGCTCGGGCTCTGGGTCACATGATACCTACGCGTGCATTGTGGAAGAAAATGGAACAAGGTGTTAGAGTTGATTTCTGAACTCGGGAATGGATCTGGTTGATTGGCCTTGCTGGTCCTCAATGGATGAGTCCATGGCTCTTTTATATGGATCTATTAGTTGATCTTGCTGATCTTCAATGGAGATTCCATCTAGATTTTCTTAAGTGAATATATTTTCGGGTACTATGAGCTAGGAACTATTGAAAAGGTCCCTGAGTGAATAGGTGGTGAGGTTCTTGTTGCCAATGATGCCATAAGTACACTGATGAAGGAATGATTGGAAATTAGAATTCAAGCTAGATATTTTGGCGAATTATGATCAGTGATACTATGGTTTCATTAAAAGATTATTTTAAAGACAACTAAATATGTGAAACAGGCAATTTCATATTGGGTGTGTAAGTGGTGTGACTATCTTGAAGTTTGCTTGAAGCGCCGGCTAGGGGGCCTGGGATCTCTTTTCCCTGGTACCCGAGGCAAAACATAACCAAATTCCTAAATGGATCCTATCACTATAGTGGTTGGGTGGTTGGCTAACCCATGGGATTGGATGGGGTTAGGGTGGACTGATGGATCCCTTAAATGAGACTCAATTCTATTATGTTACGATAGATGAAGTAAATCCCGGATAGTCTTTGTTCTATGGAAAAGAATCAACGGCTATGCCTCTTGATGAGGAAAAAAGCATTGATCTCTATGATCCAAGTGCAAGTCTCTTCCTTGAACTGACCATGTGACTTATGAGTTTAGTCGGATGAGTTTGGTTAGTGAAGACCTTGACTACGTTAGAATAAAATATCTTGGAGGAATCGTCTATGTCTGCTGGGCGAGGGAAGTTTTTTCAAGTATGGTTTTGGAAGAATCGAGGGATTAGTCTCTTGTCTGGATATCCATGGACAAGGCCCCGAGTGAGAGGCTCTACCTTGCATAAGAAGTGTTACTTTCACTGCTAGCACCCCCAAATTCGTTGCGCAGAGGGGGCAGGGATCTTTCATGTATGGGGTCTTGCAAAGACTATGTCTATGGGTGGCTACAGGTACTATGTCTATGGGTGGCTACAGGTACTATGTAACATTCATTGATAGGCCACATGAGGAAAGTGTGGGTGTATTTCATGAAGGAGAAGAGTGATTTTTTCACTCATTTTCAGAATTTCAGAGTGATGGCTGAAAAGCATATGAAGTGCCTAAGGTAAAATGAAGGGGGAGAATATTTCTTTAATGAGTTCTCTGATTTCTTTAATGAGTTCTCTGATTTCTTCAGAAGAATGGCATTTAGAGAAAATTTACATGTAGATACACTCTGCAACAAAATGGAGTTGCTAAGCAAAACAATAGGCACATTGTAGAGATAGCACGAGCATTGATAGCAGAGAAGAATATGCCGCATAGCTATTGCACTGAGGCTATGTCTACAATAGTTTATATCATGAACATGACTCCTACTGCCCATACATGATGTAAAACCAGAGGAGAATTTTACTTGTAAATAAGCCTGATTTGTCTCACTTGAAAGTTTTTGGATGTATTGCATATGTGAATGTGCCAAATGAGTTACATACTAAGATGGATCCAAAGGCAAAAAAATGTGTGTTTATTGGGCATTCCCTTGAGAAAAAGAGATATAGATGTTATAATCCTACTACATGTGAATTGAGGGTAGGCAGGGATGTTGTATTTGATGAGATGAGGAGCTGGTATGCTGCTTAAAAAGATGTTGTTGGCACTGATGTACGTGGAAAATGGTTACACAGAATGAAGTCAGCAATCACAGTCATTGAGTGAACCAAGAGAGTCCTCATGCAGGGGTTCTTTTGATAGACCATGGAGTGGTAGGCTATGTCCTCGAAATGTAGTTGGTACATCACATAAAGGCAAAGAGAAAGTGGTTGAACCCTTTGGTATGCCTGATATTTCTACAAGGCATTCTCTTGTTTTGATGGAGAGTCTAGTGGCTTGGAGATGAGACACTAGAGTGCAGGGCATTCTCTTGTTGATGGGGAGAGTCTAGTGGCTTGGAGATGATCCTTCATTAGGAGCTTGGGATTCTAGCAATGAGGAAACCTGGTGTAAAGAAGGCTGGAAGCCATGAATGCAAATTTACAACAAAGATCTGGAAGAGTCAAAAACCATGTGCAGAGGTTGACTTATAATGGTTATGTGGCACATCACTATGCTTACAAAAGTTGTGCCAAGACCCCACATGTTTTGATGAGGCTATTGGAAATGTGTATTTGGAGAAAGCCATGGATGAGGAGATGGATGCATTATATGGAAATGAGACTTGGGATTTGGTTTCTTGCCTAAAGGCAAGAAAGCTATTGGATGTAAGTGGGTGTATAAGGTGAAACATAAGAATAATGGTAGCATAAGCAAGTACAAGGCCAGATTGGTAACCAAAGGATATGCGTAGACACATGGGAATTATTATGAGGAGACGTTTCATTAGGAACTCAATGGAGTCTTTTTGGGCCCTTTAATTTGCCATTGCCTAATGGAGGTGATTAAGAAATAGACAAATAGGGAGATTACATGTGGACTGAAACCAATGGTTTGTAAGAGCCTAGAAGATAGTGGTCAAACTTAGAATAATAGGCTAAATAGGCTCTTTTTAAATTTTCAAAATCAACTAAAACTCAAAAATTTAAAACGTATATGAATTTTTCCCCTATTTTTTATAGAAAAGGATAGCTGCAGCCTGCAGCCATCATTAAGTAAGGTCTCTAAAGTGATAGAGGCCCAAAAACGAGTTCCCATGCATTCAATGCACATTCCCCTTCACTTTCCAGTATCCCTCTCTCCCACGTTCCCTCCAAAATGCTCTCTCTTCCCCCTTTCTCATAGCAGGGCATTTTTCACTCTCTAGACTACTTCTTTTAGCTATCTCCCTCTTGATCTACCTCTCTCTTCACTCAGAAACCTAGATCTATAGCTATGGAAGCTTGATCTGCAACCTCCTCTTAGAAGCTATGGAAGCTTGATCTGCAACCTCCTCTTAGAAGCTATGG
This sequence comes from Cibotium barometz, assembly GCF_041138505.1. Classification (NCBI taxonomy): domain Eukaryota; kingdom Viridiplantae; phylum Streptophyta; class Polypodiopsida; order Cyatheales; family Cibotiaceae; genus Cibotium; species Cibotium barometz. The sequence goes on from NC_141072.1 coordinate 46,760,675, forward strand.
AAGTTTGATCCTCACTTACATTTCCTTCCTTCATCCTTCTTCCTTGTCCAACCTCCTTTTATAGAGTGTAACAGTAGAGCTTAGCTATGGAAGCTTGATCTGCAACCTCCTCTCAGAAGCTATGGAAGTTTGATCCTCACTTACATTTCCTTACTTCATTCTTTTTCCTTGTCCAACCTCCTTTTACAGAGTGTAACAGCAGAGCTTAGCTATGGAAGCTTGATCTGCAACCTCCTCTCAGAAGCTATGGAAGTTTGATCCTCACTTACATTTCCTTACTTCATCCTTCTACCTTGTCCAACCTCCTTTTACAGAGTGTAACAGTGGAGCCAAGCTATGGAAGCTTGAGTTGCAAATGCTTTGGCTCTCATAATCTTACTCATTGTCTCCTCTCACCCCCTCCAATATCCTCTTTCAAAGTGCAGTAATAGCACAGCCAAGCCCTTGGAACTTGCTCTACAACTCCTTCTCTTTTGTACATCTCCCTAGTCTAAGTTTTTTTCTCACCATTCTATTTTCCTTTGCTATCAAGGTTTATAATCTCTCTAATATATACACATCTGATGTCTTCTTCTAGAGCTCGAAGGCCTCCGATCAGTATTCAATCTCTCTCTTGTAGCAGTGGTCAAGATGAGGATGGGCACTGGAACATCAAACAATACGAGAAGTGGAATTGGATTACGATGCAGCCTAGTACAAGAGGAACCCACAAGGTGTCAAAGCGATACGTTGATATACAAAGTCACCATTGGAAAGGGCGGATATTGGAGCTCAAACAAGATCGTGATGGAAAAAAGCTAGCCAAGGTCCAACATGTTTACAAGGCAACAGAGCTGAAACTAGCAGACCATGACCAACGTCAACGATTTCCTGCAAATTGTAAGTTATTTCACCACTTTATATTCTTGTTTTTAAATCAATTGTGTGCTAATAATGGTATACTGAGCACTGCTTTGATTGTTCTTGGGTTCCTGTGTGTAGATATTTTTCCCTCAAACTATAGTGAGTGGGAGCCTATGGAGGCAATTTTAGGAACCTTTGAAGCATACCATGTGGAGCTTGGTAGTTTAATCTTTGGAGGGTGTCCAGCTGCACAACTTCTTGCACGAAACATCTTCTTCTATGAGGATACATATGTGGTTCCCACGACAGCAAATGGTACTGAAAAATTAGTTCCAAAACCTACGCCAACTCTCACATCTATTAAATGGCCAATTCCAGACAATGCTTCAGTGGCCATGGCTTGTTTGCAGATCGAAAGCAAGGTGCAAAATGCTATGAAGTGCACATATGGATCTCACAAAGCAACCATAACCTGCTTCATACCTCTACACCTCTTTGTGTACCTGTTCCGTACAAGTGACACACATCGTACCCCAACTTTATGGATTGCAAAGGGGGAGAGAGCTCTGACTTGTTTTTTATCACCTGCATGGGATAAAAAAGTTGTTCAACACAATGGAGACACCATCACATGCGGAGTAATAGTTGAGAAGGTTGTGATGCGCTATCATATTGCCAAGCAACAGTTGTCCATTGCGTTTCCTTACAGGCGATGGAAGCTTACAAATGGAGAATGGGAGGCGTTAGACTCCGACACAACCTCTACAGAACAGGGTGTGCTACATATATCCATGCAAGGTGGGGATGTAGAAGATGTTACTGTGAATGATGACTGGTCCCTTGCCAACTTACGTGACTACTTAGTTCTTTGATTCTCACTGAGTGGTGATTTTTCTTTGATAATCAATGGTAGAGTAGTGCGCAAAAGGCAGGAATGATCTTTTCTTTGTAGAGAAATTACTTTCCCTGGCTGTGTAGCTATCAGATAACCACTGGATATGTAATCTTGAATTGAAGTAAATACAATTTCAATTTTTTTGCCTCACTGTCTTATTAAGGTTTTTCAATTGTCTTGTGCAAGTTTTATTTTTTTGTGATAGTGTAAGGTTGGTCACACAAGCATCTGTGGCTTGAGCCACTAGTAAATTGGAAATGACCTTGTGATGAAAGGATACGTTCTTGCTTTCGCATACCATTTTTTTAAAATTTTTTGGTACTTAAAAATTTTAAAAGTTTTTAAAAATTTTATAACAAGGTCGCCCATTTATAAACGGTACTTTACTCATTTTCATCAATTGACAATTATCGTTCTCTCCTAACACTTGCTCTCAATTTCGCACACCTTTTTGTATCACACACTCTCTATTTCTTGCAATCACTCATAGTCATGGCACCTCTACTTGACGCACTTATTGCACAGCTAGGAAAGCTTGAGTTACTTCATAGGGTTGATGAGATCGTCCCTATGTTTGAGGGAGCAATTGATGTGCGTGCAACAATGCATCTACACGCGGATGCTTTTGCAGATGTCATTCAGTATATGGATGAACACATCAGCATGTACTCCATCATGTTTGAGGGTGATGAGGGCCTATGGGTTCCAGTTGACCTCATCAAGTACATATTCAGGGAAGACAAGAATTTTAGATTTCGCCTATCCAGGTTTTTAAAATCCCTCACAGAAAAGGACTACAGAAATGAGGAGGAAGACTTACTCTTGGATCTACAAATGGGCAACATCGGCACTTCTTTCTTGAGCTGGGACATGGTTTTGGTCCTTCTGTTACAAGAGGGTGTGGCGAAAGAAAGTGGCAAGGAAAAAGAAAAGGGCAAAGTAAAGCTAATGGAGCAGGTCCAAGAGGCCCATGCTGAGGAAGAGAATGTTACAGAACAATGGGAGGCCTCAATGGCATTGGTGGCTCTACAAGAGAATGTCCCCGAGGAGGTTCCGGACCTAGTTCTAGAGGGCGATGAAGTACTTGAGGAGGTCCCAGACCTTGTTATCATGTCTTTGCATCCAATCATTATTGATGGGAAAGAGTTTTTGTTTTTGGATGACATTGCCAAGACACTCGGGTTTTGCGAGGATGAGGCACTTTCTATTATTGCCTTGAATGCTGGGGGTCAAGACAAAGGAAAAGTGAAAATCTCTTTTGAAGATGACAACCTCACAAAAGCGCTTGCATACAATATTGGTAGCAGTACCTTGTAAGTTGTAGTGGCCAAAGCGCTCGTTGAAATAAAGCAAGATGTGCAATTCTATGAGAGCGTAGCTGCCTTTGAACCACACATGCCCTTGGTTGCTGGCGATGCTCAAGACCAAGGAAGCATAAACTTGACAAATGAGCAACTAGTTGCAAGTGACGATGCAACTGAGGTATGTTCTAACTTCTTAGTTGTAAAGCAAATTATTTTTAGTTGCAACTAGTTGCAAGTGACGATGCAACTGAGGTATGTTCTAACTTCTTAGTTGTAAAGCAAATAATTTTTAGTTGTATCATTTCACGCTTCCTAACTTCTATATTGACATGTTGACAGACTGCTTTTGAAGTGGACAAGTTTGCTATGCGCGTAGGAGGAACGCGGCCAAAGTCAGAGGGTCGAGATGCATCTCTTTGGCACTACATACCTGCCCTCAGAGCCGACATAGTGCGGGTTTTTCATTTAGACTATGCAGAGATCACCTATGCCGAGCTCCTAAAATGTAAAGCACTTAGTGCAGTCTTATCGGAGAACCCCTTAGCCTCGAACATAAATAAATGTATTTTGGTAGCTAGGGAAGCTGCCTTGTATTGCTTTACGGGTACGGGCAACCATCCCGGCTCAGTTTTAGGCCATTGTGCCCTTTCTCAGGCTCAAGGAATCAATGAGCCGAGTGATATTCTCCAAAGCTTAGGCCAGAAACCAGCCTCTAGAACTCTCTCTCCTGAGCTCTTCCAAGAGCTTATTAAAAAGATGTAATGCAAACTTCTCTTCCAAGTTTAATAAATTTTTTTTGTTGTGCATTGTAAGTTGTGATTTTTCCTGTCGTACTTGTGATATACCATTTCAAGCCTCGCAATTTTAAGATTTTGTTTATGTGTTCATAGAAAATATTGTTTAGGATTCATTTTAAATGAGATCGTGATTAAAAAAAGTAATCGAGATTGGGTTAGAGCGGTATGAAAAAATATTGTATTTATAGATGTATACACACTCACATATATGTATATATATATGTACATATATGTATATATATACATATATATATATGTGTGTGTACCTATATATATATATAAGATTCTGGGGCTATTGAAAGATATATATATATATATAATATATATATATATATATATAAAAGATATATAGGATATATATATATATATATATATATATAAGACATAAGATATTATAAGATTTTAAGGCTATTATAAGATATATATAAATATATATAATATCTTATATAAATATATAAGATTTTGGGGCTGTTAGGGCACCTAAAGGGTCTTATGAGCCTCACCAGACCAAAGATATGAAAAAAAAATAAAAAAATGCCATGTGTGCTACGGCGCGTAAATCGACATTTTGACCTGGTCAAAATAACGCGCCGTAGCGCACATGGCATGTTTTTTTATTTTTTTTTATTTTTTGGGCCTTGAGGCTCATAAGGCACTCTATAAGGGTCTCTAGGTGACTTTATAGGATCTACCTTTTTTGTATATATAAATATATATATATATATATATATATATATATGTGTGTGTGTGTGTGTGTGTACATATATATATATATATATATATATATATATATATATATGTGTGTGTGTGTGTGTGTGTGTGTGTGTGTATATGTATATATATTTGTATATGTATATATATATGTGTGTATATATGTTTGTGTGTGTATATATATATATATATATATATGTGTGTGTGTGTGTGTGTGTGTGTGTGTGTGTGTGTGTGTTTGTGTGTGTTTTTTCATGTGTGTATAGTGCTTTTATATTTTTTAAATGAAATGTTCATTGGCACTGAGCATACAAAAAAAAATGGACTCAACAAAGAATGTAACACAACTCAAAAAGCTTTCATTAATGTGTGAAAATGCTACAAAGGAATTTGGGAACATTACAAAATTTTGTAGGGAGAATTACAAAGTGGGTTAGCCTATTGAGGTAGAAGGCTACGCTCTAAACATAGACGTATGGCTAGGGACATATCTACAGGCTTCAAAGTAACTCTCTTGGCATGTACCATAGCCAGCACTGAGTCTTCAAAAATAGAAACTACAATATCTTCAGCAGCTTCTTGAAGAGCTTCAAGAGCTGTGCTCTGTATATGCGGTCAACCCTGTCAGAATTTTTCCATTGTTTCTCTCACCAGTCGAGAGAATGGTGCCTTGGGGATGAGAAGATCTGTGCTTTTCTGATATTTTCTAATCTCTCGTAGCGCGACTGTCCCTGGCCTCCATTTTCTCTTCTTCTTTGTAACTGGTGGAGGCGGTGGTGGTCTTTGATTCTCCCACGGTGGTCGTTCAGACCTGAACTTCTTTTTCTTTTGTGCACGCTCTTCCTCTTCTTGTTGGTCCCGAAACTTGCCCTCCATTCTTTTACCACACTTCTTGACTGGACGTCTGGATGTTGTGGCTGCTTGTGGCTGTGCTTGGCTTGCCCTCCTTGCGTCCTCTTTGGGCTGCTGTCTCTTTTGCATTTCTGTCTCCCAAGCTGCCCTCACAAGAGCAAACTCTTTGTCAATGGTATCTTTAGTGATGCCATAGGACAAGAGCTCGACCTCCCTGTTCTGTAAGATAACCTCTAGCTGTTCTAGGGTGTCGGCCTCAATAACAATCTCCGGTGGTTGCCCTTGACCTTCCTCGGCTTCTTTTCGACACCGCTCTTCTTCTGCTTCTCTACTAGGCTCTGCTTCTTCAGCTTCCTTCCTGCGTTGCGCTTCTTCGGCCTCATTCCTGCGCTCTTCTTCTCTCATCTCCTTTGCCTCTTGCTCTGTTAGGATAGGTAGAATTGTCCTTTTTGCTGTAGCAGGTAGTGGGCCGAGTTGATCGAAAAACCGCAAGTCTTGCTCCTATTCTTCTGGCATGGCCTAGGTATGTACGAGTGCAAGAGATAGTGGGAGGGCAAGAGAGAGTAGAGCACAAAGAAGAAATTGAAATGTGGTGGCTATAAATGAAAAATGACTTAAATATGTCTATAAATATAATTTTTTAAACTTTTAGAAAATTTAAAAACACAAAAAGATTATAATCAGAGAGTTTAAGCCCATGAGGAACCACACCGACGCTTGCTTGCTACCCACTGTCGTAGTCTCTCCCTAGCATTTGATCTGTTGTATCCTTCAGTTCTTCTTGCATTAACAGTTTTCATTATTTGACGCCTAAGAGACAAATTACCGCGAGTTTTCTGCCAACCAGAACGCGATAGAACCAGTTGAACATTTCATGGAGTGCATTACTCTTGACTTTGCCACCACCATGGCGAGTGCCCTTAAAATACACGGCCTTTGCTTGGTAATGTGATTTCTCCATGCCTTGATTGCTCCAAAGTGCTAAAGAGCCATATCTATCGAGAAAGTATGGCCCATGTGCATACAATATATGCTGCATAGAAAATTACAAAAAGTCAACAAACAGTATGAAGAACATACTACAAGGACACAAGAAATACAACATTACCATGTAGTGAGTAATGTGTGTTTCTCCCCATGCCTCGACCATTTCTTCTGTAAATCTACAAGTGGCTTGTTTAAGTGCCTCAATACCATGGTCATCCAGGTGAGGTCGCTCTAGAAGATCAACCATTTTATTACACACCTCCCATACATGTGCACGTTTTAGGCCAAGCTTGGCATCATTTCCTCGATATGTTGTGACATCACATATCTTCTTCCAAATTTCAAAGTCAGTGTGGCTATGAGAACCCAAGTGGTTTGATAGCAAGTGTCTTGCCTTTGATCCACCCATGCAAATTTTATTAGGGTTGTCTTGTGTAGGGTTTGATTTTCTGTCCTTTGTCAAGACCACTACTCCAGCATGTAATCCCATAGAGGAAAGTACACCCTCTAGTGCACGTATTGACTCTTCTCTTCGATCTTCGGGCTCCATGTTCCAGACATAGTTTATGTGGAGCATCAATAGCTTATCCAAAATCCTGAGTCTTGCATGTAATGTGCACACATGCACTTGACATAGTGGAATTTCCAAGATTGGGTTCCAAGCATTGTCCTCCTGGTCACGACTAGGTGGCTTGCTTTGGTCACAACTTAATATGCCATTATGCCATACCTTTGATCCTTTCCTCTGTTCAGCATAAAAAACGATTGCTTTTTTTGCACCCACCTGTTTTTGACTTTTGCCTTTGCTAGGTTGTTTCCCTTTTACTCTTGAGTCTACTGCTGTCTTGGAATGACAACAGTAAACACATGAGAATATAGTATTCGCACCTGTTTTACAACCCAACATACACTTTAAGGTTTTTAGATCGCCACCCAAGTGCCATTCAACGTTAAAGCAGCCTATTCCGGGAACATCAAGCTTTTGACCATTGACCTGACAAGAGACGACATGTTGAATGCCAGACCGTTCAAAATACCACCTCAAGGTATCATGGTTCTCTTCCGTTCAAAATACCACCTCAAGGTATCATGGTTCTCTTTTGGGAGGACCATGCTGCTTGCCACCAGATGTTCTTCTCTGATTGAATGCCGTAGTAGTCTTGCTTATGCCCTTGACCCCTATTGTTGCTGTCTTCAGTTGCATCCAACTGTTGGGTCTCTAAAGGCTTTCCTCTAAGTGCTCGGCTCATCAAGGTTAAACTAACACGCTCCAGTCTTTGACCTTTAACCACTTGACATTCATCCAGCTTCAAGACAAACACGGCATTTCCACCTGTCTCTTCAAGTGTGAGGCCATAGTACTGAATCATTGCTTTTTGTAGCACTTCCATGTCAATGTAGACATTGTTATATGCATTGTATTCAAAGGGTTTGATTGTTGGCATTGGCATAATATCCTCCACCCACTTGTACCCACCCTCGAACATGGATGCAATATCACCATTAGCACACTTCTTTGCCATCTGTAAGCTATAAAGTGTTGGAAGCAAGGATTGCATAACTCCCTTTGCTCGCAACCCTAAAGTGATTGACCTGTACATTGCTCTGTAACCTTTCTGGCTAATACCTGCTGAGTCACATATATCAAGCATCTCTTTGGGTGTGACAATTTCTTTGATTTCCTTCAAGAAATGTTGACGAAGGGTCTCCCACAGCTTATCATTACCAGAACCTGTTATCATTTCCATGATATCCTTCTCCTGAAGGACATGCTAAAGAAGGGAGGCATTAACATTGTCCTCAGCGTTGTTACATCCTAGTATAGCTGTTGCACAAGCCCTACAATCGCAAGAGTCACCCATGAGAGATACTTTATTCATTAATTGCTTCTCAAAGCTGCTATAATTCCTACAAAAAATTTTACCTGGTTGTTTGTTTATGCCTCTTGCATGCGCCTGCTGTCTTAGAAAGTAACCCAACAGCTTTACGTTTTCTTTGCCTTGCGTGATATCCAATGGGAAGGTGAGTGAAATGGTGAACACAACGCCGAAGATTACGAGTGGAGTGTTGAAGACGAACATAATTATCGGTAAATTGATTTATTGTGCGCACACGATCCGCTAGATTATTCTTCTGCACCTCAAGCTCCTCTGAGAGCTCTTTAATCCTCTGCATCAAACTATTGATCTGCTTAGTCGATGCCGCTTGAAGCTGGTCGAAGGCAAATTGTGTTTGTCTCTTTTCAGCTGCCTCATCTAGCCACAACATGTGTAATCTCCTACAATAGCCAAGAAGCCCATTGAAACCATCACCAACAAACTTAAGAAAACTTGTAATGCTTTTGAATGGTGGAGGGGCACCAGATATTGGATCTGGTGGATAAAGATTTCCATCAATCCAAAGATCAATGGCCTTTGCTCCTTGCATTCGAAGCTGATCGTATGAAATATTGGGTACAACATGCCTACTGCGTAGGGTTGCGTATTCTGTCTCCAAATCAACCTGAAGGCGGATCTTAGAAGGCTTATTGGTGATGTCTTGTAGTGCCATCTACAAGAAAGTAGGCTTGTAAGCTTGGGTTGAATAGGAGTGGAAGGAGCAGGATATGGTATCAAAAAATAATGGAGATGAGGGTTGCTTCTCTAGAGCTGCATTGTGGATAGAGAAAGAAGCCAGAAAGGGAGCCAAAGAAACATAGAGAGGGTTGGCAATGGTGAGACGAAAATGCAAAGGAGACAATGCATCATGGGAAGCTTCTTTAGTGCAAGCTATGGCTGCTAAGCAATATAGAGAGAGAATACATCATGAAAAGGTTCTTCTGTGCAAGTCATGGTTACTACTGTGGGTTTGGAGAGAGAACCAAGTATTGTAGAAAGAATGCTCCTGGTAAGCTTCTTCCTTGCAAGCCATGGCTACTACTGTGGGTTTGGAGAGAGAAGGCTCATTTAGGAGTACAGACCTGCTAGCTATGGAGAGAGGACCAAGTACTGTAGAGAGAATGCTCATGGTAAGCTTCTTTCGTGCTACTACTGTGGGTTTGGAGAGAGAAGGCTCATTTAGGAGTACAGATCTGCTAGCTATGGCTTCTGGAGTAGAGAAAGACGCTTTTTTCCATGGAGAAGGAGTGCACGGCGTTTTAGAGAGAAGATTTAGAGAGAGAAAGAGATCTGGTGTACACACAAAAAAGGGGGGAAGAAAGTGATGAATTTTTGGAATGTTTGGAGTTCGAAAAGGTTGCTGCAGGCTATGATAACTGACTGACAGCCCATTACAAAGCTTTAAAGTCACCTAGGTGGCCAGATCTAAGAATATCTCCTTTTTTTTTATTTTTTTTTGTTTTTGTGAAAAATCAAATATATGCTTTTAGGACTAGGCCTCTAGGCTTGGTCAAAGATGGATTAGCATTTTAAGCATTTCACTAAACGTCCAAATTAAAGGGCCCAAGAAGACTCCATTGAGTTCCTAATGGCCCCGATTGCAAAGATGGTGACTGTGAGAGCTGTGATTGTGGTGGCTATAGCTAAAGGCTGGTTTTTACATTAGACGGATGTAAGAAATGTGTTCTTGCATGGTGACGTGCAAGAAGAAGTGTATATGGATCAGCCACCTAGTTTTGAGAATACAGGTCAACCAGAGTATGTATGTAAGCTTTGTAAGTCCTTGTATGGGGCTGAAGCAATCTCCACGAGCATTGCATGATAAGATTGCTAAGTATCTTGTCACTATTGGTTTTCATATAATAGTTGCAAATCACTCTTTGTATGTGCGCAAGAGTGATAAGAGTATTGTGACATTACCATCTATGTAGATGATCTTATTGTTGGGGGGGTGACAACTTGGAAGAGATTGAGCATGTGAAAAGTCTTCTCAAAAGGAAGTTTGACATGAAGTATTTGGGATATCTACATTACTTTTTGGGCATTGAGATCATTCGCACCACTTGATGGTATCTGGCTGTCCACAGAGATAGTATGTATTGGACATGTTGTCTAAGCATGGGATGACTGGTTGTAAGCCAATCTCGGTGCCATTAGATCAAAATGGTAAGCTCAATTGGTGCAGATGTAGGTTATGTGTTGGAGGATCCCAGTATGTACAGGAAGATTGTGGGGAGTTTGATCTATGTCACGATCAACAGGCTAGATTTGAGTTACACTATTGGCTTAGAGAGACAGCTTATGCAGGTTTCTTGCAAAACCACATCTTGACAGTGTGTGATGCACACTTCGGTATTTGAGGGACTCTGTTGATTATGCATTGTTTTATGCATTAGGTGTAACATTGGAGCTATATGGGTACACATATGCAAATTGGGCAGGTAGCGTCTCAGACAGGAGATCTACCAGTGTATTTATGTTTTCATTGGGGAGTGTTATTGTGACATGGAGTAGCAAGAAGCAGCCCACAGTTTTTGTCAAGTATAGAGGCAGAATATAGAGGAGCTATAGTGACAACACGTGAGATAGCTTGGCTATGCAAGCTACTTGTGCTGATTTGGGATTAGATGTGGAGAGAAAGGTTGTTATATATTATGACAATCTTAGCAGTATACTATCGGCCAAGAACCCAATAAATTCCATGCACGGATAAAACACATTGAGGTACACTACCACTTCATTATTAGGGAGAGAGTCTTGGCAGCAGGCGACATTGACTTGGCCTATGTCAGCACACACAGGTTGCTGACATCTTCATGAAGGCCTTGGGAGCTGAGAAGCTCCACAAATTTTGAGATATGCTTGGAGTTCACCATGAGCTTGAATTGAGCTTGAGGGGGAGTGTTGAGACGTCAAGCTCAACATGAGCTGACACTCATAAGGCTCCTACGTGATCATTCGACATTTGCATCACTAGCGGGTTTGGTAGCTGGCACCGCCGACATATCTTCACCAGAGATTCTAGAGCTGGACTACACTGGCTAGTCCACACCTACCCACTCCACTTTAGCATATTCACATTATGGGCCGCTTATATATACTCTAGTATACATGTGTTAGTCACTTTATCTCCTTAGTATACCTCTTTTGTTGAAGAAGAAGAACAATTTTCAGCCTCTCACCTTGTGTGTTCTCTTTTAGGGTTTGTGAGAGTGTGTGTGCTTGTTGCAAGAGATCAAGCTCCCTTCTCCCCTGCATCTTTTCACATGACACCTCAAGAAGCTTACTGAGGTAAGAAACCCTTAGTTGCATATTTCAAGACATTTGGGTGTGATTGTTTTGCAAACTCATCTAGAACAAAGTGGGATTCCAAGAGAAGTGTATCTTCTTAGGGTATAGTATGGAGTCAAAGAGTATTTGACTATATGACATGGGGGCAAAGAAGATAATTATCAGTAGCCATCGTGATGGGGTTTTGAAGGAACAACATCATCAAGTGGAGGAGAGGGCTCCCTCCACACTATCCTTCAATGAAGAAGTAGCCCAGCAAACATAACCACCAACAATGACACAAGAGGTGGATTCATCACGTGATGAAAGAAGAGAAGTCTACAACACCTCATAAGGGGGCCATATCCTAAATGGGTGAAGGATAGGAAAGAATAGAATTCTACAACACCTCATAAGGGGCCATATCACATGATGAAAGAAGAGAAGTCTAAAAAACCTCATAAGGGGGGCTAAATGGGTGAAGCAGCTCTTAGATAGGAAAGCTCCACCGTAAATCACAAAATACCTAGGAGCTATTCGTAGATCTAAGAGAATAGAGGAGCAGAAGAGGGCCTCCAGTAACATTGTCAATATGGCATTGATGGCTAATATAATGAAAGTACAGGAGCTAGGTAGCTTGGAGGAAGCATTAGATCCAAACTAGAGGGGGGGTATAGAGTCAGAGTTTGACTCAATTTTGAGAAAAAACACTTGGGATCTTACGGATCGTCGTACAAAATGGAAGTTTATTGACACCAAGTGAGTTTAGAAGGCCAAGTACAAGTTTGATTGTACATTGGATAAGTACAAGGCAAGGCTTATGGTGAAGCATTTGCATTGAAAGGTTTCAACTTTTAGGAGACATTTGCCCCATAGTTAGATTGAGTTATATAGTACTTGCCTTGTCTGCTCATGGGAAGTGTCAAACATTGGCAAATTGATGTGAAGTCCGCATTTTTGAATGGCCATCTCAAGAAGTAGGTTTATGTGGCCTATCCACTTGGGTTTGAGATACCCAATTCAAAAAACAAATCTTGTAGACTCCCAAACACATTGTACAGAAACAAGTCCCTCAGGCATAGTACCAGTAGATAGATGTTTTTTTTTGTAAGTATTGGTCTTTCTAAATGCCCACCATCAAATGTAAATTTATATATTTTCTCTGAGAAGGGCAGGTACATTATCATTTTGTGGCAACCTCATTCTGATAGGGAACCATGAAAAGAAGATCTGATAGACACAAGATATGTTGAGCTCAAATTTTGATATGACAAACCTTGCATTTCTATTTGGGGATAGAGATCTAGCAAGAGTCAGATGGATTCTTTATTTCTCAGAAAAAGTATGTTGGAGAAATTCTAAAGGCATTTGGCATGGCTAAGTGCAAGTTAGTGGTTACACTTATGGAGGTTGATGCGAAGCTTTTTATTAAAAATGCTTCTCCATTAGTGGATATGAAGGAGTACATGAAGTTGTTTGTAAGAGAACCAAGATTAGAGTACTTTGCTTCCAATTGGGTTTAATTTTAAATTGAAAATAAAATGTAAAAATTAAAAAATGGTCAGCCATACAAAGGAGGTTATGGCAAAATTTTCTTCAATTTTGTGGAAAATAAAGTTTATTTTTATGTTATTCTAAAAGAGTAATTCCCACTGTTTGTGCATTCTAAAAGAAATATTTTTATTTACTCCATGTACATATTCATCTATGAATATGCATGGATATCATTGATATTAATTATTGAAATTAATTTATATGCATAGAAAGATGCATATTGAAAATTTTTTAATTATAAAAGTGTTGTTTTTATTGAAATCAATTCCTATGCATGGAAAGATGCATAATAGAAATTTTTTAATTATAAAAGTGTTATTTTCATTGAATTCAATTTCTATGCATGGAAAGATGCATAATAGAAAATTTTTTATTATAAAAGTGTTATTTTCATTGAATTTAATTCTATGCATGGAAAGATGCATAAAAGAAATTTTTTTATTATAAAAGTGTTATTTTCATTGAATTTAATTTCTATGCATGGAAAGATGCATAATAGAAATTTTTTTATTATAAAAGTGTTATTTTCATTGAATTTAATTTCTATGCATGGAAAGACGCATAATAGATTTTTTTAATTATAAAAGTGTTATTTTCATTGAATTTAATTTCTATGCATGGAAAGATGCATAATAATTTTTTTATTATTATAAAAGTGTTATTCCTATTAAATTGATTTTATGTATAAATAGACACATAAAAGGATTTTCTTTTATATAAAAGTGTTAATTCCATTGAAGTTGGATTTTATGCATAAATAGATGCATAAAGAAATTTTTATATCAAAATTAGATTCTCTTTAATTTCTACGAGTAATTGATAAATGAATAAGTAAATACTCTGAGAGAGAAATTTCTATCGTTTCATACACTCGGATTGTAAAGAAAAAAAATTCAAAAAATCTATCGAAGTCTCAATTTCAGATAAATGATTAATTTATTCCTCATCAGAATTCATGATTAATTTAGAAATCAGTTAAGTGAATATTCAATGAATGAAATTCAGTAAAATAGTAATTGAAATATCAGCTCCTTTTTGAGAAAGATCAGAAAAAAAATCTTATCAGACTTGAATCCTGAATCAAACTATGACCAAGATGAAACTCTTTCGTCAGTTTCGAGAAAAGAAGATGTGACCAGTTTAGGAAAATACTCTCTAATCTCCTGCCAAATCTGAAACTAAGTTTGAGATCCTTCAAATTGATCTGTGGATCAAGGTTACAGAATTCGAGGAATTCTGTTTTGAAATTCAGTATTACGATCATGAAGTTTTGGGGATATTGATTCAAGATATAATCATTGTATTCAAAAGAAAAATAAACTGAAAACTTGCATAGAAACCCTGTTTTCTTTTTCAAGGACTGTCTTATGCTAGAATGTTGGAGGGAGCATTTGGTATATGTGTTTTTAAAAGGAAAGTTCGGTTGCAATAGCTGGCGGGGAGTGTTCAAAGGACAGCTCACGTGGCAAAGCCTACCCAGGTCTTGACTAGTCTCGGTACGGTTAAAATGGTGTGCTTTCGGTATGATGGACGAGGGCCGATGAAGCGGTTCTCCTTGAGTGAAGTGCCAAGACAGCTAAGGAGGATCCTAGAGGGTTCTGACCAAGCGATGAACGGGCTTGCGGTGCCTAGGACACCCATGCGTATGTCGTAGAATATTTGTATGATGGACCAATGATTATTGTAATCTATTACTGGATCTCCTTTTGCTGACCAGCTGGTCTCAACGGAGAGTCTAGAGTGATATTGTTTTTTTTTTGAGAAACAAGGATTGGACAAAAATTTTGAGTTGACATCTGTAACCAATAACTGTTTCTCAATGGATTGTTTTATAAGTTAAGTTTTAAAGAGGAGTGTGTACGTATCATGGGCTGGAATCAGTGGAGTTTTAATAATGAAATTGAAAAATAGGAATACACTTAGAACTCGAGTAATTAATTAAAAACCTAAAGATTTCTCAAATGAATAGATCAACGGCTGTGCCTGATTCAGTTAGGAAAAAAGCGTTGATTTCTTCAAGTTAAGTCTGTAATAGTTTTCCTTCTATTTGGGTTAAGCAGGTGAAGGTTAGTTTAGTCTCTTGACCCCCCATTAGAAAACTCATTAAGAAAATAAAAAAGGTGGAATCGTCCCCGTTTTTTGGGCAAGGGAAATTATAGATTTTCAAAATCATGGGCAAGTATGATGGAACAACTTATCTTGTTCAATTCATGCAAATGTCCTGCCCCGTGCTAGAAGAAGCTACTTCCGCTGCTAGTAGCAACCGGGAATTCGGTGCGCAGAGGGGGTAGTGGGATCTCACAGAGGTTGGTCAAGACCTCAGCCGAACGTTGCTATGCGAGACGTCCTCCGTTGACTCTCCGTCAGCTGTTGCAACTTTATCACTTAGGTCTCCACGACCTCATTCACAAGATGGTCAAAATGCTTCCCCAGCATTCTTGACATAAAACAGTCATTTAAAAACAGGTCATAAATACATTTTCTAACAAACTCTCATCTTTCCACATTGTTCCACATCATTTCTCGTTATTCCACATTCTTCTAAATCTATTCACTTTGCTTATTCCACATCCAGTCATATCTATTCCCATCATCCTTCATTCATTCTCATCCCATCATCCTTCATTCATTCTCATCCAATCATATCATATTACATCTCATCACATCTATCCACATCACATCACATTCATCCACATCACATCTCATTCATCCACATCACATCTTATCACATCCAATTACATCTATTCAGATCCTCATCACACCACGTCACATCCATCCTCATCACATCTCATCCATTCACATCTACCCATATCCACATCATATCACATCACATCCATTCACATCACATCTCATCCATTCACATCTATCCCGATCCACATCACATCCATTCACATCACATCTCATCCATTCACATCTACCCCGATCCACATCACATCCATTCACATCACATCTCATCCATTCACATCTACCTAGATCCACATTCATCCCATCCATTCACATTACATCACATCCATTTAGATATCATCATATCACATTCACATCCATTCACATCTCATCACATCCATTCACATCTCATCACATCCATTCAGATATCATCACATCACATTCACATCCATTCACATCTCATCGCATCCATTCAGATATCATCACATCACATTCACATCCATTCACATCTCATCGCATCCATTCACATCTCATCACATCACATTCACATCCATTCACATCTCATCGCATCCATTCATATCCATCACATTCACATCTATCCACATCCATCCATTCATTCACATTCACATCTATCCACATCCATCCATTCATTCACATGCACATCTATCACTTCACATCTCATTCTCATCCATTTACATCACATCACACCCATTCACATATCATCACATCTCATCACATTCACATCCACATCCATTTACATCGCATCACATCTCATCACATCCACTCACATCTCCTCACATCACATTCACATCCACATCCATTTACATCGCATATCACACCTCATCCACATCCACTCACATCCACTCACATCACATTTACATCATATCACACCTCATCCACTCACATCACATTTACATCTTATCACATTCACATCGCATCACATCTCATTCACATATTGTATTTTTATTCCTTAATCTTTATTAAATGAGAACTAATTTTGAACTTCCATTTACTCATTGGATCCTTGATCCTTTAGGGATTCTAGATTCTCTAATAAGAATTATCCAAGTTTTCTCGATGGGATATTTTCATATTCTTTCTCAAATTTCTGAAGTAAGATATATTCAATATTCTTCTTTTTGAATAAAAGATTCATGGGATTTACAAAAAGCAATTCTACCCATATTTCCCAATAAAAATAATAATACTCAAAATTTCACTTTTGATAAATACTCATAATTTGAATTATGCCAAAAATTCCTCTTTTACCATTTAATTCCTTGGATCTCAAATATCATGGGAATTTCTCTTTTTGCATAAAAATAGATTTACCAAAAATTTCTCTTTTTGCATAAAAATAAATTTACCAAAAATTCATTTTTAACCATTTAATTACTTGGATCTCAAATATCATGGAATTCCTCTTTTTGTATAAAAATAAATTTACCAAAATTTACTCTTTTCTCATAATCAATTAATTATGCATAATTACAAAAAAATTATTTCTCATGAATATGATGAAAATCATTCTTTTTGCATAGGATGTCCAATCCTAGAATATGGTAGGAAGTCCTCTTTTAGCATTATGCATAAAGATAAGATATGTAATATTTTTTGAAAATTTTGCCATAGCTTCGCTGCTATTATTGATAATTCTCATTTTTTTTCTCTAAAGAATAAAAGCTTGTAATGAAAATATGATAGTAGTTCCTCTTTTAAGCTTAAAATCAAACTATGAATTTAAATCAAAACTTTAACCAAATTAAACATAACTATTATTATCTCACTAGATTAAACTAATTTTAACATTCCTCTTTTCCCAAATTGTTAGGATAATCCATTTCTCATTTAGAATGAATTAGAGTAGTTTTCAACTACTCATAAATAATCTAAAAGAATTTACCATTATTTTTATAGCACAAAATCATGAAAAATATCATTTCGTTAATCTCTAGCTTATCAAGCCTAGAGTTTAGCTTTGAATTAAGAGACTATCATTGAGAAGCATCCTTTTCCAAGGGATTTAGCCATAATGATGGCTATTCTTTTAGAGAGAGAGATTTACTTAAAGAAAGCATTACAATTTAAGCATAAAGATTAACTTAATGCTAATTAAACATTAAGAAACTTAGGAAAAGCTTGATTTGAATTTAAAAAATCATTTTGAAAGCTTCTCAAGCTTGAGAGGGGTTGAGAAGAAGAAAGTTATTGAGAAAATTGAAAAAAACCATAAAATTTAGTTTTACCTCCAAGTTTGGCTTGATTCTCTAATTGCAATGAAGCCCTCGACCAATCAATTGGTCCACCAAGAGGTAAAGAGAAACTCCAAGAGTTGTTGTAAAGAGATAGAGCTCCAAGCTCCCAAGAGAGAGGAAAATTTAAGGGATAGTATAAAACATGATTATTTTAATATAATACTTGCATGGTATAGCTCCAATATCCAATTACAAATGACTGAGGGTCTATTTATAGGTGAGGGAGGCCACTAACCAAGTCCAACTGGGTCTATTTATAGGTGAGGGAGGCCACTAACCAAGTCCAACTGGGTTCTAGAATTTTTCACATCAATTACAAATGACTGAGGGTCGATTTATAGGTGAGGGAGGCCACTAACCAAGTCCAACTGGGTTTTAGAATTTTTCACGTTCAGTTTGACTCAATTTGGACAAGATTTGGACCAGTTTAGCTCCCTTTTTTATTTGGTTTGATGATCCAGGAGAGAGGAGAGATAAAAAAATCATAATTTTTTTGAATTAAAAACCCTTCCACACATGTGAAAGACGCGCCTACCTCAAGAGTCCCCCTTTCCTTACCAAGGTGTCAAAAATGCATCATTATTTCAAAATCTCATTTTTTAATATTATCTCTTAATGTTTAACTAATAAACCTTGTACTCAGTCAACTCTTCATCTTATGTGAGCATTTACTCATTTTTGGGTTTTTTTTAATTCTTTGCATTTATCTCATCCCAACACTTGGATTAATCCAATTGGCCCATTAGGACCTTAATTGGACCATAATCCAATTTTTTTTTGAAAATGTAGACCCTTAGACTAAGGTCTCTTATACCATTTTTAATTAATTCCTAATGTACATTGGAAAGTTCAGGGGAATCCATTTTAGACACTAGGAGGATTTTTATATCCAAAGATATCTCAATTTCGGATTATCTCTTTAGATATTTTCTCTCTAGGCTAAAAGAGGGTAAAACAAGATCTTTCTTCTATTTCAGAGAGGGGAATAATTACAAGAACAGAAGGGGAGATTCTTACACCTTTTACACCTCAAAAGCTGAAGGGAGGAATCTTACATCGGCAGTGAAGGCTCCAATCCATTAAAAAACTTTTTTGACCATTGTTTCCTCACTTTCACTATGAACTCCTCATGAACAAGTCTTAGGGCCCTCCTTCCATTGCGATTACTAATGCTCTACCACCCAATGCAATGAAAGAGGGCATGATCGATAGCTCCATTCGGCTACCCTTTTGTACTATGGGGTTTCTTCTAACCTGAAAGTGTCGTTTCTCTATGCATTTTGATCCAATCATGGGAGCTAGCTTGCAAGGTCAGCAATAGCAGAAGAATAAAAATTTGGCTACGGTGATAGCACACTAAAAGCAACATTACCAGTGAGAGTCCACCATGAGCACAGGCTTGAGTGTAAACCACTACGCTAGATGATCTTAGACGAAAAAGTAAACGAAGTCCAAATTTATATGTGTATAACCAAATCTCTAGTTGATGCCCACATAGTCAACAAGAACAATTGCCCCTTTATGCGCATCGATTTTTCTTCTTTGTAGCACCAGCTTGCTTGTGTTCAACCTTGTTGCCATGTTGCTTGCTGCCTGCTGCATCACCATGATTTGGTTTAAGTATATGAAGCTCTCCTCACTGTCTAGCTTGCTTGTGTTTGACCTTCTTGCCATGTAACTACTCTCTGCTATCTACATCACCATGCTTTAGCTTAAGTATATGAAGATCTCCTCACGGTCGAGGCTTCAAGAACATAAACCTTTATCAAGCCAATGTCCAACTTTTTACCTTTGAGCCATAGTGTCATGAGGTTAGGTTTAACATAACAGGTAGCTTTGCAAAGCTTGCAACAACAGCCTCTGTGGGGCGATGGCCTTAGGCCTTTTGATGTGACTAATCTCCATGATCTCCCTAAGAAGTACCTTCACTCGAGGAGCTTTGTAGAACTCATTAGATTTCTTTTAAGTGAGTTTGTCTGCTTTTTTCAGCATGCTAGCATTTTTTTAAGCACTAGCATCCAGCTTTTTAGCTTTGAGCCATAGCGTCCTCCATCAACTTTTTCTAGCACGCTAGCATCTGAGCTCTCAGCGTTTTATTAAGCCACATGGCCTCACACCCTTGCTTGCTTTTGTGAAAGGGTGTTAGGATACCCAAGGTAAAAATAAGATCATGACACAATCATAAACAATTGATAAACCCAGTCACTTGAATATTCACAAATAAATATTTTTTTGCACTACAATGAAATCTTCATCAAGACACCCTTCACTACATTCTCTTCGGGATCAATACAAACAATATTCATGCCTATTTTTTTTGCTACCATAGCACAATCTCCACATCCAGCATAAATCTCTTGCTTTACATGATGCCTTAACAAGCTATCCCAAAAGTTATATCCACACTGAGATCCACCTGCAAAGAAAACATCTCTCTTAATTTCACCAAAAAAATGTAAGGCCCCTATTTTGGAGCACAATTTCCTGTTTCTAAATACAAGAAAATATTATTTTTCCTTGTTTTTGCCTAGTGAGAAAATTTTTTAGAGAGTGGTAATTCAATATTGAGATATTTTTGGATACATAAATTCTACAAATATTAAAAATATGTTTCCTTAAAATAGAAAACCAAAATAAAATTTCCAAGGTGAAATTGGAATTAATTAAAAATGATTTAAAAGACCTTAGCCTAAGGGTCAAGATTTTCTGAAAATTTTGGATTATGGTCCAAATAAGGTTCCTATGGACCAATAAGATTAATCCAAGTGTTGGGATGAGATAAATCCAATGAATAAAAGAAAATACCCAAAAATGAGTAAATGCCCACATAAGATGAAGAGTTGACTGAGTACAAGGTTTATTAGTTAAAAATTATGAAATATTACTAAAAAATGAGATATTCTAGAGTAATCATACCATTTTGACACCTTGGTAAGGAAAGGGGGAGCCTTCAAGGAGGCACCTATTTCACATGTGTGGAGGAGTTTTAAACTCAAAAATAATAAGATATTTTTATCTCTCCTCTCTCCTGGATCAAACCAAATAAAAAAGGGAGCCAAATTGGTCCAAATCTTATCCAAATTCAGCCAAACTGAAGCTGAAAAATTCTAGAACTTAGTTGGACTCAGTTAGTGGCCTCCCTCACCTATAAATAGACCCTCATTCTTTTGTATTCTCATCTCTAAACTAGACCATGCCAATATTACTCTAAAATAAGTATATTTTCTATTATCCTCCAAAATTCCTCTACAATTTGGAGAGAGTGGAGCTTCTCTCTCTCTCTTCAACCTTCTTTGGAGTCTTCATCAATATACTAAACCAATTGAATGGTTGGGGGCCTAACCTAAGACTAAAGAATCAAGCAAAACAAGAGGTAAAGTGTAACTTTATGATTTTTTTTCTTCTTCTAAATGTTTTTCACTTCTCAACCCCTCTCAAGCTTGAGAAGTATTCAATTGAATGGTTCTTCAATACAAATGAAGCTCTCTAATGAATTTTAGTGAGTAAACACATAAAGTTTACATTTATGCTTAAATTAAAATGTTTTTTCAAGCATGTCTCTCTCTCTCCCCCAAAGAATGGTCATTCTTATGACCAATTCTATATTCAAATGATGCTTCTCATGAAGCAATTCTCAAATTTGAAAGTAAATTCTATGCTTGTCAAATTAGAAGCCAAATAAGTAGCTTTTAATATTTTTATGCTATTTAAATTATGAAACACTTAGGAATCAAGTCCATAATTGGTTATTGATCCAAATGATAGTTATTTTATCATATTGTATTACTAAAACTTTATGCTTTCAAAATTATTAAAAAATATTAGTAATAGTAGCAGAGCTATGGTAAAATTTTTGAAAAATTAACACATAAATCATTTTCATGCATATTATGAAATGAGGACTTCCTACCATATTCTAGGATTAGTCATCCTAGGTTAATTGAATAATTCTCATCATAACCATGGAAAAATTGATTTTAATGTTTATGCATAAATAGTTAATTAGGAAAAAGAGTTTATGATAGAAGAGAAATTTCCATGACAATAGAAATCCATGTATTCCAATGAAGAAAGAGAAAATTTAGAATACTAAAATAATGGATATTTTATTTAAAAATTAAAGAATAATTTTAGTTAAATATATTTTTATGTATAAATAAATTTAATGATGAAAGGGAAACTCCCACTATATTTGGAATTCAATCATTTAAATGAGGAAAGTGGAATTTCTAGTATAATGAAATTAATAGAGATTTTTATTTAATTTTTAAGAGAAAATTTAGTTAAATTTATTTTTATGCATAAATAAATTTAATGATGAAAGAGGAATTCCCACCATATTTGGAATCCAATCATTTGAATGAGAAAAGTGAAATTTCTAGCATAATGAAATTAATGGATATTTTTATGTAATTTTTAAGAAGAATTTTAGATAGATTTAATTTATGATAAAAGAGGAATTCCCATGATAATTGGATTGCACTCATTAAATAAGAAAAAGAGGGATTTCAAGTTTATTAAAAAAAATAGATATTGGTATTTAGTTAAAAGAAGAATTTTTATGATATTTAAGAAAAGATGGATTTGAATTAATTTTTAGTGTCAAAAGATGAATTTCCACCATAATTCTACCTAATCAATTAAGGTCGAGAAATTATGTGGCAGAAAGAATATCTTTGGATATTTTAATTTGGTAAAATCACTAAATTGATATTTATCCAAAACTAGATGTTTATCTGAAGGGAATCCTTGTTAGAACTAAACCAAATGAATTTGGTTCGACTACGAGAGGGACGGACAGTAAACCTACTTGTCCATCTCTCGATTTGAATCAAGCAAAAAACTTCGTGATGACTAATTCCAGTTCCTAAACACAAAAATAGACTAACGGAACTAAATATCATTTAAATGAGAAAAGTGGAATTTCTAGTATAATGGAATTAATGGAGATTTTTATTTAATTTTAAAGAGAAAATTTAGTTAAATTTATTTTTATGCATGAATAAATTTAATGAAAGAGGCAGGCAAGGGGAGTTTTTCTGGGCTCGGCTTCGGAGGAACCGCTGGGCTAGCCTCTCGTCTGGACATCTACAGGTGAGGCCCCGAGTGTGGATCCCCACCTCACATGGGAGGATGACGCTGCTTCCACCGCCAGGCAACCGGGAGGGGGCAGGGGTCTCACAGCTCTAGTATATCAGAGCTTTGTTGAAAGCTAATAAAGATAAGCAAATTCTTACTAGAAATTGAAAATAAAAACTCAAAAAAGCTTCATTAATGAAGAATTTTAAATCAAAGAAATTATTTTTATAGATGGACGTTCCACACTTATCTGGTATTCCCAACCTCACCCAGTCACAAAACATGACTGCGTTTGCCTTCGAGCATCTCATCTCTTCCGCTACAACTCGAATGAGCCGAGTCAGACTCGCATGCCATTTTGAGGATCTATATTTTCCTGATGACCCAACGGAGAGATGGCAACACAAGTGGTTTGCAGAGCAATATGTCCATGCCTCTTGCGACCAACGTGCAATGTTGAGGCACAATTTCTCATTGGCCATGATTCTAATGAAGTTGAAAGTGATACATGGTGTCATTTTATATCACTTCAGGCCTCGAAATTTCAGACTTTCCTGCCAAATCTACAGACTCCTTAGTCTCTTTATTCCTAAGGAGAAGATAGTAGCTCCCTTGGTGGTTGGTAGTAAGGGAACATTTGGATCAGGGTATGTCTATAGCCCAGTACCATCATCTTATGCGTCTCCCGAGGAGATTTTGACTTCTAGATTCAAGTTGCTCTATGTACATATTGTAACTTTTATATAAATAAAGAAATGTTTTTCTGGAGAAAAATTCCCTGATTGTATAAGTGATTGTTTATTGACGAATTGATGAAGTAAAATCTGTTACCAGACATATGTCATAGATCTCTAAAATAAGATCATTTATGTTGTTTAAGAAATTGTTTTTTCAAACCTCTTAAGTCTTAGGATTTCGTGGACGATATCAAAATAAAAATTTAATAATATATCATTTTTTACAGAATCATAAGAGGAGGAAACCGTGGACGTCAGCCACACCCTCTCTCTGAAGATGAAGAGCTTTGACCCCGATGTTTGCAAGGCTCTTCACATAGAACTCAGCCACACATGACCCTTCAAAGGTAAAGGGGAGAACCTGGGCGAGGCTGTGGAGAAATGGGTGGAAGCTATGGAAGAATATTTTAACGTCACAGGCTACAATGAGTGAAGCAAAATGGCTCTTGCCAAGCTGAAAATAGTGGAAACAGCCAGGGTGACATGGAGGAACCATTGTGACACCAACCATTTGGATAGAAATACTCAGTCCTGGAACGACCTTAAAATCTATTTGAGGAAGAGATTTTTCCCCCCGGGTTTTTATAAACCAAAATGAATGAATTATTAGAGCTAAATCAGGGGAGCAAAACCATCGAAGAATATCACGAGGCATTCGCTCTTCTACTCAAATATTCACCACCTCTAGATGAACAACTCATGGGGCCAGGTTCACTCGGGGAATGAACGAACCCTTAGACACACTGGTCAAGCATGCCAAGCCAGGGTCCATGGGGCAGAAGCTGTCAGAATGGCGAAGGACTTCGCCGAAGCCTTCATCTCATGAAAGTCCCGCCAAAGCCAGCTCCCTCATCCTTCAAGAAGTTCTTCCAACCTTCTGCTTCCAAAGAGACACCAAGGTCCCAATCAGAATTTAGAGACGGGAAGATTTAAGAATGAAGGAAGACCTTTCTCCCCCCTCGAAGTACTTTCTCAAGAACTCGGGTTCTCTCAAGAATGCAAAGGGAAGAGCTTCGAAGTGAGAACAGGTGCTTCGGATGTCGAGGGTTTTGGCACCAGCTCAAGGATTTCCCATCTCCTTCTGTGGGCCAAGGAAGCCAGGGTCCTAGAATTCAGAGACAGTCTCCTTCATATCAGTCCAATCAAGGTCCCCAATGCCAAAATCAGGGTAACCCCAAAAGAGTGCCAGCTCAGAGTGCAGCCTTAATGCAAAGCAGTCTCCGAACTCCCTCCCAAAATTGGAGTAACCAAAGAGAGAGAGTTCCACCACAAACTGCAGCAGCTAGAGCTGTCACTATTGCTGATGAAGTGGAGGAAGAAAAAGGACAGATCTATATAGCAACAGAGCATCAGGGGAATAACTGTCAATTCTCAGTCCTCCAAACTCTAGCAGAGTACCAGGGAAAGCAATTCAAGCTTTTGATTGATTCAAGCAGTACTCATTCTTTTATTTCCCCACGATGTCTGCGTAAATTAGTCCTAAATCAAAAATCAGGGAAACCTATGCAAGTGGAATTGGCCAGTGGAAAGATTCTTTTCACACACCTTGAGACAGACCTTATTCAGTTTAACCTAGATGGGAATGTAACAGAGTGCCAGTTCAGAGTTCTACCCTTGGGAGTCTATGATGGAATCCTTGGAATGGATTGGCTCCAAAAGAATCAGGCTGACATTCATTGTCACAAAGGAACCATCTCTTTCCTAGACCTTCACGGGAATAAAGTTCAAGGAATTAGAATTTTCGGATCCCCAGTACTACAATTAGTCAAGGCTTCCAAATTATTAAAAGGGCTCAGAAAGAGGCAAGGTCTGTATGTCATTAAAATGAATCCAGTAGACATAAAATGCGAGGGTAAAGAACCAGAGTGGTTAAGTGAGTATGCAGATGTGTTTCCTGAAGAGCTGACTGAGATGCCTCCGTCTCGTGAAGTAGATCATGAGATCGAATTAACCCCCGGAGCTCAGCCAGTATCCCAGCATGCATACAAAATGCTGGTCCCTGAAGCCATAGAACTTAAGGAACAATTAAGACAACTATTAGAGCAGGGATTCGTCCGACCCAGTGTCTCACCTTGGGGTGCGTCCGTTCTCTTTCAAAAGAAGAAAGATGGAATGTTAAGACTATTATATTGACTACAGAGGATTGAATCAATTAAAAATAAGTATCCTATTCCTAGGATTGATGAGCTTCTGGATCGGTTAAGTGGGACCCAAATGTTCACAAAGATAGATCTCAAATCCGGGTACTACCAAATCAGAATCAAGGAGTAGGACATCCCAAAGACTGCATTCAATACTCGCTATGGGCATTATGAGTTCACGGTGATGCTGATTGACTTATGCCCCAACGACATTTAATCGTCTTATGCAGGATATTCTCAAAGAATACTTGGATGATTTTGTTCTTGTCTTCTTTGTCGATATCTTGGTATACTCAAAGAATGCTGCAGATCATGAAGATCATGTGCGCAAGGTCCTGGAAATCCTATGAAAACACCAAGTCTTTGCAAAGAAGAGCAAGTGATCTTTCTCTGTTAACCAGGTAAAATAATTGGGATTCATAGTGTCAAAGGATGGGATTTATCCTGACCCCGCAAAGATCCAAGTAGTCATAGAATGGCCAAAGATAGTAAAGGAAGTCAGAGGATTCCTAAGATTAACTAGATGGTATAGGATCTTTATACCTAGGTATGCTCAGATAGCATCCCCTTTAACTAACCTTCTCAAGAAGAGTACACTTTTTCAGTGGACTGCAATGTGTCAGAGTGTCTTTGACAAGCTAAAGACAGCCTTAGTAACCAACCTTGTCCTTAAATTGCTAGATTTTACCAAACCTTTCGAGGTAGTTACTGATGCCAGTGGTCGGCGATGCTCTTATGCAGGAAGGTGTCATGCAGTGGCCTATGAATCTAGAAAACGTAGAACACATGAGAGAAATTATGCTGTCCATGACTTGGAGTTACTCTCAGTAGTGTATGCTCTCTGAAGAAGTTGTGGAGACATTATCTTTTGGGACAAAGGTTCACCTTGATGACAAATCATCAAAGTCTGAAAGGGATCTTCACCCAAAGGGATCTCAACATGCTTCAAAGGATATGGATGTAGACCCTGCAGGAATTTGATTTTGAAATAAATTATCGGCCAGGGAAAGAAAATGTGGTTGCAGATGCGCTCAGCAAAAAAGCCTCCTTGCTTGCAATTACAGTGGTGTCAAATCCATTGATTAGTGAAGCAAAGGATAAAATCATGCAGGACAAATTCTTTTCCCCTACTGCTATCCTTCTGATGCAGGAAAGCAAGACTCCTCATCAGGAAACGAGTCGAGTTCTTGGGTACAAATTGGATGAAGGATGCATGTATTATAATAATCGACTATGTATCCCCAATAATGAGGGAATAAAGGGAAGAATTCTGAGAGAAGCCCATGATAGCCTGATAGTAGCTGGACATCCAAGGTTTATAAAAACCTATATGTCTGTGAAGAAAAGCTTCTTCTGGCTAGGACTCAAAAAGGATGTACTTGATCATGTGCAAAAATGCTTAATGTGCCAAAGAGTCAAGGCAGAGAGAGTCAAGATGCCAGGGAAACTGTAGCCTCTAGACATTCCTTAGATGAAGTGGGAATGTATCAGTATGGACTTTGTCACTGGATTACCTTCAGTGCAATCAGGTTACAACTCCATTTTTGTGGTAGGCTAACCAAAGTTGCCCATCTGATTCCAGTGAAAGAATCATACACTACAGCAGTGGATATTGCCAGAGTTTTTCTTAAAGAGATCTTGAGATTGCATGGCTTACTGAGGAGGATAGTTAGTGATAGAGATCCCAAATTTACATCAAAATTCTAGAGTACATTCTTTGAAGCAGTAGGAACTTTCTTGGATCTCAGCACAGCCTATCACCCCAAAACAGATGGTCAGACTGAAAGAGTGAATCAAGTAATAGAAGATATCCTTCGTTCATGCTGCGGCGGCGGCAGGGAACCCAAGAAGTGGTTAAGCCATTTGCATCTGGTTGAATTTGTTTACAATGCTTCTTATCATCGAAGCATTGGGATGAGTCCTTTCAAAGCTTTGTATGGACAAGATTTCCTTACACCGTTGACTTGGTCTGACCCATTGATCAGAGTCAAAATGTCCAGACAAATGCTTGATGACATGGACCAGCAGATGTAATCAATCTGTAAAGATATAAAGGTAGCCCAACACAAGCAAAAGCAGTATGCAGATAAAAAGAGATGAGAGAGTTTGAAGAATCAGATATGGTCTTCATTCGAGTACGACCAAAAAGAAGTTCCTTATTCTTAGGGAAGTATAAGAAGCTCTCTCCTAGATACTATGGGCCATATGTTGTTATAAAGAAAGTGGGCGATCTTGTGAGATCTCGGTCTCCACCGCGCAACGGATTCGGGGTACTAGCAACAGCGGAAGTAGCACTTCATGCGCAGGACGGGGACCCACACTCGGGGCCTCGTCCACGGATATCTGGACAAAAGACTAATCCGTCGGTTTTTCCAAAACCGAACCCGGAAAAACTTCCCTTACCCGGAAAGCACAGGCGATTCCACCAAGATAACTTTTTACTCTAACGTAGTCAAGATCATTATTGATCACGCTGATCCGACTGCACCTATAAAGATACTCGGTCGGATCAAGGAAGAAACTTGCACTTGGATCATTGGGATCAATGCTTTTTTTCCCATCAAGAGGCACAGCCGTTGATTCCTATCCATAGAACAATTACTATCCGGGATTTACTTTATCTATCGTAATAACAGAAATTGAGTCTTGATTTACGGATCCATCAGTCCAGCCTAACCCCATCCGATCCCATGGGTTAGCCAACCGCCCAACCACTGTAGTGATGGGATCCAATTTGGAATTTGGTTAGGTTTTGTCCCGGGTACCAAGGAAAAGAGTTCCAAGGCCCCCTAGCCGGAAGTTCATGCAAACATAAAACTAGCCACACCACTTACACACCCAATATGAAATTGCCTTTTTCTTAGCATCAGCTAACTTTAAAACAATCCTTTAATGAAACCATAGTACCACTGATCACAATCTTCCAATTTATCCGGTTGATTCATAATTTTCCATCATTCCTTCATCAGAGTATCTATGACATCATTGGCAACTAGAACGCTCACCACCTGTCCACACAGGGGCCTTTTCAATAGTTCCTAGCCCATAATACTCGGCAATATAATCACTTATAAAAATCAAGATGGACTCTCGTTGAAGATCAGCAAGATCAACCAACAGATCCATATAAGGAGCCATGGACTCATCCATTGAAGACCAGCAAGGTCAATCAACCAGATCCATGCCCGGTTTCACAAAACAACTCTTACTCCTTGTTCCAATATCTTCCTCGACGCACGTGTGGGTATCCTGGGCGACCCAGAGCCCGAGCACCATATGGTCAGCACCCTCTAGGATCCTTCGCAGGTGACCTAGCGCTTCACTCATAGGCCGCTTCCTTGGTCCCTCATCCACCGTACCGGAAGCTCACCATTTTTAATCGAACCGAGGCTGGTCAAGACCTCGACCGACCTTGCTACGCGAGACGTCCTCCAATGACTCTCCGTCAGCAGTTGCAACTTTAACAGTTAGGTCTCCATGACCTTAATCACAAGACGGTCAAAATGCTTCCCCAGCATTCTTGACATAAAACAGCCATTTACAAACAGCATTTACAACAGTTTACAAATACAGTTTCTATATTAACTCTCATTTTTCCACATTATCCCTCATTATTTCACATTACTTATTCCACATTCCATTTATATATGTACTCATCCAATCACATCATTTTCCATCTCTTCACTTCAGATTCCTTCACATCACATATCATATATTCACATCCATATCCACATCCATACATCCACATCCACATCCACATCCACATTCACATCCATACATCCACATCTACATGATTACCTCCATTTTCACATCCTCATTTATACATCCACATCCCGTATCCACATTCATACATACACATCCATATCCACATCCATACATCCACACCCACATGCATACATCCACTATCACATCCTCTTCATACATCCACATCCACATACATACATACATCCACATCCACATTCCCTTTCACATTCCACATTCCCATTCCCATCCACATACATACATACATCCTCATCCACATTTCCATTCACATCTATACATCCACATCTACATCCACATCTATATCCACATACATACATACATCCACATCCACATTCCACATTCACATCTATACATCCACATCTATATCCACATTCACATACATCCACATCCACATTCCCGTTCACATCTATACATCCACATCTACATCCACATATATACATACATCCACATCCACATTCCACATTCACCTCTACATCCACATTCACATACATCCACATCCACATTCCCATTCACATCTATACATCCACATCTACATCCACATATATACATACATCTACATCCACATTCCACATTCACCTCTACATCCACATTCACATACATCCACATCCACATTCCCATTCACATCTATACATCCATATCTACATCCACATTCACATCTATGCATATACATCCTCATGCATACATCTACATTCACATTCACATCTATACATCCACATCCACATCCACATTCACATCTATGCATATACATCTTCATGCATACATCTACATCCACATTCACATCTATGCATATACATCTTCATGCATACATCCATTTTCACATTCATACATCCACACTCCCATCTCCACATCCACACATCCACATACATACATCCATTTCCACATTCCCATTCATATAACCCCATATGCCTTCACATCTAATCTTTTACAGGGTACATCCATTCTCGCCCTATCACAACCCATATACATCTTATCCTATCACATACACTTCTTACCTCATCCCATACACATCTTAATTCATCTTATCACCTCCTAACTTATTTCATAAGCATCTTATCAAATCTTATTACATCTCATACACCTCTTATCACATTTCATATCTTTTTTTTTAAAGAATTCTTATATTTGATATAAGATTTCTCTACACATTTATTTATGCATAAATTCCATTTAAGGAGACTAACACTTTTGAAATTAAAATCAATCTTTTATGCATCTTCTTATGCATAAATTCAATTTGGTAGGAATTACACTTTTAGAATAAAAGAATCTCTCTTATGCATCTAAGTTATGCATAAAATCCATTTATGAGAAAAATCACACTTTTAGTATAAAAAGAATATCTTCTATGCATACCTATATGCATGAAATCCAATATGATAAGAGTAACACTCTTACAATAAAATAATCAACTTTTATGCATACCTCTATGCATGAAATTCAATTATGATAAAAGTCACACTTTTATAATAAAATAATCGACTTTTATGCATACCTCTATGCATGAAATCCAATATGATAAAAGTAACACTTTTGATATAAAAAAATTATCCTTTATGCATACTTCTATGCATGAAAATTAAAAATGATAAAAGTAGCACTTTTGATATAAAAATTTTATCCTTTATGCATACTTCTATACATGAAAATTAAAAATGATAAAAGTAACACTTTTAATATAAAAAAATTATCTTTTATGCATACTTCTATGCATGAAAATAAAAATGATAAAAGTAACACTTTTAATATAAAAATATTATCCTTTATGCATACTTCTATGCATGAAAATTAAAAATGATAAAAGTAACACTTTTAATATAAAAAAATTATCTTTTATGCATACTTCTATGCATGAAAATCAATTATGCATAATATAAAAATCAATCTCTCTATGATTACAATGAATATTTTTTAATTAATCTAGGATGATAATTCCTAGAATATGGTAGGAAGTCCTCTTTTTATGCTTTGAATGAAATTATTTTATGCATAATTTTAATAAAAATTTTGCCATAGCTCCGCTGCTATGACTGATAAATCTCAATTTTTCTAAGGGATAAAGCTTATCATTAAGGAAATAATTAAAATGATCTCTAATTGGATCATTAATCCATAATGGATTGAATCATCAATATACATAAACTAAAAGCATAGAAAAAAGCCATTAATTTGGCCTCAAGCATAGCTTAATCTTGGGTTAAGGAAAAGCTTTATGAAAAACTTGATTAGGATTGAGAATGGGTCATGAGTAAGACCATTTCTTGAGTGAGAGAGAGAAATTACATAAAAACCATTAGAATTTAAACATAAATGGAAATTAACTTCAATAGCATTTATTAAATTATGTAACTCTTCACTAACATTCATCAATTCAGTTCAATAGCATTCAAAAAAATCATACCAATTAAGCTTCTCAAGCTTGAGAGGGGTTGAGAAGAGAGAAACATCGAGAAATTATAGAAAAGATCAATATTCACTAATTACCTTACAAATTGCTCGATTCTTTGTTCACGGTAGAGGCCCCCAACCAATCAATTGGTTAAGTATGTTGATGGAGCTACTAATGGGGATTGAAGAAAGAGGGAAGCTCCAAAAACTAGTGAATTATTAAATGAATTCACAGTTCTTGGCTTAGGTGGAGTAGAGTAACGATGCATAAACACTATATTTTTTTCAACAAGGGGGAGGCTTCTATTTATAGGAAAAATTGAGCTCCTAACCAAACAAACTGATTCTAAAATTTTCTAAATCAGTTTGGTCAATATTTGACCATTTTTAGGTCAGTTAAGCTAACTTTTTGGAACTAGACTTGAATGAGGAGAGAGAAGAGATGAAATATCTCAATTTTTATGAGTTTAAAACTCATTCAAGCATGTGAAATATGCACTTCCTTTAAAGAACTCCCCTTCCTTACATATGTGTCATAATGGAATCATTTTAATATTGCTCATAGTTTTTTACTAATAAACCTTGTACATTTTCAACTCTTCATCTTATGTGAAATATGCACCTCCTTTAAAGAACTCCCCTTCCTTACATATGTGTCATAATGGAATCATTTTAATATTGCTCATAGTTTTTTTTTACTAATAAACCTTGTACATTTTCAACTCTTCATCTTATGTGAAATATGCACCTCCTTTAAAGAACTCCCCTTCCTTACATATGTGTCATAATGGAATCATTTTAATATTGCTCATAGTTTTTTACTAATAAACCTTGTACATTTTCAACTCTTCATCTTATGTGAGCATTTACTCATTTTTGGATACCCAAAATATATCATATTTTTAATATTGCTCATAGTTTTTTACTAATAAACCTTGTACATTTTCAACTCTTCATCTTATGTGAGCATTTACTCATTTTTGGGTATCTTCTTTTACAAATTGGATTTATCTCCTCCCTACACATGGATTGATGCTATTGGCCCATAGGAACCTTAATTGGACCATAATCCAAAAATTTCTGAAAATCTAGACCCTTAGGCTAAGGTCCTTTATACTCATTTCCAATTAATTCCAATTGCACATTGGAAAGTTCTTTTTGAATTTCTGATTCAGGGGAACTTATTTTAATAAGATGAGATAATTTTATATCCAAAAATATTAAAAATCTGAATATTCTCTCTCTAGAATATTTTCTCTCTCTAGATTAAAACAGTTAGAAACAAGTCTTTTATATTTCTGAAGAGGGATTGATTACAGGGGAAGATGCTGGACATTTTGAGAGGCTGGGGAGGAATCTTACAGATCTAGCCTACAAACTTCTTCTACCTCCCCATCTCAAGGTACATAATGTATTCCATGTCAGTTTGCTTAAGAAATATATACCCAGCCCGAGTCACATGCTTGATGATGAACAATTGATCTCTCCAACTCTAGGCCAAATGGTACTCCAACCTGAGGAAATCCTTGATGTTCGGGAGAAGATTCTCAGGAGTAGACTCCTCAGATAATTCTTAGTAAAGTGGAAGTTCTTCCCTTTAGAAGATGCCACCTGGGAGAACGAAGAAGAGTTGGCGAAGGATTACCCCCAATTTGCAAGATGAGGACATCTCGCGTTTTTCAAGTGGGAGAGGATGTAAGATTCCTCCTCAGCCTGAATAATAGATAAGCCTTTACTTCATTACCTAGTGGGACAATGTCATCGGGGTAGCCATAAATAGAACCTTCTATGGGAAACCTCACTACAATACAATCACACGCTGTGCTTGTATTGACACCTTTAATAGTAAAGGTCATGTCTCCCACATTGGCCTTTTTCAACATATCAAAGACATGTTCTAGCTCCAGTGGACACTTCTAGCTCAAAAGTGCATGGCCTATCTTCAAAGGATCCCTAACACATGCCATCATCTTTGTAGAATGATGTCCTACCACACCATGTTGAGTAGATTTATACATCAATTGTTATTAGATGATATAAAATACACACCTTTACAATCTTTTCACATGTGGTCAATTGATTATTACACATGTTAACACTGAGGCTTTTATAACTGTAGAGGAACTAGCACTTTGATGTTCGCTCGAAGTGCCGAGGACTTCTTGTAGTGACTTTCCTTTTTCCTTTTCCTTTGTTACATCCCTTTTTGGCACTTTTTTCCCTTCATCATCATCATCCTCTTCATCTTCATCATCCCCTTCATCTTGTATAAGACCTTTACCCTTGCCTTGAACATGTGATTTGTCACTTAGATTTTTAGGCTTCACAATAGAATTCATGATTCGAAAAGATATAAGAAATAATATTTAAAATAAAGTGAAATATTTAATTGTATAGTTCATACCATGGTTGATTTCTTGGCTTTACAAGCCCGACTATACATCTCCTTCTTGCTCTTGGAAAATTTACCATTTGGAAAGTCAAGGAACAATGGGCAGATCTTGTATATCCCTGCATCCCAAAGGTCTCAAAGTTGCTACTGTGTAAATAACATAGTGCTCTCATGTTTTGGATTGCACCATTCTTTTAAGATTGCAAACACTTCTATAATATATCTCTCCACATGGCACTTACAAATCCATCTACACATTATTATATCCATTCAGTTTACAAATATAAGAGTACAACTAAGTAGTCAGTATGCTTTGTAGAATGTTATGCACCTGAACATAGTACGCTTGGTAGCCTAACGACAGCAAGGTTTGAAGCTACCACACCTTGTTTCTTTAGGGATCCCACCATTTCCTCAAACAGTTTCCCAAAATATAGTCTCTTAAGATCGGCAAGGTCCTCCAGGAATGTTATCTAGAAAAATCACCTTGTACTTTTCTAATAATTCTGCAAGGGATGGCTACACCCTGTGCTCCAATCTCATGCCATATGACTTCTCTTCGAAGCCAATCTCTGAATAAACTTGCACTTGTTGTGTTGCGATTGAAATTGTTATTCAAACAAAATAGAGTACTTTGTAAATATCAAGAAGATAGGAAAAGTAATTATTACATACTTTTATCGGATTTGTGTGAATACTTCAGCCTCTATAAATTTTCATCAATTAAAATATCTAAAATATGTGCCTTGTGGAAATTTGGCAATGAGCTAGCTGCCAAGCCATATAGCCTATCCTCTGTCAAACAATCCGATTTATTGTCCCAATTAACTTACACTCACTAGTCGTCTCCAACACAACACCAAAATTAGACTGCAATATTAAAACCATAAAATGTTGTTGCCTATGAAATAGACAGAGGAAAGAGTGTAGGATTTCTTACTCAAAGAAATCTTCCCCTTGTGTAGGGTTTGCAATCACTGCCAGCCACCTTGTAGCATGCCTCCGCTTTCTTTCATCTTTATAAAATTATGTTCTCCATTTCTCTTCAAACTCATGTGTCGGCAAACTATCTACTAGGGGGTCAATATCTCGGGTGGCTGCTGTGAGATTCTCATCCTATTATTTACGAATTACAACATTAGTGGATAGTATGCAAATGTTAATCATATATTGTAAAGATTGAACGTTTACCTGGAATACTATTTGGGAAAGTTTTGAAAGTTCATAGTTATACACGAGGATAGGCGGCCCTTTTTTTGTGTTGAGGCATGCTTATCCATCCATGCCTT
This sequence comes from Cibotium barometz, assembly GCF_041138505.1. Lineage (NCBI taxonomy): Eukaryota > Viridiplantae > Streptophyta > Polypodiopsida > Cyatheales > Cibotiaceae > Cibotium > Cibotium barometz. The sequence goes on from NC_141072.1 coordinate 46,796,469, forward strand.
GTTCATCTCTCTGGTGTGCTTCATAATTGTTTCTCTATTTTTGCCAGCCCAAGTGCCTTAATGAGGCACACTTTGTCCACAAGGGAAGAAGAAACATAGCCCATTTCATTCATCCTATGGAAACAAAATTTAAGGTTATGATGATGAAAGATTGAAACATAGTACGTTGAATATTCCTAATTCAAAGAGTCTTAAAACATATATTCTCTTACCTGTTTAAGCGAGCTACCACTCTGAGAACCTCCCCCTTGTTGCTATCCTCATTGAACCTCCCCCTTGTTGCTATCCTCATTGAACTCAATAAGGATAGTGTCAAAACAAGGATGTCTTGATGCGACATTATTGAATGCTATAATTAGATAGTGCAAATCTAATTATCCCCAAAACTATTTTATAAACCAAAAGATCGCATTCAAAAAATTAGGCCATTTAAGTAGACTCACATTTATTAATCTCCTCCATCCATGCCACAACTCGGTGATTGTCATCCCACACATACAACATGTTGTTGCTCAAGAATTCTCACTTGGTGCCTTTGATCATATTCTTGAACTCCTCATTTTTCAACCGCCAGATGTCATCCCATGCAATAACATCATCTTGAGTTGCTTCTCTAATAACAGGATTATGGGATGAGAAAATGGAGCAAATGAACCTGCATCCATTCGTATAAAATCCCCTTGCCAGCTTCTTGTACCTAAACTGCACTCTTCGTATTATAGAGGGGCTAGGCACAAGTCTACACAAGGGAATAGGTGGCAAAGGAGGAGATTTCACCACTTGTAATGTACACACATATATTATGCTTGGTAATCTAAAAGATACCTTATGTAATATTTGATAAAAAGTGGTTAACAATTACCTTCACTCTGTTAAGATTGTCTTATAGGAGTTCTAATCGCAAGCAAGTTACATGAGTCACCATGAAACCCTCTTTATTCTCGCCTTCTTTTTCAATTCCCTTGTCCACCTCTCCTACTTCCTTAGTGTCACACAAATCAAGAAATAATGTAGCACTTTGAATGCCCTCTTTGTCCTATCTGATGTAAGTTGGGCGGGTGTTGCATTCACTGCTAGAAACCTTTGCTCACGAAATTCCAAATTCCTTTGCTTTCCAAAAAGTTTGTCATGAGGTACTTCTGAATTTGGAAGTTGCTTCTATCAAGCTTTTCCCCAACAATATTGTTTGGATTGTCACTCATCTTGCTATGCACAATTTTCACTGAGTATTGCAAACAATCAACTCAAACACTTATACATATATGTGCTTAATCACCAATGTTATCCACGCATTCCACAATTTTTATAGCAATAGAATCCGAGACTCAAAACCACTGTTTGCATAAGCTGAAAATCGCTTGGCGCTGCTCACAAATTCTGAGAAACACATACAAAATAGTTCTCCACTTTCTAGAATGAGCTCAGTCACATGGTACATGCATACATCACCTGAGCATACCATATGCGTGCATCACATACATGTTAGTTTCAAACATGTCCATAAATGACATTCTTCGTTGTTTATATCTCCTGATTTGTAGCACTCTCTCTATACCTTGTATTCACCTTCTCGTCACCTCTAGCTCAATGAAGCTTCAACCTAATGTATAGACTTCACTATGTTAATGTGTGCGACCTGATGCTTTAACTCAGCTTAACTCCAAGTTGCTCACAAGTTACTGGTTGGTGCTCTGTGCAGGTTGCAAGTAGCTCTTTCCTATTCCCTGTAATATGCATATCCAGTTCTATATTGGTGAATTCCGTGATTACCCATTCTTATTAGCATGTAATGATGCTATTTAGATGGTGCACTTAGCTCATATGAGCTCAAATGCAGTACAGTACCTCAAGCAGCTCATTTCCCATTTTGCGCAGGTTTTAACAGCCCAGTGTAGGTCATTTATTACTATTGTGAGTACATAAGGCTCAAGGAAACTCAAATTATTGCTTAGTACTCTTGATTAACACTTAATACTCTCCCAACTCTGTTGGAGTTTAGCGTTGATTTTCAAATAAGGTATAGGCCGTTTTTAGTTGTTGCTACAAATGGCCACCTCTCACAGCCCTTATACATCTTCATTATCATGCTTGATAGTGTGTTTTGGTTGTGTTTTAACACTTGTGCATGGCCGCTAGCTCACTTTTCTCAGACAGTATCCAGCACAGTCAAATAGCACTACTTGCAGGCTGCCACCTCCTTTAATGTTGAGTTGAAATGCCTTCCAATTTGTTGCTAGCTTCAATAGGCAATGTCCAATGCCTCAAATGTATTCATACAAAACCATTAAGTGCGTCAATGATTCAAGCTCTTGCATACATAGTCATGGATAACCACCTTTCATAGTCATGGATAACCACCTTTTTTTAAGCGACTAATTGATAGATTTCTTCACATTTAAAGCTTCAAATGTTGATATAACTTCAGATCTAAATGCCAAAAACATTTGTTAAATTTATGATATGGTGTCCTTTATGTGGTGTATCCTTTGTCAAGATTATGTTACTTTCTCTATGGTTTGTTAAGATTTTGCTTGCTTGTTCTATGGTTATATAGACCATGCATACTTATGCTATTACTTGTCTAGAGTATACATGCTTATTGGACTGTGCATGTTTGAACTATGGCTTGGCTAAGCTATGCATGTGATGCTAATGTAGTCTAGATTTTGCATGTGATGCTAATATAGTCTAGATTATGCATGTGATGTTGAAATGGATTGTCTAGATTATGCATGTGATATAAATGTTGATAGAGTGTGCATAGAGTGGAAGAAAAGGAAGCACTAGAATGTGCTAAACTGAGAGTGCAAGAAAGAGACATATATAAAGCCAAAAGGCTGAATATACTGCAATGAATACAATCCCAAGCTAGAGACTTGTAGGCTCATAAGTGAAGGATACAAAAAAGGACAAGTGTGTTAACACATGGACCACACATAACAACTAATGAACATATGAATGAGAGAGGCCAGCCCATCTATATATAGGTATGGCGTTGGTAGACTAGAGCTGGCTATGGTCATCAAGGACCCAACCTAGAAAAAAATGCCAAACAATAGGGAAAAATAGGGGTAGCCATCCCACAATCAAGGGCCATGAAAAGGGAACAATTCGGGCTAAATATGGGCAGCATACATGGGAAAAATGTTAACACCCCCTCTTAGCACCAAATGCTAAAAAAATTCCAAGAAGCCGGAGATGAGGAGCCAAGGAAGCCTAAGATACCGGCTTGGTGAATAGTTGCATTCTAAGGACCTCCCACGAGAACCTGTTCACAAACATAGTGATGCTGGATCTCAATGTGTTTGATACGAGCATGAAACATAGGGTTCTATGTGATGGCAATGCAACTCTGATTGTCACACCTAAGAAGAGTAGTTCTCCCAATAATCTCCCGCCAACCAATTTACCTCACATGTAATATAGCAAGTTGCTCAATACTCTATCTCTATAGAGGAAAGCATTGTGCTTTTTAATGCTCCATGAAATGGCTCCCAACCCAAGTGAGAAAACACAACCCAATGGTCAAGTATCCAAATCTCTAGCCTAGTCTAAATCACCCCATCCAAGAAGATGCCAAAATCCAAAGTACCACTCAAGTACCATGAAGCACCCTAATAGCAAAGCACAGACGAAGAAGCCCCATCTCTTTGTACTCAAGCTCAAATCTAAGAAAAAAAATGGACAACTCAGAAGAAAGAAAGTGTTCACCACCACAGGTACCAAGATGCCTCAAAGAAACTAGCCATGTGCACTATACCCCCTCTGCAAGTGATATATGTCCACTGGAGAAGAAAATGCAGCAAACGAAGGGGTTGCTATCATGTTGCCTACAATGATGAAGTGCAAGGAAGATGAAGTCTGAGCAACACCAGCAATAGGTTAGAGAAAAAAAGTAGAAAGGAGAGGCTAAAAATAGGGTTGAGGATGAGGCAAAAAAATGTAAAAGCCTAGAGTGATGACACCATGATAGAGTGTGCATAGAGAAAAAGAAAAGGATGCACTAGAATGTGCTGAACTAAGAGTGCAAGAGAGAGAGATATATATATGAAGCCAAAAGGCTGAATATATGAAGCCAAAAGGATGAATATACTATAATGAATACAATCCCAAGCAAGAGACCTTGTAGGCTCAAAGTGAAGGATAAAAAAGGGGCCAGGTGTGTAACACATGAACCACACACACAACTAATGAATATATGAATGAGAGAGGCCATCCCATCTATATATAGGTATAGGGCTGGCTGACTAAAACTAGCCAACTTGTCATCAAGCACCCGACCTAGAAAAAATGCCAAAAAATAGTGAAAAATAGGGGTGGCCAGACCACAATTAAGGGCCATGAAAAGGGAACAAATATGGGCTAAATATGGGCAACATATAGGTATAATATAGTCTAGATTATGCATGTGATGTTAAAATGGATTGTCTACATATGCATATTGTGGCTTTGTTATTTATCTTCTGCTATGGATGTAGTGAAATCAATGTAATAAGTTGAAAATTAATCATGTGACTTTATGTGTAAGCTTGGATGATGTGAAATTGTCTAAATTGTAAGTGACTACTTGAGTCCTTTGACTTACTTACTTTCCTTAAGATGGATTGCCTACTTACTTTCCTTGAGATGGATTGCCCACTTCTGGTCATATTATGACAAATGAGTGATAGGTTTATTCCTTGAATGTTAAGAATCCATCTTGGACTAGAGAAGGGAATAAACAAGTGTGTGCCTATCCTCTAAGGATTCAACATAAAGTAAGACCTTTGGAAATCATGTGACAAAAAAGGAACAAGACTCAGATATGTGCAATTCGATCAAAAAATTACTATAAGTAATATACAATTTATTTTCAAGTAGAGCAATTATCTTTTGATTTCATGAGTTTGATAAGGAATCTAAGGATCTCTTTAAGGAACCCTTGTTGAAATTACTCTTGGTGTCCCACGGCAGATGGATCCACATGAATACAACTAAGATGCAGAAATAACAAAAGACTTTGAAATTACTTTTCAAGACTCATGTCCCAGGGATGGATCCACATGAATAAAACTAAGATGTGGAAATAACAAAAGAAGTGGATTGTTGATTGTGGTTTCTACTCATTGTTTTAAGTGTTTGCAACAAGTGAAAGGAAATTATGGGTGGGGATGGCATGATCCGAATTCAAGTCACTAACAAGCTTAGTGAGTAAAAGATAAGGAATTGAGGAGTTCTGACCCAACCCCCTCCTTGGGTCCCGAGTAGGTGATCAAGACTAATCTTGTGATGTGGACATTGGATAGGCTGCGACCCACAACTCTTGGAAGAGTCCCTAAATGGTGAACCGTAAATGATGAATTAGAAATCCCAAGGATCACTCGAGTATTAGACCTATGGACGTACTGAGGGTAGAGAAAATGAGGTATCTAGAGATGAATCTGATATGGGAAACCAATGAACTTGCACATTGATGAGGACCTTACCTCAAGTGTAGGAATTAATTCAAGAAGAATAGAATTTATGATGATTTCAAATGATTATTATCTTTTGAATAAAAATTAAGGAAATAACTTAAATCTATCCTTAGGGATCAAGTGGTAGGGTGATGGCTAGATCATGGGTGTTTTGACTAAGGATGGATCCATACTCGAGTCTCATCCCCCATTCTCCCAATGGAAGTAGTAGACTATGGGATTTATATGCTTTCATTACACTGCTTAATTTTTTTTTTAAAGTTTTAAATTCACCTAAATTGTTTTAGACCCTCTTGGGTTTGAAGGAAAGGTCCGCTTGGATCCAATTTTGTTAGACTCCCTTGGGTTTGGAGGAAAGGACTGTTCAGATCCCAAGTGAGAGGCACCAGCGTGGTCCTAAGACGGGGAATTTAGGCTAAGCCTTACACTTTGGTGGAACCCTCTTACCAATATTTTATAGAAGTCTTATTAGGAGTGTCTCCGAAGCCTCTTAGGTGGACATGACCTTATCTCTTTAGCCCCCTAGCCTATCACATCAACTCACCTTAAAAAAAACATGAGATTTTCAAATTGTATTTTTTTCCTGAAAGTTTTTTTCTTCTTTCAAAAGGTCCTTCCATACTATCCTATAGTCAAACACATTATGAGAGAAAAAAATAATAACAAGTGTGGTCGTATTTGGAGCAGTCGACCAAGGAGAATGAAGCTCTGATGATGTTGGTTGTTAGTCTTTGGTCCCCTGTAACATAAGGAGGTTATAATCATGGGTACAAGTTGGGTGTGATAGGGTACTTAGGCCTTAGCAGGTTTTGAGAACAAAACCTGCATCACATAGGGGTGAATCTTAACCTTGTTTTGGGATTAACAAAACGTTTTCCACTGCTAAGAAAGTTAACAGTAAGTGTCATGAAAAGACACTATAAACATTGCAATCTTTATGAGAAATGACACGAGTGGGGGTGTTAGTTCACCTATGCATGATGGAGTTGATGAATTTGAAGCTTCCATCTAGCTTGTAGACTTATGAAGTTGTCAAACATCTCCCCCCCCCCCCTCTCTCTCTCTCTCTCTCTCTCTCTCTCTCTCTCTCTGTGCAAGCATATACGTGGAATGAATGACTAAAAAAAGAGCCCCACTTTTATTACCTATGATTTTGATGAAATGATAGAAATGGACATAAGATTTACCTAGGATTACAAGATTTAAAAAAAGTGTAAAGATTGTACAATCCTTTTGTTTAACATTCTTCATGCCAACACATCTATTTACCTTTTTCTTCAAACTGGAGGACTGCTTAAATACAAGATCACATAAGGAGGCTTGATATAATCATAACTGTGTAATATAGATACTTCTAAGTAGGTTTCTTTACCTCTTGGTTAGTTAGGGTTGTCATGCCACTCAATCACATAAGGAGGCTTGATATAATCATAACTGTGTAATATAGATACTTCTAAGTAGGTTTCTTTACCTCTTGGTTAGTTAGGGTTGTCATGCCACTCAATACATGGGTTACTACATCTATGTCTCTACTGATACCCCCTTGTAGCCATTGGTTAATTGGCTTCATAATCTCTCCACTATACAGAGTAGAGAAGAGGCTGTGAGAAGCGAGAGAATCTGCAAAAGATAAATAGATAAACAATGGGGTAGAGATTGTATGAATCGTGAAGCAAGCACCAGAGAAAAAAAAAGATGCATATATATGTGCTTGTGCATATATTAATGTAGATTAAATCCAATCACAATAAAAAAATAAATTTACTATTTCTAGGATAGATGAGTTATTCAAAGGTGCTAAATATTTTAGTAAGATAGATTTAAAGTCTAGATATCAAGTAAAAATTAGAATTGAACATGTGCCAAAAAAAGCATTTAGGACATCTTTTAGGCACTTTGAGTTTTTAGTTATGCCTTTTTCTATATTTAAGAAAATTTGTGGTGGTCTTTATTGATGATATATTAGTCTTTAGTCAAAATGAACTAGAACATATTGAGCACCTTAGAAAAGTATTTCAATTATAGAGGAAAAGTAAATTATTTGCCAAAAAAATCTAAATTATTTGAAAGTAAAAGTTGAACAAAGCTCAAAGTAATTATTCAACTTATGAAATTGCAATTGTGCATGCTTTCAATGCATGCTTTCAAAAAGTGGCATCATTATTTGTATAGTGCCAATTTGAAAGTATGGTATGACCATGAAAGTCTTAAATGGTTAAGTACCCAAATTCTTACAAGAGTTTGATTTTTGAATTAGATGTAGAAAAAGAAAATTTAAGGTCATGAGGAAAATGCTCTAAGCCGAGCACCCATGATAAATGAGTTAAGTTTTACTCAACTAAGAAGTGAGTTGCTGGCTCACTTAAAAGGAAAATATGCTAATGACCGTAACTATTAATTAGTTTCAAATTACTTGATTGAAAGAGATAACTCTTAAATAGGAAAATGCAGCTGCTAATTAGTGATAAAAGGGTATCACTTAAAAAGATAGTGGTTCAAAGGAATCACTTTAAAGGAATCACTTCAAAGGAATCACTTAAAAAGATAGTGGTTCAAAGGAATCACTTTAAAGGAATCACTTCAAAGGAATCACTTTAAAGGAATCACTTTAAAGATAGTGGTTCAAAGGAATCACTTCAAAGGAATCACTTTAAAGGAATCACTTTAAAGATAGTGGTTCAAAGGAATCACTTTAAAGATAGTGGTTCAAAGGAATCACTTTAAAGGAATCACTTTAAAGATAGTGGTTCAAAGGAATCACTTTAAAGAAGGGTCAAAAGTGGAAAAGATTGTTAATGCCTAGTAAAAATAGTTAATGCATGGTAAAAGTGGCATGTCTATCTATAAATAAGAGTCAAAATCCTTGGAAAAGAGGCTCGCGCGGGGGGGAGGGGGGGTCACTCATAAATATGTGAGCGTAGCATGTGGGTTCAACAGAAGTATTTTTTAAATTACCATTTTTACACATTTTTAACATTAAAAAGGGTACCACTTAAAGAGGGTAAGGGTGTGTTTTATTCATGAAAAATTTACAGATAAGAGGTTTTTAAATTAGGCCTTAAACGCACGTGATATGGAGGATTTACATATAGTGAATCCCCCAAGAAAAGAGGAAAGACTATAAGTTCTCATGGTGGTGATATAATAAAGTGATGTTTGTTTTGGCCACATTGTCAAGGTATGAGTGTGTGATTGTAAAATAAAGTAATGACATGTACTTATTTGTGAAAAGAAGAGTTGACCATATTAAAGAAAGGCATTGTTCGAGTGGTTATGGATTCCATAATGGTAGTAGCTGCTTGAAAAAGGTCTACCAATAAAAAGAAATGTCTATGTGGACATTGTTTCACTTATTGAAGTGTAACAAAAAAGAAGTTATTACCTAGATCTAAATTCAAGGACGTCCAAACTTTTAAAAAGGCAGGGTCTAGTGTTAATGACTAGTTATTCAAGGTACTTGGGAGAAACTAGGTGGAATGGGATGCCTAGTGATGTGTGTTATGCCAACGTACGGTAATCAAAAGGAGTTGACCAAGAAAGGTTGAGGTTGTCTCATCCAAAATAATTTATCGATTCAGCGACGGTCGAGAAGGTAAAGGAATTAGCCAAGGGAGTAAATGGTTACTTTACTCTTCATTGCTTATGGTATGCAAGGCCCGTTAAGTAGTACGTAAGGTACTAAAAGGTAATAGAACAATCTTATTTGGGAATTGTGTCTCACAAAAAAGATGTTATCCATAAGATTGGCTCTAGCTAGTGTATAATACGAGTGTGCACTAGGAAAAGGATTAATGGTAACCAGGTAAAGCTTCTGAGTGATCATGACACTTGAGAAGTAAAAACGAGCAATGAAAAGTCATTAACTACACACAAGCCTCTGATCAAGGACATATGCAAAATTGGTGGACATAATTATATTGGTTTGTCCTCATGTCTAGCATCAACTAGAACAAAATATTCATCTTAGAGGAAGATGTTAAAGCTAACCTTAGTGTTCTAAGGGTAACATATAGTTCAACACTGTGTCATATCTATATGGTGTAATGATACTTACCTCGATAGTAGGTGTTGTTTTTTAAAATAAAAAGATATTCTCTTGTAGAAAGGGCGTTTAAGAACACATGAACGAGGAAGTAATATTCCTCTACTAAAGGAAGTGTTTCTATAATTGAAATAATTATGAAAGAGAACTAATTCCAAGTTGAGTGGCTACATTGAAGAAAAGGTTTCTTGAGTTTGTTTTCGAGGATGAAAACTTTTCTTTCAAGGTGGAGAAAATGTTATGAGTCTGGCAAGAAACACTATAAGGTAAGACTAGAAAAGATTATTTATATGTAAAAGGTTTGCATATAAATAAGGTTCAGAGGATTTCAAATTATAAATACCTAAAGTAATGGTTAATAGGCATTAAGATCAATGTAAAAGGGATGTACATGGTGCATAAGGGAAGCCCAAAGGCCATAGAAGTAGGCGCCCCCTTCTAGGGGGAGTTAAGGAGTCATTAGATAGTGAAAGGGCCATGCCTAGTCATTGAAAGGTCAAGGGGCTGAAGTTGGAAGGTCATGCATGACCTAGGCCTATATTAGGGTCCATTTAGGATATGGTTGGGTGGAGAATCAAATTTCTAGTCTTACAAGTCCTCAAGCTATTGAAGTAAGGAGTAATAAAAATTATAAGTCCCTAATGACAAGACTAACTCTTGAGGTGTTCCCATATTTATCCAAGTCCCTAATGAAGACTGACTCTTGAGGCGTTCCCAAATTTATCTTTTTGTTCTCCTTCATTTTCCCATTCTTAATCGACTTTTTTCTCCTATGGCCCTTCTTCTTCTTATATTTTGGTTTTGATCTTGTAGCCACCGGGTGATAGTATTCAAAGTGTGGGATCAAGATTCTTCAAGATCTACCTTTGGGTATGATAACTTTTCCCAAACATGTTTTGGGGTGTGATGATGGGTCCCGTGTGTGAACTTGTCACCACAATCTTGTTGGGGATCCAATGATCTATGCCATAATGGGTTATAACAAGTAGCCGGTTGAGGGAACATAGTGGTTGAGGAAACTTGATGGTGGTAACATAAAGAGTCATTCTCATTCATGTTGCATTAATGTCCCGGCCCCTTCCCATGATGATAAGTTGGTAAACTGGCTTGACTCCCTCTCTCCCATCCACTGCATAATAGTTGAGATGAATCTATGTGGGGTCCTCAAAGAGGTGTGTGGTGGGTTTGATAGCCACCTCATATTCTTGATAATCAATAGGCTCCTTGAAGCTTACTTGATTAAGAGGTGTCACCCTTGGTGGAGGTGGTTGTGGTCCTAAGGTTGGTGGAGGTAATGGAACATTGGGTGCATTGTGCATGCCCTTTGATAGTTGTTGTGTGGGATGCTCAACCATTGCTTGACTTGTTATAAGATCAAGGGCGATTGTTTGTTACGGTGCCAGCAATGGTAACTGTGGTCTCGTTGTGCTGGCAATAGCCTATATGTGTGTTCAGCAATCCTAGGCTTCATGACCATAGCACCCACAAAAGCTACAGTTACCATTATAAGGAGCTCTTAAAATTGGACCTTCCCTGGTGGTATGTCCTTGATGGAAAATGGAACACCAATGTAGCTCTCTCCTTGGGTACATGTGCACTTCCAAAGCTTTGTTGGCCTTCATTTCCTCTTGGAGAGCTTTGAGAAGTCAATCCAAGTAATTTTCGCTAAGATATTACCTTTAGCTAAAGGTTTCACAAGTGGTGGTGCTATGACCACTAGTTGCTCTACTGTTGATGCAACAAACTTAAAATTTGAAGCTATAGCTCCCTTTATATCAGGTTATCATAAAGTTGGATGGCATTAGCTGTGATGTCCTCCCAAGTGGTGATACCTCTAATGACCAAACAATTATGGATATCTTCACGTTTAAGCCCGTGGATTAATCGATCAAGCAATTGATTATTGGAGAAGTGCTCATGTAGAGCACAGAGAGAGTTCAAATGATTGAGACAACTTATAAAATATCTCATTGACTCATCTTCTCAGCTTTCTGCAACTTTAAAGCCACACTCCACAAAGCTCCCTTACGCACAAACTGCTTTAGGAATAACCTTCAAAGCACATTAAAGTTTAGACATTTTTTAACTCTCAAGATCCGACACCAATCACCAGCCTTGCCATCTAGTGTAAGGCTCAAGGCGTTAGTCTTTGCAAGCTCATTCCTCTCACTTAAGGCCTCACAAACTTGATCAAAGACCTAGAGATGTCTTCTAAAATTGCTCTCTCCATTGAACTTGTGCATGAGCTTTGCAATTTGTGCAGCCTTTCCTGAGCTACTCTGTTCATTATCTTTCATAACTAGTCCTATACTTTTGGCCACTGCTCTCCCTGACGCTTGCACAAAGGTTACTAGAACAGTTTGGGAGGGCTACTATTGGAAGTATTGGTACAACAAGGGTAGTATGTGGTATGAAGGGTGCTACTTATAGGCATAATGGAATGAATATCGGAGGAGTAACATGAGTCCAATACGTGGAGGGTTTTAATAGGTATTGACATATGAGCCAATGGTGCCACTGGTCTAGTCATTTGTGAGGATGTCCCCCTTTCTCTAGGTTGCATTGGAAAAGTAGAGGAAGACACAAGGAATCAATGATGTTGGGTGAAGGTTCCTTCTTTTGTGGCCCTAGCAAATGATATCGATGTGTTACTAGGCTTAAAGCCGTTGTTGTTGTTGTTGGAAAAGCCATCCTACTTGGTTGCCACACGTGGACAAGGTATTATCCCATATGTTGAAAAAAGGGTTGAAAAACCTTAGTGTAAGGGTTAGAAGACCCTTAGGCATCCCTCATCCTTCCACAAACCTTTACAGGTGAGTGGGTTGAGGGATTGGATGGGCTCTAAAAGGGGAGGCAACCACCATGATAGTGGCCATTCTATTCCTACTCTTTCCACATGGTATCAGAGGGGGTCGCTCTCCTCGCCTTGCTCTGCTCGTCATTTGATAGAACCTTGTGTAGAACTCGGGGGATGGACTACTAAGAAACCCTATGTATCACGTGCGTTCAAGGGGTATTTAAATTGGTGAATTTTTTGTGAATAAAATGACCTCTTTTTCTTTATGAACTTATGGGTTTTTTTCCACAATTGATTAAGAAACCCCTTTTGTAAATGTATTTCTATAAATTTACTGTAAACTTTTAAATTAAAAAACCCCTTCATTTGAAATCATGTGGTATATTACATATTTTTAGGTGAACCCCACAATCATGTGTACATGCTATTGGCAAGCTCTTTGTAAAAGCCTATGTGCCCAAGCTCGCCATGGCCCCTGACTAAGTTGCCTACCATGGCCAAGCCAATGCTGCCCCTCTGAGCCTAAGCCGCTATTAAGCCCTTGAGCCAAGCCATCTTACGTTGCTCTGTAGCCTCTGTCGTCTCATGTGGTATATTACATATTTTTAGGTGAACCCCACAATGTGTGTACATGCTATTGGCAAGCTCTTTGTAAAAGCCTATGTGCCCAAGCTCGCCATGGCCCCTGACTAAGTTGCCTACCATGGCCAAGCCAATGCTGCCCCTCTGAGCCTAAGCCGCTATTAAGCCCTTGAACCAAGCCATCTTACGTTGCTCTGTAGCCTCTGTCGTCTCATGATCATTGTGAGCTGAGTTCGATGCCAGGGGAGGTGTTGGAAAAGCCATCCTGCTCGACTACCAACGTGGATTGGGTATTATCCCATATGTTGAAAAAAGGGTTAAAAACCCTTAGTATAAGGGTCAAAATACCCTCAGGCCTCCCTCATCCCTCCACAACCCTTTAGGGGTGAGTGGGTTAAGGGATTGGGGGGGAGGTAGCCAACAATAGCCATTCTACATATACTCGCTCTTTCAATAGTTGTAAAGAATTACTGCAACCGTGGTTGCCATAGTTGTGACCAAGGGCATGAAACTAATGGGCAATGTTGCATGGTTTGTCACGTGTTGCCATTATGAGTGGTGTAGTACCCACGAAGTTAGGGATTGTGCTAGTACCCAAATACCACAAACTCAAGGATTGTGCTAATAGCATCTTGAGTGGGTACCTCTCTATGGTCTCGAAATGTGAAGCTTGTGTTAGGAAACTCTTGGAATCCTGTGTAACCTTGAGCAACAATAGCAAGTAGTCATGGCTTTGTTCATCGTGTAGCCATGTGTCACCACATATGTGGGATCAGTAAGGCTTATTTATAGTGTCTCCATCTCTCAAGGTATGGCCTCGCGCATTGCTTGGCCCAACCTGTGTCATGGGAAATCACATGGGCATGGTGATTCCTTGTCTAAGCCTCTCTTGCTCTCTACAATAGCCTGGATACATTCCACGACCATTCAAAGTCGCTCTTCCTTGTCCGTGGAAGTAGAAAAGACTTTCTTGATTTCCTCCTAGCTAATAGGGAAATCACATGGGCATGGTGTCTAAGCCTCTCTTGCTCTACAATAGCCTGGATACATTCCACGACCAACCTGTGTCATGGGAAATCACATGGGCATGGTGATTCCTTGTCTAAGCCTCTCTTGCTCTACAATAGCCTAGATACATTCCACGACCATTCAAAGTCGCTCTTCCTTGTCCGTGGAAGTAGAAAAGACTTGCTTGATTTCCTCCTAGCTAATAGGGAAATCACATGGGCATGGTGATTCCTTATCTAAGCCTCTCTTGCTCTACAATAGCTTGGATACATTCCACTCATACCAACCCATGGGAAAAGTCGACTTTTCTCCAAGACCCCTGAAAAGGGTTGCACGGGAATGTGGTTGGCTATAAATTTTAGCCATTCCGGAATGAATTGAGGCCTCTTTTCACTTGCCCTTATTTGAAGCAACACATTTTCAACCGCAGCAACATAGAGGTAGTCCTAGACTAGCTCTACAACCCCATCCAATCCCAACTCAGTTTCGACAATCGGAGTGGAATCAGACTCGCGCCGCTAAATATAGGGGTTTAGCACTTGCACTTACCTAAATTTAGCCCTAAATTGCTATTTTGGTGTTGGATTGAGAAATTGAGCATACCCACATGTAGGTAGCATCCATGTGTGAAATCTGGGCCAAAAAGGATCACTGGGTATTTTTAGCGTCCCCTAGTAAAAATAGTAAACTGGGTATTTTTAGCGTCCCCTAGTAAAAATAGTAAACTAGGTTTAATAAGTTTATGTTGATGCAAGAATTACCCCGGCATGCTTGCTTTTTTATTTAGAGCCCAGAAGAACCAAAAAAGCACACTTGCTATTTTTAGTGAAATTGCTTTTTAAGAAAAATAAAGTGAAAAAAAGAGACTTTTGAACTATTGTCCAAGCCAAGGCCAATCATCCTTGTACACATCTAAAAAGCTATTTATGCACTTAAGAAGTGGTCGAGTGATCGCTAGCTCTTTTAGTAGTGCATCGGACAAAGCTTCACATGCTCCTACAGCAGCAGGTAGTGGTGCAAGTAAGAATCAATTAAAAGAAGCTTTGTTGAGGCCACGACTAACCTCAGAAGATCTTAGTGAGTCGTATTGCTTTTCCTTCTCAAGTGACGATTCTTGGTTCCAGAAACTCATTTCTAACCTTAGGGGGTCACTCATAAATATGTAAGCATAGCACGTGTGTTCAACAAAGGAAATTTTTAATACATTTTTTACATACAAAAGGGTACCATTTAAAGGGGTATTCACAAGTTGAATAGAAAAAGGATGTGTTTTATTCATGAAAAATTCACAGATAAGGGATTTTTAAAAAGTAGGTCTTGAACGCACGTGATACAGAGGGTTTACATATAGTGAACCCCCGAGTTCCTGACCAACAAACCAAGACTTCCAAAAAAGGAAATAAAATGTTAAAGGAACACTTGAATCCCTTCCTTGAGATCCCTAGTGAGCCTGCTCAAAAAACTTTGAGCAAACCAATACCATCAGAATGGGCAAGAGTCCTAGACAACACGACAGTGCTGAAAAGACACTACATGGCTTCCTTGAGCAAGCATGTGTATATGGATGAAGCTCATAGGGTCTTTAATATAGTACCTTGTGAAGGATCTCGCGATGTGAACTCCTTGAATCTTGTAGTTTTTAGGATTTAAAATCTAGATTTGGGATTCTATTTTTAGAAAGATGTTTGGGAGAATAGGTATCGAGCAGGTATCTTCCATGTGAAGTACCTGAAATCGAGCAAGTCATGGTTGAGCTTATTGTTGCCAAAGCTCATGAATTCTCAATTGTACTGACTTCGTGCCAACAATGAAATCAAGATTTGGTGAATCATTACCAAAAAGACCTAGTAAAGGAAAAGAAGTTATGCAAGAGGCACAATCCAAAAACACCTAGGGTATAGGTGCAACTAGTGGATTTCTAGAGTTTTCATATACTCGAGGATGCATCAACCATGAGTATGAATCTGCTCCACTAGTTAGTGAGATAATAAAATAAGAGGGGATTGACATTGAGGGAGAGAAGGGACCTTTTCCGTATTCTTATGTTCACACAATGTACCTCCTTTCTCATATGGTGAGTTTACATTTGCCCTAACCTTTGCAACCAGCACATGACTACCTACCACTTTTCTAGACCAATCCATATGGCTCGACCTATTGGGAGTGGGAGTGTAGATCCATTATACGCTACCCCAAGAGTCCACATTACTCAAGCATGAGGTTTTTTCAACTATAGATGTACCAATTCCTAGGGGCACTATAGCCCCTCGAGCAGGGATGCTATCAATAGATGATGTTATAAGAATGGTTGAAGGTATTACTAGGGTAGTAGTACGCAGTAGAGAACCTACTATCAAACATCACTTGCGTGCTTCTTTACCTTGAGAACGTGAGCAAGATAGGAAACCATCCAAGGTTTGGAGTGTGTCAAAAGGCAATGACCAAGCTCATTGTTGGCACGGGTGATGCCCATGGTCATATTATGAAGAATTGAGTGTAAAAGACAATCCTATAAGGATTGGAGCATTTGGCTTCACACTTGAACAAGGTGAATCTAAATGGTTCCAGACTTTGGATCCAGAAAGCAAGGCTACCTATGAGGAGTTTAAACAATCCTTCCTTATACCATGGAACTTAGCTATGATTCTCCTGTTGAAATTTTGGAAAATAAGGAATACCTAGTCACGCTTCCAAGCTATAACATGGTTAACTCTGAGGAGTATACCACCTTGTTAAATATGATTGTGGCCAACAAAAGCAAGGACATAAACTCCTTGACTCGGAGAGCCCCACTCTCTTGCTACGCAGAGGTCCACATTTAAAAACTGAATGCCCTAATAGAGGATATAAGGATGCTCCTACAGTTGTTACTCCTACTCCTTTAGAGAGGTGGTGTCTAGGGTACGGAGTAGATCACCACTACTAAAAGATTGCCCCTACAAAACACAAAAGTCTATTGGTACTAGTAATCCTTCAAGGCAAACCACGGGATTGAATATGATGTGTGTGCTCCAAAAGTAAGACACTAAATAATTTATTCTAAGTCCTGTCCACGCTGTGACTACAAGGGCTCAAGCCCAAAAGGCTATAACCAAGGATATGGAAGCTTCAACATCCAAGAGTGCCAAGAGAAGAATGGCAAAGAAAAAGAAATCTACGATGGTCGACAATGGAAAGGACCAAGTAAAAATTACGGATGGAACAAGTTCATCATCTAGTGAGCCTCTTTCTCTGATTCGGGAGGATGAGGACCTGTGGTTTGTGAAAAAATCAGTAGAAGAGAATAGCTTTGAGGATCACCCACAAAAGCTTTCTAAGAAGATTGAGTAGTACCTGAATCCTATTAAGGAAAAGGAGCAAATTGTTGAAGCCATTAAGATTGAGTAGTACCCGAATCCTATTAAGGAAAAGGAGCAAATTGTTGAAGCCATTAAGTTGGTTCAAAATACTCAACAAGAGCTAGAAAGTGTTTATGGACCAATTGAGGCTCCAAAACCAATTCCGCCACCTTTACTCTATCGATCATTTCTGAGACAGGAAGTGAAGTCTTGCACAAGGAGGAGGAGGACTATGCAGTGTTGATAGTCCTTGACTGAGGAGCTAAACCTCTTTGAAATGCCCAATCAAAACAAGGCTGAGGAAATGCCATTGGGAAAGGCATGAGGTCAATTTGAAAACTTGATAAAACCTCCTCCAAGATCTAGGGTTCCCTCTATTATCAATGCCATTGAGCCTCTCAAAGGGATAGTAAAAGGATCCATTCCCACAATTCCTAATTACCTGGAGAGTGATTTAAACTCTAAAGACAAGTGTGGAAAAGAAAGAGGATTCCCTCCTATAATAGCGAGAGCTATAAAACTTCCAAGGCTTTCTAGAAAAGTGAGAAACACAAAGCAGCCTAGGGCATCGAATATGTTGCAATCCCTCTTATCTACACCTATCACGATGACATTGGGGGAATTTTTACACGATAATCCTACCTTGTGGGAATCTGTAAATAATGGTTAAAAACCAAATGCCCAATGGAGTCCTTGGACATGGAGTCCGAGGGAGAATTTGATATCGATAGGAATGATAATTCCAACAGCCAAAGTATTCTTGAGGTACCATCAACAAACTCCGGTAGTATCACTACTATGAAGGGGAGGATACTAATGCAACCACTCCCATTTCCTATAAATAAATTCGATTATCTATTATCCCTGATGGTGAAGCTAGTGTTAGTATCGTGAGACTAAAGCCTCTTGGATGCAATGGGATGAACCTCCTTTATAACTTATAGGTGTATCAGTCAAGATGGATGATGGCTTTATTGACAAGCCCTTGGTAACATTAGTCACATGACTATGGATACCTATGGTATGCACTTTTCTCGTACATTCATAATCATGGATTTCCAGCATCCTACTAATTACAACATAATAATGGGAAGGCCATTTATGAGGCAATTACAAATGATACATGACTGGGGTACGAACCATATTTATCTCTAAAATACTGAACAAATCATTAGGGTAGATTGAGTGTCATAAAGCCCATCCAGTGAGTCAAACTCCTTTGGAGCTCAATTCAGATACCACGTCTCATACAAAAAAGTCTATCGAAAGAAGCATCTATATGGTGTGCAGGCATAAGGTTGCAACCGTAGAAATCAGGGTCTTTTGTTGATGAGAAGGAAAATCTCCTTGATGAGGGAATAGACATTAGTCTATGAAAAGTTGAAACAAAAGTTTTTGGACTATAGAAAGAGATTGCGTCTATTCCATAGCCCACATTCGCCCACTTACTATGAGAACTAGATGTAGTTGTTGGCTACAATAGACATAGTTCCAAACTCGATAGGAATAAAATTCACAAATGCCAATAATGAGGAGATATCTCTTTACATGTTGAATGCTTCTTTGCAAAGTGGCGAGCCTACTGCTTTCTACCCTGCTGGGATAAGTTCTGATGAAGAAATTTTTAAATGTATTTGCAAAGCCAAGAAGAAACTTAGAAAAATATGAAAAAGGCCAATCAATATTAACCCTATACCCCATCCTGAGCTAGAAAATGAAAAACATTTCCTTTAGTATGTTGGGGCAATGGCATCATCTAATGAGTCGACTGAAAACTTGGGTGATGACCTTAACCAGGTCGTTTCAATTCATAAAATGGAGGCATAAACTCTAAGTCTAAAAGATAGCCTTGAGTCTGAGGACCAAACTTCATAAAAATTATCAAGGTCTGCTAGAAAGAAAAGGAATAAGCTTCTCAGGGCTCAAGAAGACTAATAGTTGGAAGAAGATGCTTCCAAAATTCTAGTTTATTTCAGGAATTATAAATTGGATGAATGTTTTGTACAATGTGAAGAAGCTAGCCGAACAAAGGGTGAGGGTTATGAACCCTCATTTGAAGGCCCCGCCAAAGTTAAGAAAGTGGACGTTCGTCTGATGAGGATTCCAAACTAGTCTACATTGCCACTAACATAACTAAACAAAGAAGAGAAGGATCTCATTGATCTTCTTAAGGAAATACTCAAACATGAAAAGGGTGACCCCTAAAGTCTGCAAGCATACTATTCCAATCATGGATGACACAAGACAAGTGCAATAAAGATCTTGTCCTATGAATCCTAATTATGCCAAATTGGTTAGAGAGGAGATTGATAAATTCATCAATGTGAGTTTTATTTATGAGATAGATCACACTGAGTGGGTTTCTCCTATTGTGATTGTACCTAAAAAGAATGGAAATCTCCAAGTGTGTGTTGACATGAAAAATATCAATGCTGCAATGGTTAAGGATCATTATCCTTTACCATTTACTGAACAAGTCTTAGAACGAGTGGCAGGAAAAGAAGTCTGTAGCTTCTTAGATGGTTTCTCGAGCTATAATCAAGTGAAAAATAGATCCTTCCAATCAGCATAAGACATCATTTATCACCCAATGGGGAACTTATGCCTGCAAAGTCATGCCTTTTGGTTTGACCAATGCTCCAGTAACTTTCCAAAGACTTATATGTATGGCTTTTAAGGACTACCTAAAGGAATTTCTCAAAATCTTTATGGATGACCCTTGGGATGCACTCATCTTGGAAGGAGCATTTGAATTGTTTATGTAAAGTTTTTCTCAGGTGTAGACTTTATAGAATCTCTCTCAACCCTAAAAAGTGTCAGTTTATAGTCAAACATGGCATACTCCTGGGACATATTGTGTCCAAGAGAGGGATCTCCACTGACCTCAGCAAGGTTAAAGTAATTCTAGTATTACCTCCTCCTACAAATTCCAAGGGAGTACAAAGGTTAGTATGGGTCATGTTGCTATTACCGACAATTTATGTACATGTATGCTGATATAGTCCTACCATTATACAAACTCTTGATAATAATTTTTGTCTAGACCGAAGAATGATAAGAATCTTACAAGAAACTGAAAAAGGTGCTAGCTTCAATCCCAATTCTTCACTCCTTGTTGGGATGTGATTTTTCATGTCCACATTGATGCCTCTGCCTATGCAATAGAATGTATGCTTGCCCAACCAGGTGAACACAAAATCAATTTCCCTATAGGCTTTGAAAGTAGACAATTAAACAAGGCTAAATAGAACTATATGACCACAGAAAGGGAAGGCTTAGGCATGGTTTATGTTGTCAAGAAGTTTAGACACTATTTGTTGGCAAACAAATTTGTGTTCTTTGTAGAACATCAAGCCCTTCTCTATTTGGTTAACAAACCTTGTACCACAGGAAGGATCACTAAGTGGCTATTGATCCTCATGGAATTTGACTTCTCCACTACGAGGAAAGGACAATCACATGTGCTTCTAGATCATCTATCAAGAGTAATCAATGATGAACCTCCGATATAGGCATTGACGAACGATGATTTGCCTGATGCTTGTCTATTTCAAATAGACATAGTTCCTAAATGGAGCTTTAACATTGTGCTTTTTTTAATGAATGGACTACCTATGAACCTTGAATTGTCTAAAGAATAGGCACGATGATTAATTAAGTTCGTGGCACTATATCACCTAATTGCGGGGCAATTATATCAGCTAGGCAATTATGGAGTTCTTTGGAGATTGTGCTTGAGTCGGGGACTATGTAGTTGTTCTTGAAGAATCTCGTACTACGGACTAGGTGGTGGACATTTTTTCGTGGAAACCACTACACAAAAAGTGCTTCAATAAGGCCTATAGTGGCCAACACTCTTTGGTGATGTCTCAAAATTTTTCAAGACGTGTGAAGAATGCCACAGATTTTCTATGACTCATAACAAGGATCGTATGCCCTTGACTGTAGTCTACACTCTACAAGTCTTCCAGAAGTGGGGGATGGACTTTGTTGGACCTATCAATCCTATTGCAAAATCATCTCGGGCAAGGTACATTATAGTGGTGGCAACATGCTATTTTTCAAAATGGGCAGAGGCTCATGCCACTGTGAAAGCTAACGCTCGAAGTACTGCCAAATTCTTATATGAATAT
The DNA here is from genome assembly GCF_041138505.1 of Cibotium barometz. Classification (NCBI taxonomy): domain Eukaryota; kingdom Viridiplantae; phylum Streptophyta; class Polypodiopsida; order Cyatheales; family Cibotiaceae; genus Cibotium; species Cibotium barometz. Next base: position 46,817,825 of record NC_141072.1, read on the forward strand.
ATCATAACTCGATATAGTTGTCCACTGGAACTTGTAAGTGATAGAGGAACTCATTTCATCAATGAGGTGATCACTTTTCTCATGGTTGCGTTCATGGTGGTTCATAGAAAATCTTCACCACACTATCTTCAAGCCAATGGGTAAGCATAAAGTACTAATAATACTTTATGCACCATATTGACCAAAATAGTAAAGAAACGAAGAAATAATTGGGAACAAAAGCTTCCTACTACTCTTCGGGCCTATAGAATAGCCTATAAGACTACTACTGGAATGACTCCCTTTCACATGGTCTATGAGTTGGAGGCAGTTATGCCTATGGAATATATTATGACCACTTTAAGAGTGGAAATTCTAGAAAAACTTGAGGGAAATGAGATATCCGAGAGGTTGTTCCAATTTGAATGCCTTAACGAGACTAGATTTTAGGCTATGGATTATATGTTGAAAATCTTCAAAGAAAAAGTGGTTTGACAACCACTTTTTCTTAATGAGATACCCAAGAGGTTGTTCCAATTAGAATGCCTTAACGAGACTAGATTTTAGGCTATGGATTATATGTTGAAAATCTTCGAAGAAAAAGTGGTTTGACAACCACTTGAGTAAAAAAGACTTCAAGGAAGGTGAATTATACTGATGTACGTGGTCAAACAAAACAAACGAAAACTTAAGATATTAGGCATGCATCCATTAAGAATTTTTAAACTACTAATTCTGGCTCGGCACATTAGAAGCCTTACATGGCATACCTTTTGAGTCCTATGTGAATGGGAGCAAGTTATGTCACGGTTTTATGGACCACTTACAGAAACCATGCTAACAGCTATCCATGAAGCTAAACTAAGGAAACATGTGGAGAAAGAGAAACAAAAGCTCGTTCAAATGGAAGCTAGGGCTCACCTGAGAAAAGAAAACAGCAATCTAATAGGCTATCTATTCAAAACTGCAATGTGGCTAGCCACAGCTGAGAAAATGATGATTATATCCCACCAAGATGGGTATACCTAGGATTCTGTGCCATGAACACACTCTGTAACCTTCATTATGTTTACTTCACATGGGAGCTCATTTAAGCCTCATGTCTTATGAAACCTGGGCTAGAATGGGTAAACCAACACTTTAAGATTCAGGCCTAGCAATGAGTTCGTTCAATTGTTGTGTCTCCAAGTGCATCGGCTTGTTAAATATGTCTTATTATATCAACAGTGATCTTGTGGAAGGTATTTTTCATGTCATAAATGTAGGGGAAATGAAAGAGGAAGTCATACTATGCAAAAATTGGATGGCTAGATATGTCTTGGACATTCAATAGAAATCTCATACATTCATGGCTCACCTACCCTCAGGCAATCAAACTGTCTATTTGTCGAATGAGGTGCCAGATGCCAAATATACCATATGCATCCACCCATTGAATGGGCAAGGTTTTTAGACAACTACTCTTCAGATGAGGGGAACTGGACTGGGAAGTCTTATTGCCCAAGGAAAGGCAAATTTTAAGCAACAATGAATGGCCTACCCATAGCAAATATTCCTCAGTTCCAAACTTGGTGTCCTCACCTGTTGTTTAAAAATATAAATGGGTTGCCAAAAAAAAATTGAAATGTCCAACCTCGACACACACCAAGAACTCCTTTTGGGTACCTATGTCTAAAATCAATAAGCTCTCTACTACGAGTCTTACCAAACACTAAGCAACCTTTTTCGAGCTATTTGAAAATTAGAGTGAAACTTGGCAACAAACCCCAAAAAATTGGAAGTTACTCATAAACTTTTACAACAAAAAATAATGCAAAGTGAGCACAAGACACAAGCACCACACTAGAAGATCACATCAATCACCATACAAAATTGAAAGACCACTCTAACTACAATTTTTTGATTGCACGGAACAACATCCAACAATATTTGCATTAATCAAGACCGACCAAAACAAAACCGCCAATCATGGCTCGCAAGTAAACACAAAAACCATGTGTTGCATTGTCCACTACATACACCAAAACAAATCAAGTTGAGTCACACACTCATCGTCTATAAAAACATGATGAGCATGATGTCTATTTACATGGTCCTTCTCAAAACATGCATCTCCCACCATGGTTCTTGCCCATTTCTTTGGCATACTCTGGCAGAACACTTTGGATAGAAAATAAATAATAAAATTTTTTTAGTTTTTGCAAATTCACATGTTTAATTATATCTGTGTATTGTAGATCAAACTTGAATGTTCCTGTCTTTAAACACATACATGAAGGCAACCAAAGTAACAAAATCCAAAACAAAATAGAGTGACGGTAGTCCCAAGCATATCAAAAAACAAAGCCAAATAAATAGTCAACAATTTAGCACTAAATAAGGTTTAGATGCTCATTAATCACATGGGTTATGTCCCACACGCTCATCTAAATAAGGTTTAGATGCTCACTAATCACATGGATTATGTCCCACACACTCATCGATATCATCATCCCAATCATGTGAACTACTAGCCTCCTTGCCTCCTAGCTAAAAGCAATGGTTGTATGTATGAAGACACAAGACCCTCGTCAGGGTCCATCGCAGCGCATAAATGACTAGACCTCAAACATGCCTTAAGTAGAGGAGTTGTGCCACACAGAGCCCAACTCAAGGAAAACACCACCAAGACGACAAAACAACTCCAAATACCTTGTAATGAAAGTAACACTATGCTCCAAAACACCATGGATCTCAAAACCCCCCAGATTCCTAGGATGAGACACATCTGGCAAATAATGGTATGCCACCAATCCATAGGTGCACTCTCCAAAGTAGTAAATCGCAAGAATCATATCTTGTTTCGCGAACTGCAAAGAGCATAGAAGAGGTATACTGTAATAGAATGACAACAACCAAATGAGGCAAGAAATTTCATATATACCAAATAAATTTCCTTGGAACCACCACTAAACACACCACCTTTGTCCGGAAACCACCAATCTCATAATATCCATAGGGTGAGTGATGCATGACAATAACACCGCGCTAAATCTCCAAATCCGATACTTGGCAATACGGCTCAACCCAACCCATTGTCTCTCCTATAAAACATAGCTTTTATCAACCAAATTGCAAGACAAAAATAAATGCTTTCAAGCTTCCAACACATGGAATATTACCTCCCATCGATGCCATAATCAACAACGAGCCAGAATCACCAAGAGTCGATGCAGCCAAACCCACTCTAGTAGACCGCACATGGTCCTCAGACACTGTATCCCACAGGGGCCTAGAGTTAACGGCACCATGTACCACTAAACCAAAAGGGAGGTCCAAAAATATCAAATTAGTCACCCAAGAAATTGATCTCCCTTTCCTTGCATATTGTCTACCCTTGGGTGTGGATTTTTGCATGTGCTCATGAACTATTGTGTAAGATGCATTCTAAACTGACACATGTGGCTAATAGACATATGTTATCATTCTTTTAGAAACGATCAAGTTGTTTTGCCGTGAAGGCCCTCATATTGAAAACAATCCAAAGAAAGATTTATTGTTAAACAACTTTCCTTATTCATGCCATTGTTGAAAGAATAGTCAGGTGCACTCTCCAAGTAGTAAATCATAGGAATCATACCTCATCGGCAAACTGCAAAGAGCTCTAGTACATTGGAGAGATATATGCATAAATATTAACATTGAAAATCACACACAAGTATGTAAGGGTGTGGCATAAGCAAAAAAAGAAACATAGTAGGGATTTATGACTCTTGCCTTGAAGAAGCATAACATGTCCTTAGAGAAGCTTATGCCTAGCATAAAATGTACTTGAAAAAGCTTATGCTTGAACAAACATATGTTTCTAGAGGTTTTTTTTATCTTCAAAGATGACTGAAGAGCTAGACATACACAAAACATCTATACATATATAAGAGCTGGTACATTGAAGAAGCTTATGGCTTGAACAAACAAACAAAACACCCCAGAAATAGGCCGCGCTCCATGGGGGTTTTTTTTTCTCTTCAAAGATGACTGAGGCGGCCCTTAAAGAAGCTTTAGCCCAGCCCCAACAATGCCAAGCTTGGGCATATTTTCCTAGCATTGGATTCTATGCAACCTAGCTCTTATGTGTATAAGTTATTCTATGCTATGCTATTTTCCACCCCCACCCTCTCTATAGTTGGTGTGACTCAAGCATAGGTTAATGCTTGGAGGAAAAAGATCATCATGTTTTCTCCTTTCTAATGTTGAATTGTCAAGATTATATACCCTCCCATGTGTGTGCAGTAGATGTGGCACATGAAGTTTGAAGGCCCTTGCAGATCTTTACGAGATTAAGTCTCCAAGACGGATAAAAGCTTTGGAAAATGAACCTTTTGCTAGCTATCTTTCCTTCGTTATTTGCATTCATTAGAAAGATGAAAGATCTCTGGGATGAGTGTAAGATTCCTCCCCAGCCTCTCAAGATGTCCATCATCTTCCCCTATAATCAAATCCCTCTTCAAAAATATAAAAGATCTCGTTTCTACCTGTTTTGACCTAGAGAGAGAAAATGTTCAAGAGAGAGGATATTCATATTTTGAATATTTTTGGATGGAAAAATATCTCTTCTTATTAGAATAAGTTTCCCCAGAATAGAAGTTCAAAAAGATTTTCAGAAGGTGCATTAGAAATCAAGTATAATCTGTTCAAGAGGCCTTAATCTAAGGGTCCAGATTTTTGATGAAAAATTTTAAATTAAGGTTCTAAAAGGGGCCAATCAGATTCATCCAAATATGTGGAGGAGATAAATGGAAGAAATAAATAAAATCCCCCAAAAATGAGTAAATACTCATATAAGTTGAAGAGTTGACTAAGGAAAAGGATATTAGTTAAAAAAGAAGAGATATTTAGAGGAAATAATGCATTTTTGACACCTAACAATGGGAATTCCCCCCACATTAAGGAGGCGCCTACTTCACATGTGTGGTGGAGTTTTAAAATTCCAAAATTGAGATATTTCATCTCTCCTCTCTCCTAATTCAAGTCTAGTTCCAAAAAGTAAGCTAAACTGACCTAAAAATGGTCAAAAATTGACCAAACTGATCTGGAAAATTCTAGAATCAGTTTGCTTGGTTAGAAGCTCACTTTTTCCTATAAGTAGAAACCTCCACCTTTTTTGAAGCTCAATAGTGTTTTATGCACTGTTACTCTACTTCTCCCAAGAGCCAAAAACTGTGAATTTACTCATAATTCATTAGTTTTTGACTTTTCCCTCTTCTAAAGATTGGTGGCAACTCTTGTTTTGAACAAGAGTAGATCCCTCAAACCATCAAGCCAAAGGAAAGCTCTCAAATTCTCCTTGTAAGTTGGAGATTCTCTCTTTTCTATTCATTTTATGGTTTTTATGATTTTTGTCTATTTAAAATTGAATAATGATGTTATGCCTCATTGAAAAAAAGGTACTCCCCTCTCTTCTTTAATAAATCCAACCCTTCTTTATCCTAGATGAATTATTATTGGTTAGAATCAAGTTTTTCATAATGTTTCTCTTAATTAAGTAGAAAATATTTACATTAGAATGGTTTAAATACTCTTAGTGAAATTCTAATAAATTTTAGAGAGTTATAAATTAAAAAATGGTCAGCCATACGAAGGAGGTTATGGCAAAATTTCTCTAAAATTATGTGAATTAAATTTTATCCTTTATTATTCAAAAAGAGTAATCTCCTTTGTATGTGTATTCTTAAAGAGATATTTTCATTCTAGGCATAGAAAAATGCATACTAGAAATATTTTATTATAAAAGTGTTATTTTCCTTAGAATTAATTTCTATGCATAGAAGGATGCATATTGAAATTTTTATTTTGATTATAAAAGTAATACTTTCATCATAAATGGATTTTTTATGCATAAATAGATGCATAAAAGAAATTTTTACATTAAAAGAGTGATTTTCATCATAAATGGATTTTTATGCATAAATAGATGCATAAAAGAAATTTTTATATTAAAAGAGTGATTTTCATCATAAATGGATTTTTATGCATAAATAGATGCATAAAAGACATTTTTATATTAAACGTGTGATTTTCATCATAAATGGATTTTTATGCATAAATAGATGCATAAAAGACTTTTTTATATATTAAAAGTGTGGCTTTCATCATAAATGGATTTTATGCATAAATTAGATGCATAAAATTGTTTTATTATAAAAGTGTGACTTTCACCAGAATTGAATTTATGCATAAATAGATGCATAAAAGAAAGTTTTTATTTTAAAAGAGTTATTTTCATTGGATTTAATTTTTATGCATGGGAAGATGCATAAGAGAAATTCTTTTATTCTAAAAGTGTAATTCTTACTAAATTGGATTTGTGCATAAATAAATGCATACAAAATTTTTATATTTAAATAAGAGTTCTCTTTCATTCTCTGTTTAATTTTTGTGAAAATTGGAAAATGAATAAGTAGATAACCTGTGAAAGAAAATTCTACCGTTTCATATTCACTAGGATGGTAATGAGAAAATTCAGATAAACTATCAAAGTCGGAGATCGAGATAAATGATTATTTTATTCCTCATAGAAATTCATGTTTAGTTTAGAAATCTATAAGCAAATATTCAATGAACAAAATTCAGAAAAAGAATAATTGAATTATTACCTTTCGAGAAAGTTAGTTCAGGATAACTTTCCAGATTCAATCCCTAAATCAGACTAAGACCAAGACTCAATCTCCTTCGTCAGTTTTAAGAAAAGACGATGTGACCAGTTCAGTAAACTACACTCAAATCACCCACCGAATCTGAAACTAAGTTGAGACCTTTGATTTTGATCTGAGGATCAAGATTACAGAATTCAAGGAATTCTGCTTGGGAATCCAGACCTATGATCTAGAAGTATTGGGACACAGAATTAAGATATACCCATTGTATTCAAAAAGAAAATCAAACATGAAAACTTGCATAGAAACCCTGTTTTCTTCTTACGCCAGAATGCTGGGGAGGGAGCATTTGGCATATGTGTTTTCTAAGGGAAGTTCGATTGCAACAGCTGGCAGGGAATGTTCAAAGGACGGCTCATGTGGCAAAAACCTGCCCAGGTCTTGACCAGCCTAGGTATGGTGTAAAATGGTGTGCTTCCGGTACGATGGGCGATGGCCGACAAAGCGGTCCCTAAGTGAAGTGCCATGACACCTAAGGAGGATCCTGGAGGGTTCTGACCAGGCGATGCATGAGCTCGCGGTGCTTAGGACACCCATGTGTATGTCGTGGAAGATATATTATATATATGAAGGATGACAAGAAAATTATTGTAAATTGTTACTGGATCTCGTTGCTGACTAGCTGGTCTCAATGGAGAGTCGAGAGTGACGTTTTGTGGAAATCAAGGATTGAATGGAAATTTTGAGTTATGATATGTGTGACCTGTAATTGTTTGTTAATGGATTGTTTTATAAGTTAAAGTTTAAAGAGCAGTGTGTGCGTATCTATTTTCTAAAGCAAAAGTTAAGAAAGGCATTCAATTATGGGTGGGTGAGTTCTTTTCTGGTTCTATACTATTCCAGTGGTTGGGCGGTGGCTAACCCATGGGCCGGATAGGGTTAGGTTGGAATCAGTAGAGTTTTAATAATAACTAAAAGTGATCAGTAGGAATACACTTAGATTCGAGTAGTCAATTAAAAGCTGGAGACTTCTCTAATGAATAGATCAACGGGGTTGTGCTACCTGATTCAATTTAGGAAACAAGCATTGATTCCTTCAAGTTAAGTCTGTAATAGCCTCCCTTCTATCTAGATTTATGAGATAAGGGTAGTTCAATATCTTGACCTCGTTAGAAAAAATTCGTTAAGAAAATAAAAAAGATCGAATCGTCCCCGTTTTTTGGGCATGGGAATTTTTCCCAGTTTTGGTCTTCGGAATGACCACCAGCCTAGTCTCATGCCCGGACATTCGAGGGCGAGGCCCCGAGTGTGGGAAACCCTGCCCCGCAAAAGAGGAAACTACTTCCGCTGCTACTAGGAATCCGGTGCATGGTGGGGCAGAGGGATCCCACAGTTGGTATCAGCAGAGCGCTGTTGTAAATTTACGTAACTGTAGCAGAAATTGCTTAAAATTTTAAAGTAAATCTGGGAAATAATGTTTTTGCTTGTTAATATTATGTCGAATGAACTTCAAAAATTGAAAACTCATAAATTGAATTAGAAATTTATAGATGGATACTCCGAATCTATCTGGCATTCTTGAACTCTCCCAGAGTCAGGATATGATAGCCTTTGCATTTGAGCACCTCATCAACTTTGCTACAACCCAAATGAGCAGAGCGAGACTCACTCGCCATTTTGAGAGTCTTTACTTTCCTGATCCTCTTGAGCGACGCTGGTATATGTGGTTCTTTGGAGGACGATGTATTAATATTAGTGCTAGTTAGCGTCAGAGGCTCAAGCAGAATATTTCCTTAGCCATGATTTTGATAAGGCTAGGGCTTGTTTAGCGTGTGCAACTCTTTGATCATTCACCCAGGAACTTCAAAATTTCATGTCGAATTTTTAGGCTTCTTAGCTACTTTATCCCTAGAAATAGAGTTACAGCACCTCTTTGTGTCATGAATCGGGTGTACCATGGCATGTCTCCTTCGCACTTTCGCTTCTTTATGCATATATGATTGAGGCAGTGATTGGGGAGTCGTGATGCTCTATGTATATATCTCAAACTTTAGATATCTCAAACTTTAGATAATAAACGATGTTTTGCAAAAGAACTCCAAGATGTTTTCATGACTGTGATTATGGTTAATCTTGTTTCATGAAGTATGATGAAATAATTATCTGTTTAAAGATAGATCTCAAAAATTAAATAATCATAAATCTGTTTAAAGATAGATCTCAAAAATTAAATAATCATAAATCTGTTGGCAAAGTTAGGCTGACAAAAATCTTGTTTTGTTAGAGTCATGAGGCGCGCGGCCCGTGCAAGGCAACTGGATCCTCTAACTGATGACGAAGAGTTAGATCCAGATGTTCGAAAAGCCCTGCACAGATCCCAACCTAGTCCCTTCCAGGGTGAAGGGGAGTAGTTAGGTGAAGTAGTTGGAAAGTGGATTGAAGTAGTGGAAAAGAGGATTGAAACTATGGAGGAATACAAGCAAGATGGCTCTCCCGAGATTAAAGATTGTGGAAATGGCTAGGGTCGCTTGGAGGAATCACTACGAGACTAACCGTCTCGACCAGAATACCCAGACCTAGACCGATCTCAAAGCTTATCTTAGAAAGAGGTTTTGTCCTCCGAGCTTCCTTGAAACAAAAATGAATGAATTCTTAGAACTGAAGCAGGATAGCTGGACAATTGAAGAATACCATTAGGCTTTTGCCCTTCTCCTCAAATGTTCTCCACAATTGGCCAAGTCCATTCGAGGAATGAACGAGCCATTGGATACCTTAATCAAGAATGCCAAACCTATCTCAATGGCCGAAGCAGTAAGAATGGCAAAGGATTTTGCCAAGTTCTTTACAGTAAAGGTCCCGCCAAAGCCTGAACCCTCAAATTTCAAAAGATTCCAAACCTCGAGAAGTACTTCAAACTTCCCTCCCCCAAAGAGACAGCAAGGCCCATTTCAGAATTAGGATACAGGAAGATTCAGAAGTGAAGGAAGACCCTTCCCCCAGAACACTCTCAGGAGCCCCACCTATTTCAAGGATTCAGAGGGATGAGCTCAGAAGTGAGAATCGATGTTTTGGGATGCCAGGGTTTTGGTCACTAGCTGAAAGATTTCCCGACTTCTGCCATGTCAAGAGGAAAGGAAAGTCAAGGACCGAGAGTGCAAAGACCAACCCCTTCCTATCAGTCATCAAGGTCCTTCTCGCCCAAGTCAGGGAAATTCTAGAAGAACTCAAGCTCAGCCATCTGCCTCTGTCCAGAGTAGCCTCAGAACTCCTTGCCAGAATTGGGACAATCAAAGAGAAAGAGTTCTACCTCAGACAACAGTAGCCAGAGTAGTCACCATAGTAGAAGTAGTGGATGAAAACAAAAGATCAAATCTATGTAGCAATTGAAAGAGTTCCACCTCAGACTGCAACAGTCACCATAGCGGAAGTAGTGGATGAAGAAAAAGGTCAGATCTATACAGCAATTGAAAACCAAGGGCCAAACCGTCAATTCTCCGTCATCCATACTCCAGCTGAGTATCAGGGTAAGCCTTTTAAGTTTTGATTGATTCAGGTAGTACTCATTCTTTCATTTCCCCTGGATGCTTGCGTAAGCTAGTCTTAGATCAAAAATCAGGGAAACCTATGCAAGTTGAATTGGCAAGTGGGAAGATTTTTTTCACTCACCTTGAGACAGATCGTATTCAGTTCAATCTAGATGGGAATTTAACTGACGGTGGTTAGTTCAGAGTTATACCTTTGGGAGTTTTCGACAGGATTCTTGGAATGGATTGGCTCCACAAAAATCAAGCTGACATTCACTGTCATAATGGAACCGTTTCCTTCCGTAACCTTTATGAAAACAAGGTTCAAGGAACCGAAATTTCAAGATCCCTAAGTCTGTAGTTAGTAAAAGCTTCTAAGTTACTAAAAGGACTTAGAAAGAAGCAGCGTATTTATCTTGTCAAAATGAATCCGGTAGACTCAAAGTTAAAAGCTAAAGAACCTGAATGGTTAAGTGATTATGATGATTTATTCCTAGCAAAATTAACAGAGATGCCTCCAATTCGGGAAGTAGATCATGTGATATAATTGACCCCCGGAGCTCAGCCAGTAGCTCTGCGCACGGACAAAATGCCAGTTCTTGAAGCCATCAAACTCAAGGAACAGCTTAGACAGCTGTTAGAACAAGGGTTTGTAAGACCCAATGTTTCACCTTGGGGTGCGCTAGTTCTCTTTTTTTTTTAAAGATGGAACGCTAAGACTCTATGTGGACTACAGAGGTCTTAATCATGACAGTTAAGAAGAATAAGTATCCTATCCCCAGAATTGATGAGCTTCTGGACAGGCTAAGTGGAGCCAAGATCTTCACAAAGATAGATCTCGAATCAGGGTATTATCAGATCAGGATTAATGAGAAAGATATCCCAAAGACAGCCCATCAATACTCGATATGGGCATTATGAATTCACTGTCATGCCGTTTGGACTGACAAATGCCCCAGCTACATTCAATCGCTTAATGCAGGACATTCTCAAAGAATACTTGAATGATTTTGTTCTTGTTTTCTTTGATGATATTCTGATTTACTCAAAGAATGCAGCTAACCATGAAGCTCATGTCAGAAAAGTTCTTGAGATTCTAAGGAAGCACCAACTCTTTGCACAAAAAAGAGTAAATGCACTTTCTCTGCCGACCATGTTGAATACTTGGGCTTTCTGGTATCCAAGGATGGAATTTCTCCAGATTCTGCAAAAGTCCAAGCAGTCATAGATTGGCCTGAACCAAAGACAGTGAAAGAAGTCAGAGGATGCTTGGGACTGACTGGTTGGTATAGAATTTTTATACCAAAGTATGCTCTCATAGCTTCCCCCCTAACTAATCTTCTCAAGAAGAATATCCCATTTCAATGGTGTGCCAGGTGCCAGAGTGCTTTTGATAAGCTAAAAACCACCTTGGTAACCAATCCCATTCTGAAACTGCCAGATTTCTCTCTACCCTTTGAGGTAGAGAGAAACTGATGCCAGTGGTTTTGCCCTGGGAGATGCACTCATGCAGGAAGGTCATGCAGTGGCCTATGAATATCGAAAACTCAAAACGCATGAGAGGAATTATGCTGTCCATGACCTAGAGCTACTTTTAGTAGTATATGCCCTGAAGTTGTGGAGACATTACCTACTGGGTCAAAGATTCACTTTGATGATGACAAATCATCAGAGCTTAAAGTGGATCTTCACTCAGAAGAATCTCAACATGCGCCAAAGAAGGTGAATGCAGACCCTGCAAGAATTTGATTTTGAAATCAAGTACCGCCCAAGTAAAGAGAATGTGGTAGCAGATGTCCTCAGCGGCGGCGGAAAAGCCTCCTTGCTTGCAATTAGTGTAGTGTCAAATCCTTTGTTTATTAAAGCAAGAGAGAAGATCATGCAGGATAGATTCTTTGACCCTATTGCTACCCTACTTATGCAGGAAGGCAAAACTCCACAGGAGTTAAACCGATTTCAAGGGTACTGCATGGATGATGGGATTCTATATTATAATCGTAGGCTACGCATTCCCAATGATGAGGGAACTAAGGGTCAAATTTTGAATGAAGCCCATGACAGCCTTATTTTGCAAGACATCCAGGTTTCATCAAAACCTACATGTCTATAAAGAAAAGCTTCTTTTGGCCTAGTCTAAAAAAGGATGTGCTTAATCATGTACGTCAATGTTTGACCTATCAAAAAGTCAAGGTCGAGAGAGTAAAAATGCCTTGGAAGTTACATCCATTAGACATCCCCCAGATGAAGTGGAAATGCATCAGTATGGATTTTATTACTGGATTACCTTAAGTGCAATCAGGTTATAACTCCATCTTCGTAGTAGTTGATAGACTAACCAAAGTTGCCCATCTGATTCTAGTAAAAGAAACCTACACTGTAGTGGATGTGGCCAGAGTGTTCCTCAAGGAAATATTACGATTGCATGGCCTACCCGGAAGAATAGTAAGTGATCGAGATCCCAAATTCACGTCAAGATTCTGGACTGCATTTTTTGAAGCAGTCGGAACTTTCTTGGATCTCAGCACAGCTTACCACCCTGAGACCGATGGTGGTCAAACAGAAAGGGTAAACCAAGTAATCAAAGATATACTTCGATCATGCTGTGGCAGGGAACCCAAGAAGTGGCTAAGCTATTTGCACCTCGCCTACAATGCTTCTTATCACCGAAGTATTAGGATGAGCCCTTTCAAAGCTCTGTATGGACAAGATTGCTTAACTCCTTTAACTTGGTCTGACACATTGATTAGGGTTGAGATGTCCAAACAGATGCTTGACGACATAGAGCAGTAGATGCAGTCAATTCATAAAGATATAAAAGCTACCCAGGATAGACAGAAGCAGTATGCAGATAAGAAGAGGACAGACAAAAAAATTGAAGAAGCAGATATGGTCTTCATTCAAGCACGCCCCAAAAGAAGTTCTCTATCTCTTGCGAAGTACAAGAAGTTATCCCCCAGATATTATGGACCATATTTGATTACAAAGAAAGTAGGTGACTTAGCCTACGAGCTTCTTCTGCCTCCTCATCTCAAAGTTCATAATGTATTTCATGTCAGCCTTCTTAAAAAGTATATACCAAACCCAAATCATGTGCTTGATGAAATCTTAACTTCTTCAACCCAAGGGCAGATGGAACTCCAACCTGAAGAAATCCTTGATGTTCGAGAAAAGGTTCTCATGAACAGAATTCTGAGAGAATTACTGGTCAAATGGAAGTTCTATCCTTTTGAAGATGCCACCTGGGAGAAAGAAGCCGAACTGTTGCGAGATTACCCCAAGTTTGTGAGATGAGGACATCTCACATTTTTCAAGTGGGAGAGAATGTAAGATTCCTCTCTAGCCTCTCAAGATGTCCAGCATCTTCCCCTGTAATCAAATCCCTCTTCAGAAATATAAAAGATCTCGTTTCTACCTGTTTTGACCTAGAGAGAGATAATGTTCTAGAGAGAGGATATTTAGATTTTGAATATTTTTGGATGGAAAATATCTCTTCTTATTAAAATAAGCTCCCCCGAAACAGAAGTTCAAAAGAAGGTGCATTAGAAATCAAGTATAATCTTGTTCAAGAGGCCTTATCCTAGGGGTCCAAATTTTTAAAAAAAAATAAATTAAGGTTCTAAGCGGCCAATCAGATTCATCCAAATGTGTGGAGGAGATAAATAGAAGAAATAAAGAAAATCCCCCAAAAATGAGTAAATACTCATATAAGATGAAGAGTTGACTAAGGAAAAGGATATTAGTTAAAAAAGAAGAGATAACTAGAGGAAATGATGCATTTTTGACACAACCTAACAATGGGAATTCCCCCCTCATTAAGGAGGCACCTACTTCACATGTGTGGTGGAGTTTTAAAATTCAAAAATTGAGATATTTCATCTCTCCTCCCTCCTAATTCAAGTCTAGCTCCAAAAAGTAAGCTAAACTGACCTAAAAATGGTCAAAAATTGACCAAATTGATCTGGAAAATTCTAGAATTGGTTTGCTTGGTTAGAAGCTCACTTTTTCCTATAAATAGAAACATCCCCCTTTGTTGAATCTCAATAGTGTTTTATGCACTATTACTCTACTTCTCTGAAGAAGAGCCAAAAACTGTGAATTTACTCATAATTCATTAGTTTTTGACTTTTCCCTCTCCACTCTTGTTTCGAACAAGAGTAGATCCCTCAAACCATCAAACCAAAGGAAAGCTCTCAAATTCTCCTTGTAAGTTGGAGATTCTCTCTTTTCTATTCATTTTATGGTTTTTATGATTTTTGTCTATTTAAAATTGAATAATGATGTTATGCCTCATTGAAAAAAAGGCATTCCCCTCTCTTCTTTAATAAATCCAACCCTTCTTTATCATAGATGAATGATTATTGGTTAGAATCAAGTTTTTCATAATGTTTCTCTTAATTAAGTAGAAAATATTTACATTAGAATGGTTTAAATACTCTTAGTGAAATTCTAATAAATTTTAGAGAGTTATAAATTGAAAAATGGTCAGCCATACAAACGAGGTTATGGCAAAATTTCTCTAAAATTATGTGAATTCAATTTTATCCTTTATTATTCAAAAAGAGTAATCTCCTTCGTATGTGTATTCTTAAAGAGATATTTTCATTCTAGGCATAGAAAAATGCATACTAGAAATATTTTATTATAAAAGTGTTATTTTCCTTAGAATTAATTTCTATGCATAGAAGGATGCATATTGAAATTTTTATTTTGATTATAAAAGTATTACTTTCATCATAAATGGATTTTTTATGCATAAATAGATGCATAAAAGAAATTTTTATATAATAAAAGAGTGGTTTTCATAAATGGATTTTTATACATAAATAGATGCATAAAAGAAATTTTTATATTAAAAGAGTGATTTTCATCATAAATGGATTTTTATGCATAAATAGATGCATAAAAGAAATTTTTATATTAAAAGTGTGATTTTCATCATAAATGGATTTTTATGCATAAAAGAAATTTTTATATTAAAAGTATGATTTTCATCATAAATGGATTTTTATGTATAAAAGAAAATTTTTTATATTAAAAGTGTGACTTTTATCATGATTGGATTTTATGCATAAATTAGATGCATAAAAGAAATTGTTTTATTATAAAAGTGTGACTTTCATCAGAATTGAATTTATGCATAAATAGACGCATAAAAGAAAGTTTTTATTTTAAAAGAGTTATTTTCATTGGATTTAATTTTTATGCATGGGAAGATGCATAAGAGAAATTCTTTTATTCTAAAAGTGTAATTCCTACTAAATTGGATTTATGCATAAATAAATGCATACAAAATTTTTATATTTAAATAAGAGTTCTCTTTAATCCTCTGTTTAATTTTCGCAAAAATTGGAAAATGAATAAGTAGATAATTTGTGAAAGAAAATTCTACCGTTTCATATTCACTAGGATGGTAATGAGAAAATTCAGATAAACTATCGAAGTCGGAGATCGAGATAAATGATTATTTTATTCCTCATAGAAATTCATGTTTAGTTTAGAAATCTGTAAGCAAATATTCAATGAACAAAATTCAAAAAAAAGAATAATTGAATTATTACCTTTCGAGAAAGTTAGTTTAGGATAACTTTCCAGATTCAATCTCTGAATGAGACTATGACCAAGACTCAATCTCCTTCGTCAGTTTCAAGAAAAGACGATGTGACCAGTTTAGTAAACTACACTCAAATCACCCACCGAATCTGAATTAGACCTGTGATCTAGAAGTATTGGGACACGGAATTAAGATATACCCATTGTATTCAAAAAGAAAATCAAACATGAAAACTTGCATAGAAACCCTGTTTTCTTAAAGGACTATCTTACGCCAGAATGCTGGGCCAGAATGCTGGAGGGAGTATTTGGCATATGTGTTTTCTAAGGGAAGTTCGGTTGCAACAGCTGGCGGGGAGTGTTCAAAGGACGGCTCACACAGCAAAAACCTGCCTAGGTCTTGACCAGCATGGGTATGGTGTAAAATGGTATGCTTCCGGTACGATGGGTGAGGGCCGATGAAGCAGTCCCTGAGTGAAGTGCCAGGACACCTAAGGAGGATCCTGGAGGGTTCTGACCAGGCGATGCACGGGATTGTGGTGCTTAGGACACCCATGCGTATGTCGTGGAAGATATATTCTATATATGAAGGATGATGAGAAAATTATTGTAAATTGTTACTGGATCTCGTTTGCTGAGACCAAGTGGTCTCAATGGAGAGTCTAGAGTGACACCATTTTGTGGAAATCAAGGATTGAATGGAAATTTTAAGTTATGATATCTGTGACTTGTAATTGTTTGTTAATGGATTGTTTTATAAGTTAAAGTTTAAAGAGGAGTGTGTGCGTATCTGTTTTCTAAAAAGGAGTGTGTGCGTATCTATTTTCTAAAGGCATTCAATTATGGGTGGGTGAGTTCTTGTCTGGTTCTACTATTCTAGTGGTTGACCCATGGGCCGGATAATCAGTAGAGTTTTAATAATAACTAAAAACAATCAGTATGAATACGCTTAGATTTGAGTAGTCAATTAAAAGCCTTGAGACTTCTCTAATGAATAGATCAACCACCACTGAGCCTGATTCAATTTAGGAAAAAAGCGTTGATTCCTTCAAGTTAAGTCTGTAATAGCCTCCCCTCTATCTGGATTTATCAGATGAGGGTAGTTCAGTATCTTGTCCTCATTAGAAAAATTTGTTAAGGAAATAAAAATGGTGGAATCGTCCTCCTTTTTTGATCATGGGAATTTTTCCCGATTTTGGTTTTCGGAATGACCACCAACCTAGTCTCGTGCCCAGACATTCGAGGGCGAGGCCCCGAGTGTGGGAAACCCTGCCCCGCAAAAGAGGAAACCGCTTGCGTTGTCAGAGCTACCGCAGAGGGATCCCACAATGAGCTTATTATATGTGGCAAGAATATCTCTACTTAGGACATGGCTAGTCAGCTTCTCTCCAAGATTTCAAAGAGGTTTTAGGCTTATTTTCAATCTCTTGTTTCTTCCTACCCTGCGAAATAGGAAACTGCTTCTGCTGTCAGCTACCAGGAATCCGGTGCATGGAGGGGGCAGAGGGATCCCACAACGAGCTTGTTATATGTGGCAAGAATATCTCTACTTAGGACATGGCTAGTCGGCTTCTCTCCAAGATTTCAAAGAGGTTTTAGGCTTATTTTCAATCTCTTGTTTCTTCTCCTCAGGCTGCTCTAGTTAGTTGGGAGGAAGTGCTTCCCTCCATTATGTAAATTGAGTCCTGCTTTGAAGAGCGAAGTGGCACCTTTGGTGGTTTTGATGGAGCTTTGGTTGCTCGAGATATAGGAAAGAGTCTATAGAAGAAAGGGAAAGGGGTTCTAGGGGCAAGAGCTCCAAGGACAATGAAAAAGACAATGATGAAGACAAATCTTCTAAAAGCAAGGATCTAGAGTGTCACCACTGTGGCAAGAAGGGTCATAAACAACCCCAATGTTACAAGAAGAAGCAGGATGCAGAAAGAAAGGACTCTACCTCTATAGTGGTGTCCCACACCAGGAAGGATGATGTTCTCCTATTAGCTGGTACTTCTCATGCATTGGCACTTTATTCTTCTCAGGGTAGGCCTTGGATTGTGGATAGTGACGCTACTGCTCACGTGACAACTTGATCTGGGATTTTCACACCCACCACTTGGGCACCTAACTCTGGCCAGAACCCTAGCATGTGTTGTACATAGTAGCTTGTGTCCTCATTTTCTCTTTGTATTATCGTACTTGGATGCCTTTCTCTTATCTCTAATCCTCGTGGGATTGGGTTGTTTGGGTTTCAGTTCATTATCTAGCTCATTACCTTATTAAGGTAGATGGGTATTTGATTTATCTAATCACATTCCCTACTCTATGAGCTGTGAATATATGGCTAAGAGCTTATTTTCTCTTTTCCTTTTTTACTGAATGGCCTATTGTTGACTATGTACATATGCCAGAGATTCCTACTATTTTCATAAATATAAGCATGTATATATATGTGTGTATAGGGTGTTATATCTAGTGTCCTTCAAAAGTAAGGGGGACCCCCACATTTAAGTTCTCATTGACTAGTACCCCTTGTCACATTTCATGTATATATATATATATATATATATATATATATATATATATAATGAGGCTTTGACCTCTCTCTTGGGTTGTTTATTTCCTCCATGGGACTACCCTGTGTGGTGGCTTATATTTATAAAAAATAAAAAATAAAAAATAAAAAAAGAGACAACCACAGCGAGCGGTGACCTTATCTCCTTATACAGGCATGGGATAGCAAAGCGAGGCCACCCCCATCGCCACCTTAGGGGGGGCTCTCCCCCCCCACCTTCCCAACCAGATCGCGTGGGATAGCAAGGGGAGGCCACCCCCATCACCACCTTATGGGGGGCTCTCTCTCCCCCACCTTCCCCATCACCCCATCTTCCTTTTGGCAGCAAACCCCCTCCCCATCACCTCTCCATGGTGGCGACGTCCTTCGTAGTAGAGGCCATCCCGTCCATTTTTCCCCCCCTTATTAAATGGTGCCCCTATTGAGGATCAAACTTTGGACCTTCAGTTCACAAGTCTGATGCATGTAGTTTGTTGACATGAGTGATCTCTCACTTTTTGGAGCAAATATCTACTTTCTTGATTCCATCACTAAACCACTAGTGCATGTACAAAGAGGCAAGGAGGCCATATTTTATCCCTTTGAACCACGAAGCATCTTGCAAAGCCAAAAGACACAAAAATCTGAGCCTTCAATAAATCAACCGAACTCTAAATTAGAAAGTGGGGAAGTTCAATCTAAGTTCACATCATCACAAGAAGTCACTAACAAGGGTGAAATCTCACCACCTCAAGGCACGGGCTAGTGTGAAAAAGATCAATTGGTTAAGTCCTTTAACTCCTAGGAAGGATTGTTTGTGTAAAGGAGGAGGTTAGAGTTCAAAGAAGGAACATCCACGCTCTAGTAGGAAAGAAAGCACTCCTACAATAACCTTGCATGACTAGTTTAGTGGAGTAGTTGTGTGCACTCTCGGAGGGTCCACAACCTATTATTCTAAGAGTACCTACCCAATTCCTTTTCCATTTTCATCAAGGAGATCACACTCCTCCCCACCACAGACTATTTAAATCATGTGCAACTACTGGAGAAAGGAAACTTCGCACCATTTTACAAGCTTCTCCAAGAACAAAACTCCCAACAACCTTGGAAGACTATGAGAAATCCATCTTGGAGGCTTTTAAGAATGGTGAAGACATTGAGCTAGCATGGTAGCCAACTACAATAAGGAGAGACCGCTACCCACCCATGTCACTCGATTCAACTGGAAGCCAATCCCAGGCTACAACCCTTTGAACGGAGATTCTTGTGGTAACATTAAGTGAAGGGACATCTCTTTATGAATTTCCTTTTTGCATTTATTCTTTTACTAGCATCATGAATAGACATTTAAGAGGTAGGCCCAAGCCCTTTAGGCAAGAAGATCCTTATGCTCCTACCCATAAGCAAACTGTGCATATAATCATTATCTCGAAGATGAATTTCCAGCAAAGAATAGCTTTCCTTTTGTTCCTAAAAGATTAGCGCAAGTTAATGCATCACCTGATCCCTTTATCCTTTCGTTGATCAATTACAATCATTCATTTGATGTAATCATCTTCATTTTGTTGTAACTTTTGTTTCCAGCTCTTGTAATCCAAAAAGAAAAGAAAAGAAAAGAGTTTTATCCTATAACCACTTTGCACTTTTCTTAAGCCTTAGTAGATCATCATGGTTTTCCCTACTTTTAATGGTAGGTATGGGGAGGATGCACAAGAGTTTTTGGATAATTTAGAAATGGCTTTCTTGATGAGAATGGACAAGATCAAGATGAATTTAATGTACGAGATTTCCCACTAGTATTGAAAGAAGAGGCTAGAGCCTGGTACAAAGCTTTAGCAAGGGAAGTTAGAACGGATTGGGATCTCATCCGCCAGGCCTTCACCGTGAAATATGAAATTGGGGATACACCAGAAAGGCTCTGGGAACAATTACTCGATTTGCATGAAAAGGATTTGCATGACTATGTGGGATATGAGTCAAAGTTTCAAAATTTATGCGGGACATGGGCCATATATTTAGGAGGGCAGGAAAGGGCTCTAGATTTCTTGAGGAAAGATAGGTTCCTAGCAGGGCTTTTTACACAATTGAGGGAGAAGGTTAAGGAAAAATTCATGAGAACATTCAAAGAAGCACACCAGTTGGCTGGGTCAAAAGATAGGAAGCTTAAGTATCAAGCTCAAGTAGCTAGAGGGGGAGAAGTAGCAAGGGAACAAGTTTCAACATTTGAAGTGTTTGCCCAAGGATCACAACCACAACAGATCCAGCCTAGAGGAAACTTCCTAGAGAAACTCATGTAGCAGCTCACTGAACAGCTAGAGGGACTTTCAGTAAATTTGGTGTAGAATGTGAGGCAACCCACCAATGGGCAAAACTAAGAATAAATAAGGAAAGCAAGGGAGTTCCATCTACAATTGCAGTCAGGATGGGCACAACATGTACAATTTCCCATACCCTAGGAGAACCAAGGGGACGAGTATCCACCAAGAAGGCCTTGGTGGATACAAATTACGCCTCCATGGCCTAGACCACCACCACCTCCGGTTGCACCAATACCCTCAACATTATTGGTTTGGAGGAAGTTTCAAGAATAAATCCAAAGACTCTACTAGAGGTAGATGCCATGCCATGCCAGTGAAGAAAACTAGAATTTAAGAAACTGAAGACACGGGTTCAGATGAGCCAAAGGAGAAGAGAAAAGCAAGATGGAGAAGCAATAAGCCAAGGAAGCCTCAGCGCAAACTCACCATCGAGGAATTTCTTTTGGTGGGTAAGGGTCACGAACGCAAGCTACTTGTCGATTTGGGGTCGCATCATGTGGAGAGAAAGATTGTCATATATTGTGACAATCTTAGCAGCATACAGTTGACTCTACTAAAGGTAGATGCCATGCCAGTGAAGAAAACTAGAATTTAAGAAACTGAAAACATGGGTTCAGATGAGCCAAAGGAGAAGAGAAAAGCAAGATGGAGAAGCAATAAGTCAAGGAAGCCTCACCGCAAACTCAACATCGAGGAATTTCTTTTGGTGGGTAAGGGTCACGAACGCAAGCTACTTGTCGATTTGGGGTCGCATCATGTGGAGAGAAAGATTGTCATATATTGTGACAATCTTAGCAGCATACAGTTGGCCACCACAAACCCAGTTTTCCATGCACGGACAAAACAGATTGAGGTGTATTACCACTTCATCAGGGAGAGAGTCTTGGGGTCGCATCATGTGGAGAGAAAGATTGTCATATATTGTGACAATCTTAGCAGCATACAGTTGGCCACGAACCCAGTTTTCCATGCACGGACAAAACACATTGAGGTGTATTACCACTTCATCAGGGAGAGAGTCTTGGAGGCACTTGGCCTATGTCAGCACACAGGATCAGGTTGCTGACATCTTCACGAAGGCTTTGGGAGCTCAGAAACTTCACAGATTTCGAGATATGCTTGGAGTTCATGAGCTAGAGTTGAGTTTGAGGGGGAGTGTTGAGATGTCAAGCTCAACATGAGCTGACACTCATGCACCTACATGACCATTCGACATTTATATCACTAGCGAGTTTGATAGCTGGCACCGACATGTCTTCGCCCCCAGAGATTCTACAGCTGGACTACACCGACTAGTCCACATCTACTCACTCCTCTTAGCATGTTCACATTATGGACCGCTTATATATACTCTATTATGTGTGTTAGTCACTTTATCTTCTTTGTAGACCTCTTTTGTTGTTGTGAAGAAGAAGAATTTTTCAGCCTCTCACCTTATGTGTTCTCTTCTAGGGTTTGTGAGAGTGTGTGTGTGCTTGTGTTAACCTATGACGAACATTGAGACATACTATGTTTTACGTCATTTGTAAGATCCCTGTTCCCACCGAGCAACGGATTCACGATACTGGCAGCGGAAGTAGCACTTCTCGCGCGGGACAGGGGTCCCACATTCGGGGCCTCGCCCACGGATATCCGGACAAGAGACTAATCCGTCGGTTTGTCCAAAACCGAAATCGGAAAAACTTCCTTTACCCGGAAAGCACGGGCGATTCCACCAAGATAATTTTTTTACTCTAACGTAGTCAAGATCATTACTGATCACGCTGATCCAACTGCACCTATAAAGATACTCGGTCGGATCAAGGAAGAAACTTGCACTTGGATCATTGGGATCAACGCTTTTTTCCCCATCAAGAGGCACAGCCGTTGATTCCTATCCATAGAACAATTACTATCCGGGACTTACTTCATCTATCGTAATAACAGAAATTGAGTCTCGGTTTACGGATCCATCAGTCCAGCCTAACCCCATCCGATCCCATGGGTTAGCCAACCGCCCAACCACTGTAGTGATGGGATCCAATTTGGAATTTGGTTAGGTTTTGTCCCGGGTACCAAGGAAAAGAGTTCCAAGGCCCCCTAGCCGGAATTTCATGCAAACATAAAACTAGCCACACCACTTACACACCCAATATGAAAATTGCCTTTTTCTTAGCATCAGCTAACTTTAAAACAATCCTTTAATGAAACCATAGTACCACTGATCACAATCTCCCAATTTATCCAGTTGATTCAGAATTTCCCATCATTCCTTCATCAGAGTATCTATGGCATCATTGGCAACTAGAACGCTCACCACCTGTCCACACAGAGGCCGTTTCCATAGTTCCTAGCCCATAATACTCGGCAATATAATCACTTATCAAGATGGACTCTCGTTGAAGATCAGCAAGATCAACCAACAGATCCATATAAAAGAGCCATGGACTCATCCGTTGAGGACCAGCAAGGTCAGTCAACCAGATCCATGCCCAGTTTCACAAAACAACTCTTACTCCTTGTTCCAATATCTTCCTCGACGCACGCGTGGGTATCCTAGGCGACCCAGAGCCCGAGCACCGTATGGTCAGCACCCTCTAGGATCCTTCGCAGGTGACCTAGCGCTTCACTCATAGGCCGCTTCCTTGGTCCCTCATCCACCGTACCGGAAGCTCACCATTTTAATCGAACCGAGGCTGGTCAAGACCTCGGTCGACCTTGCTACGCGAGACGTCCTCCATTGACTCTCCGTCAGCAGTTGCAACTTTATCAGTTAGGTCTCCACAACCTTAATCACAAGACGGTCAAAATGCTTCCCCAGCATTCTTGACATAAAACAGCCATTTACAAACAGCATTTACAAACAGTTTACAAATACAGTTTCTATATTAACTCTCATTTTTCCACATTATCCCTCATTAATTCACATTACTTATTCCACATTCCATGTATATGTGTACTCATCCAATCACCTCCTTTTCCATCTCTTCACTTCAGATTCCTTCACATCACATATCATATATTCACATCCATATCCACATCCATACATCCACATCCACATCCACATTCACATCCATACATCCACATCTACATGCTTATCTCCATTTTCACATCCTCATTTATACATCCACATCCCATATCCACATTCATACATACACATCCATATCCACATCCACATCCACATTCCCATACATCCACATCTATACATCCACATTCCACATTCACATCTACATTCACATTCACATACATGCATCCACAGCTACATGCTTACCTCCATTTTCACATCCTCATTTATACATCCACATCCCATATCCACATTCATACATACACATCCATACATCCACATCTACATCCACATACATACATACATCCACATCCACATTCCACATTCACATCTATACATCCACATCTACATTCACATTCACATACATCCACATCCACATTCCCATACATCCACATCTATACATCCCATATCCACATTCACATCTACATTCACATTCACATACATCCACATCTACATTCACATTCACATACATCCACATCCCCATTCCCATTCACATCTATACATCCACATCTACATCCACATACATACATACATCCACATCCACATTCCACATTCACATCTATACATCCACATCTACATCCACATTCACATACATCCACATCCACATTTCCATTCACATGTATACATCCACATCCATTCACATCTATACATCCACATCTACATCCACATTTACATCTATGCATATACATCTTCATGCATATATCCATTTTCATGTTCATACATCCACACTCCCATCTCCATATCCACACATCCACATACATACATCCATTTTCACATTCCCATTTATATAACCCCATATACTTTCACATCTAATCTTTTACATCACATCCATTCTCGCCCTATCACAACCCATATACATCTTATCCTATCACATACACTTCTTACCTCATCCCCCCATACACACCTTAATTCATCTTATCACATCCTAACTTATTTCATAAGCATCTTATCAATTCTTATCACATCTCATACACCTCTTATCACATCTTATCACATTTCATATCTTTTTTTTTTTTTAAGAGAATTCTTTTATTTGATATAAGATTTCTCTACACATTTATTTATACATAAATTCCATTTAAGGAGACTAACACTTTCGAAATTAAAATCAATCTTTTATGCATCTTCTTATGCATGATTTCAATTTGGTAGGGAATTATACTTTTAGAATAAAAGAATTTCTCTTATGCATCTAAGTTAAGCATAAAATCCATTTATGAGGAAAATCATACTTTTAGTATAAAAAGAATATCTTTTATGCATACCTATATGCATGAAATCCAATATGATAAAAGTAACACTTTTGATATAAAAATTTTTCCTTTATGCATACTTCTATGCATGAAAATTAAAAATGATAAAAG
This sequence comes from Cibotium barometz, assembly GCF_041138505.1. Lineage (NCBI taxonomy): Eukaryota > Viridiplantae > Streptophyta > Polypodiopsida > Cyatheales > Cibotiaceae > Cibotium > Cibotium barometz. Next base: position 46,842,768 of record NC_141072.1, read on the forward strand.
TAACACTTTTGATATAAAAATTTTCCTTTATGCATACTTCTATGCATGAAAATTAAAAATGATAAAAGTAACACTTTTGATATAAAAATTTTCCTTTATGCATACTTCTATGCATGAAAATTAAAAATGATAAAAGTAACACTTTTGATATAAAAATTTTCTTTTATGCATACTTTTATGTATGAACTAAAAATGATAAAAGTAACACTTTTGATATAAAAATTTATCCATTATGCATACTTCTATGCATGAAAATAAAAATGGTAAAAATAACACTTTTGATATAAAAATTTATCCTTTATGCATAATATTAAAATTCAATTTCTCCATGATTATAATGAAATTCTTTCAATTAATCTAGGATGATGATTCCTAGAATATGGTAGGAAGTCCTCTTTTTATGCTTTGAATGAAAATTTTTTATGCATAATTTTTATAAAAATTTTGCCATAGCTCCGCTGCTATGACCGATAAATCTCAATTTTTCTAAGAGATAAAGCTTATCATTAAGGAAATAATTAAAATGATTCTCTAATTGGATCCTTAATCCATAATGGATTGAATCATCAATATACATAAACTAAAAGCATAAGAAAAAGCCATTAATTTGGCCTCAAGCATAGCTTTATCTTGGGTTAAGGAAAAGCTTTATGAAAAGCTTGATTTGGATTGAGAATGGGTCATGAGTATGACCATTTCTTGAGTGAGAGAGAGAATTTACATAAGAATCATTAGAATTTAAACATAAATGAAAATTAACTTCAATAGCATTTATTAAATTATGTAACTCTTCACTACTATTCAAACTTCAATAGCATTTAAAAAAAACCATACCAATTAAACTTCTCAAGCTTGAGAGGGGTTGAGAAGAGAGAAACATTGAGAAATTATAGAAAGATGAATATTCACTAATTACCTTACAACTTGCTTGATTCTTTGTTCACGGTAGAGGCCCCCAACCAATCAATTGGTTAAGTATGTTGATGGAGCCACTAATGGGGATTGAAGAAAGAGGAAAGCTCCAAAAACTAGTGAATTATTAAATGAATTCACAGTTCTTGGCTTAGGTGGAGTAGAGTAACGATGCATAAACACTATATATTTTTCAACAAGGGTGAGGCTTCTATTTATAGGAAAAATTGAGCTCCTAACCAAACAAACTGATTCTAGAATTTTCTAAATCAGTTTGGTCAATATTTGACCATTTTTAGGTCAGTTAAGCTAACTTTTTGGAACTAGACTTGAATGAGGAGAGAGGAGAGATGAAATATCTCAATTTTTATGAGTTTAAAACTCATTCAAGCATGTGAAATATGTACCTCCTTTAAAGAACTCCCCTTCCTTACATATGTCATATTTTTAATATTGCTCATAGTTTTTTACTAATAAACCTTGTACATTTTCAACTCTTCATCTTATGTGAAATATGCACCTCCTTTAAAGAACTCCTCTTCCTTACATATGTCATACTTTTAATATTGCTCATAATTTTTTACTAATAAACCTTGTACATTTTCAACTCTTCATCTTATGTGAGCATTTACTCATTTTTGGGTATTTTCTTTTTACAAGTTGGATTTATCTCCTCCCTACACATGGATTGATGCTATTGGTCCATAGGAACCTTAATTGGACCATAGTCTAAAGATTTCTGAAAATCTAGACCCTTAGGCTAAGGTTCTTTATAGCTATTTCAATTAATTCCAATTGCACATTGGAAAAATTCTTTTTGAATTTCTGTTTCAGGGGAACTCATCTGAATTAGAAGAGATATTTTTCTATCCAAAAATATTCAAAATCTGAATATTCTCTCTCTAGAATATTTTTCTCTCTCTAGGCTAAAACAGATAGAAACAAGGTCTTTATATTTCTGAAGAGGGATTGATTACAGGGAAAGATACTAGACATCAAAAAGGGGGTGGGGGAGGAATCTTACATTCTACCCCACTTAAAAAACGCGAGATGTCCTCATCTCGCAAACTGGGATAATTTCGCAAGATGCACGAATTATGAGACTTAGAGAAAAATTTAAATCAGGATTAACCACCAAGAAAAAGTCTCAAAGAGAGCAAGATTCAAGATAAGAACAAGATTTAAACTTTATTCATTCTCGGAACTTATACAGTAAAGAAAGAAGAACTCTTTACACTTCCATAAGCCCGTCCATCATATGATCACAAAAGCAGTCCTCACAAGCTGCACAAGTATAAGGTAACTCATCTATGGGAATGATTCTATGGGTTATTGCTGCGCCTATCTCAGTGGTATGAGGTGTTCTAACAAAAGGACCTCTGAGAGGCAAGCCAAAAACGGGGTAAAGGCATATCTTCTCATGAGGAAGAAAACACGCCAGTAAGAAGACCCGCTCAGAAAACCCAGGATGCCTTGATCTCATGACGCAGTAGTATCGGGGACCCAAACCCAAAGCTTCAATAACCATGGCCAAGCGGACATTGTTACGAAAGTGCTGCTGACCCCAGGGTGTTACCCTAGTTATGTCTTGATAGGTCCGCCATTTTGTCTGCGCTACAGAAGTTCCCAAGTGAGGGAAAAGTGAGCGCTCATACTGCTCTATAAAATCTTTCTTCACAGACTCCCTTGCGTCTTGAAGGTGAGGAATCATTATGGATAAAACTAGTTCTTGTTGCCAAGCCATGAAGGAGATTAAGAAAGAAAGGAGATCGATGGAAGTAAGATTACTGTGAGCGACAAGTAAAAGTTACGACTTATATAAAGGAAGGAGCTAGCGTAACTTAGAAGCCAACGGTAACTTGCCACTGAAGTTTTACCGTCTTCCCATGATTTGGGTTTGGCACATATTTCTATAGAAAGCATTAAGAACCTTGAGATGAGAAGATAAAAGAGGTTCATAGGCTAAGTTACCTACCTTCTTTGGTCCACAATATCTGGGAATAACTTCTTATACTTCCTAAGAGATAAAGAACTTCTTTTGGGCCGTACTCGAATGAAGACCAAAACCTTGATATCCACCAAAACATCGATTCTCACTTCTGAACTCATTGTTCTGAATCCTTAAAACAAGTGGGACTCTTGAGAAGTATTCAGGGAAAAGGTTCTTCCTTTTTTTTAAACAAAATCTTTCTTTTATTTTAGAGAGAGAATAATTATAAGATCAAAAAGGGAGATTCTTACTCCTGTATACCTCGAAGGCTGGGGGAGAATCTTACATTCTACCCCACTTAAAAAGTGTGAGATGTCCTCATCTCGCAAGGTAGAGGACAACTCTTTTTCTTAACATCCAATTTTATTTTGGGGTTCCTTATATTCTGGTCAACCCAGCAGAACACTGGGATAAATATCCCTTATATAGAACTCATCATTAATATTCAGATCATATCATTCATATCTTTAACATGATAATGGTCCATTAGACCGAAAAATTTCCTTCTGAACATTCCTCCACGGGAATTTCAGTCAAGCAAGTTCTCAATTTGTCATCCCTTAACTTGATCTACTGATCAAGTGTTAACAGTAACAATTTGACAGCACAACCCACTAATCTCATAGTGATTTGCTGAATTCATTATCATCATTCCAGTTATGAATATCATCACTGGGACTCGTCCCATTCATCCTCATTGTGGTTTTGTTCAGATTTTTATATTTCAACTAATTTTAGAAATCATCATTTTTCAATCAGAATTTTCAATCAGAATCCAATTCAATTCATCAATTCTCAAACAGAATTAAAAATCATATCAACCACATTCGAATTCATCATCTGGATAGCATTAACGCTTATAATTTCAAGTCTTAGATTTACTCGTATATACTGTCAGTAAAGAGCTGCAGTATACTCTCGGTATATACGGGTAGTCGTGGCTCTTGGAATTATAAGGTAAATACCATCATGTCTAGGCCTCAAGCAAGTCAGGGATTCTATATAATTGCGGTACTTCTATCTGAAGACCCAATTACCAAATTACGAATTTCAGTTTGAATATCAAATTGTATGAATTATATCACACAATTACAACCTTTTTGTGTTTCTTGATAAATTTTTGACATATTTGTCTTCTCAGTTGATCTTTATTAACCAAATGCTCTGATACCAACTGTAAGATCCCTGTTCCCACCGAGCAACGGATTCACGATACTGGCAGCGGAAGTAGCACTTCTCGCGCGGGACAGGGGTCCCACATTCGGGGCCTCGCCCACGGATATCCGGACAAGAGACTAATCCGTCGGTTTGTCCAAAACCGAAATCGGAAAAACTTCCTTTACCCGGAAAGCACGGGCGATTCCACCAAGATAATTTTTTTACTCTAACGTAGTCAAGATCATTACTGATCACGCTGATCCAACTGCACCTATAAAGATACTCGGTCGGATCAAGGAAGAAACTTGCACTTGGATCATTGGGATCAACGCTTTTTTCCCCATCAAGAGGCACAGCCGTTGATTCCTATCCATAGAACAATTACTATCCGGGACTTACTTCATCTATCGTAATAACAGAAATTGAGTCTCGGTTTACGGATCCATCAGTCCAGCCTAACCCCATCCGATCCCATGGGTTAGCCAACCGCCCAACCACTGTAGTGATGGGATCCAATTTGGAATTTGGTTAGGTTTTGTCCCGGGTACCAAGGAAAAGAGTTCCAAGGCCCCCTAGCCGGAATTTCATGCAAACATAAAACTAGCCACACCACTTACACACCCAATATGAAAATTGCCTTTTTCTTAGCATCAGCTAACTTTAAAACAATCCTTTAATGAAACCATAGTACCACTGATCACAATCTCCCAATTTATCCAGTTGATTCAGAATTTCCCATCATTCCTTCATCAGAGTATCTATGGCATCATTGGCAACTAGAACGCTCACCACCTGTCCACACAGAGGCCGTTTCCATAGTTCCTAGCCCATAATACTCGGCAATATAATCACTTATCAAGATGGACTCTCGTTGAAGATCAGCAAGATCAACCAACAGATCCATATAAAAGAGCCATGGACTCATCCGTTGAGGACCAGCAAGGTCAGTCAACCAGATCCATGCCCAGTTTCACAAAACAACTCTTACTCCTTGTTCCAATATCTTCCTCGACGCACGCGTGGGTATCCTAGGCGACCCAGAGCCCGAGCACCGTATGGTCAGCACCCTCTAGGATCCTTCGCAGGTGACCTAGCGCTTCACTCATAGGCCGCTTCCTTGGTCCCTCATCCACCGTACCGGAAGCTCACCATTTTAATCGAACCGAGGCTGGTCAAGACCTCGGTCGACCTTGCTACGCGAGACGTCCTCCATTGACTCTCCGTCAGCAGTTGCAACTTTATCAGTTAGGTCTCCACGACCTTAATCACAAGACGGTCAAAATGCTTCCCCAGCATTCTTGACATAAAACAGCCATTTACAAACAGCATTTACAAACAGTTTACAAATACAGTTTCTATATTAACTCTCATTTTTCCACATTATCCCTCATTAATTCACATTACTTATTCCACATTCCATGTATATGTGTACTCATCCAATCACCTCCTTTTCCATCTCTTCACTTCAGATTCCTTCACATCACATATCATATATTCACATCCATATCCACATCCATACATCCACATCCACATCCACATTCACATCCATACATCCACATCTACATGCTTATCTCCATTTTCACATCCTCATTTATACATCCACATCCCATATCCACATTCATACATACACATCCATATCCACATCCACATCCACATTCCCATACATCCACATCTATACATCCACATTCCACATTCACATCTACATTCACATTCACATACATGCATCCACAGCTACATGCTTACCTCCATTTTCACATCCTCATTTATACATCCACATCCCATATCCACATTCATACATACACATCCATACATCCACATCTACATCCACATACATACATACATCCACATCCACATTCCACATTCACATCTATACATCCACATCTACATTCACATTCACATACATCCACATCCACATTCCCATACATCCACATCTATACATCCCATATCCACATTCACATCTACATTCACATTCACATACATCCACATCTACATTCACATTCACATACATCCACATCCCCATTCCCATTCACATCTATACATCCACATCTACATCCACATACATACATACATCCACATCCACATTCCACATTCACATCTATACATCCACATCTACATCCACATTCACATACATCCACATCCACATTTCCATTCACATGTATACATCCACATCCATTCACATCTATACATCCACATCTACATCCACATTTACATCTATGCATATACATCTTCATGCATATATCCATTTTCATGTTCATACATCCACACTCCCATCTCCATATCCACACATCCACATACATACATCCATTTTCACATTCCCATTTATATAACCCCATATACTTTCACATCTAATCTTTTACATCACATCCATTCTCGCCCTATCACAACCCATATACATCTTATCCTATCACATACACTTCTTACCTCATCCCCCCATACACACCTTAATTCATCTTATCACATCCTAACTTATTTCATAAGCATCTTATCAATTCTTATCACATCTCATACACCTCTTATCACATCTTATCACATTTCATATCTTTTTTTTTTTTTTAAGAGAATTCTTTTATTTGATATAAGATTTCTCTACACATTTATTTATACATAAATTCCATTTAAGGAGACTAACACTTTCGAAATTAAAATCAATCTTTTATGCATCTTCTTATGCATGATTTCAATTTGGTAGGGAATTATACTTTTAGAATAAAAGAATTTCTCTTATGCATCTAAGTTAAGCATAAAATCCATTTATGAGGAAAATCATACTTTTAGTATAAAAAGAATATCTTTTATGCATACCTATATGCATGAAATCCAATATGATAAAAGTAACACTTTTGATATAAAAATTTTTCCTTTATGCATACTTCTATGCATGAAAATTAAAAATGATAAAAGTAACACTTTTGATATAAAAATTTTCCTTTATGCATACTTCTATGCATGAAAATTAAAAATGATAAAAGTAACACTTTTGATATAAAAATTTTCCTTTATGCATACTTCTATGCATGAAAATTAAAAATGATAAAAGTAACACTTTTGATATAAAAATTTTCTTTTATGCATACTTTTATGTATGAACTAAAAATGATAAAAGTAACACTTTTGATATAAAAATTTATCCATTATGCATACTTCTATGCATGAAAATAAAAATGGTAAAAATAACACTTTTGATATAAAAATTTATCCTTTATGCATAATATTAAAATTCAATTTCTCCATGATTATAATGAAATTCTTTCAATTAATCTAGGATGATGATTCCTAGAATATGGTAGGAAGTCCTCTTTTTATGCTTTGAATGAAAATTTTTTATGCATAATTTTTATAAAAATTTTGCCATAGCTCCGCTGCTATGACCGATAAATCTCAATTTTTCTAAGAGATAAAGCTTATCATTAAGGAAATAATTAAAATGATTCTCTAATTGGATCCTTAATCCATAATGGATTGAATCATCAATATACATAAACTAAAAGCATAAGAAAAAGCCATTAATTTGGCCTCAAGCATAGCTTTATCTTGGGTTAAGGAAAAGCTTTATGAAAAGCTTGATTTGGATTGAGAATGGGTCATGAGTATGACCATTTCTTGAGTGAGAGAGAGAATTTACATAAGAATCATTAGAATTTAAACATAAATGAAAATTAACTTCAATAGCATTTATTAAATTATGTAACTCTTCACTACTATTCAAACTTCAATAGCATTTAAAAAAAACCATACCAATTAAACTTCTCAAGCTTGAGAGGGGTTGAGAAGAGAGAAACATTGAGAAATTATAGAAAGATGAATATTCACTAATTACCTTACAACTTGCTTGATTCTTTGTTCACGGTAGAGGCCCCCAACCAATCAATTGGTTAAGTATGTTGATGGAGCCACTAATGGGGATTGAAGAAAGAGGAAAGCTCCAAAAACTAGTGAATTATTAAATGAATTCACAGTTCTTGGCTTAGGTGGAGTAGAGTAACGATGCATAAACACTATATATTTTTCAACAAGGGTGAGGCTTCTATTTATAGGAAAAATTGAGCTCCTAACCAAACAAACTGATTCTAGAATTTTCTAAATCAGTTTGGTCAATATTTGACCATTTTTAGGTCAGTTAAGCTAACTTTTTGGAACTAGACTTGAATGAGGAGAGAGGAGAGATGAAATATCTCAATTTTTATGAGTTTAAAACTCATTCAAGCATGTGAAATATGTACCTCCTTTAAAGAACTCCCCTTCCTTACATATGTCATATTTTTAATATTGCTCATAGTTTTTTACTAATAAACCTTGTACATTTTCAACTCTTCATCTTATGTGAAATATGCACCTCCTTTAAAGAACTCCTCTTCCTTACATATGTCATACTTTTAATATTGCTCATAATTTTTTACTAATAAACCTTGTACATTTTCAACTCTTCATCTTATGTGAGCATTTACTCATTTTTGGGTATTTTCTTTTTACAAGTTGGATTTATCTCCTCCCTACACATGGATTGATGCTATTGGTCCATAGGAACCTTAATTGGACCATAGTCTAAAGATTTCTGAAAATCTAGACCCTTAGGCTAAGGTTCTTTATAGCTATTTCAATTAATTCCAATTGCACATTGGAAAAATTCTTTTTGAATTTCTGTTTCAGGGGAACTCATCTGAATTAGAAGAGATATTTTTCTATCCAAAAATATTCAAAATCTGAATATTCTCTCTCTAGAATATTTTTCTCTCTCTAGGCTAAAACAGATAGAAACAAGGTCTTTATATTTCTGAAGAGGGATTGATTACAGGGAAAGATACTAGACATCAAAAAGGGGGTGGGGGAGGAATCTTACATCATTAATTTAAATATTCTGAGTCATGGGCCGGGCTTGTCGGCACCGTATGTTAAGGATAAAGGGATTGGGTGATCGCCGATGAGAGGCGCACCTTGAATATCAGCAGGGTAAGGGTTAGGATCGGCCGGCCATGTATGGACGCCCATGTGTGAACGGCCAAGTCACCTATAAGAGCCAAATGTAACCCTAAAACTCTCATTCTCATGTGTTGAATACAAGACTGCTCTTGCCTTATCTCCTTGGTTGCCTTCTCCTGCGTGTGTGAGAGAGAGAGTGAGAGAGCGATCGAGCACTGTGTAGCGGCACGGCAGTGGGGAGAGGCGGTAGAGCGGCGACGGCGGCTCCTTCTTCACTGCAACGCGGAAATCCTTCACGGCGGCGGTTCTAGCGGTGAGTGACACACCTTTTGCATTCTGTTTGAGCTTGCTTTCCTGGTTGTATGCTTGCAGCCATTCGTGGCTCGCATACGGTGCTCTAAGTCCCCAGCTATAACCTGTGCGGTAAAAGCGCACAGCTTGCAAGCCGATGTGCCGGGGAGATGCCCTGCACCAAGCTCCAGTTTGCAGCTTGGGCTACTGCGTGAAGTGAAATTTATACTGTAGGAAAGGCATTGAGAAGTTTGAATGTGTGTATAGTGTTGACTATTTTGTTTGCTGCAATTCGTTTCCTACAATTTGTTCAACCTGGTTATATCTGTGGTCTGGTTTTCGCGCAACGTGTGTGAGTTATGGGTTTTGTGCGTTGCGAGGGTACGTGTGTATGTGAGCACGGACGAGGCTACAAGCACTCGCAGGCTTACTCTGTGACGTGAGCAAGGCGCTACGAAGCCCTAACCATAGAAAGAAACCCTAGAAAACAAATCCTTTAAAAAAATCTAAAAATTAAAAATAATAAAAATCATAAAAATTTGAAAAAAATAATTAATTTTTTTTTAAAGAAGAAACAAACATGTTGAGAGGAAAGATTTTGTGTTTGGAGAAAAAAATTTTGAAAAGAAAAAACCCCCAATTGACCCCGACCCCGACCCCGGTCTCGGTCTTTTGATATATATATATAGGAGAGTGAGCCTCCATAGCTTTCTTTCAAGTGAGAGCTTATGGGAAGTTGTGCCCTATATGTAGCCCACTCCCCAAGGAGTGAAGTGAGCATGTGGGATAAAGCCTTCACCCTTTCCCCTACCACAAGAAACAGACTGTTTTGAGGACCACAGGAGCTCTGGATAGGCGAACACGGTGTTGTAAAGCACGCTAGGACGCTTTAAACGATACGCTCGTTTCGAGCTATCACACGTCCTAGTTTCGGTTCGACCATAAGTAAGGGGGTTAGAAACGGGTTAAAAACAATACAAAAACAAGTAAAAACGGGGTGTGAAACACCTGAGAATCCACTTGGGTGGGCTTCAAAGGTAGTCACCAACGCCCGTAGGGTACCCACGTCATACGCATCTACGCTCTGGTTGGGTGCTAGAGCCTGAGCCACTAGAAAGCGTTTCAGTCTATGCAGGTTCACACCATCCCTCCATGTTAGCATCTTGGCCTTCAGCTGGAACCCAAGGGAGTGCAACCCAAGATCCACGAATAGTGGATAGTGACTCGTCCTCTGACTCAGAAGCCATGGAAGGGCACCCTACCAAGAACCCTGAGGAGACAAGCCAAAACATGCCAGTTTGAGCCCTACAATCCAGATACAACCCGGATCTAGCATGTTTAGTCGTCTAATAGAGACCTTTAGTAGAGCTACACGCTCTGAACATGCGACAAGCGAAGTAAATAAAGAAGGAGGGGTAGTGGATTCGCCATTCACATCTCATGTGGACCCTACCCTCCCAAGGAGTGTCCATGTGGATATTCTACCCACTTCGTTTAATGAGGGCCCTACTGAGCTACCACCTTCCGACGCGCTTCCTAAAGTAGAGGTCCCTAGAAGTCAATCCATAAGAAGTGACATTGCGTCCACTTCAAGAGAACCATTTGGCACTCCAAGTCTAGATGGGATATTTCTCAATGAAAATTGGGAATATGATCTACACACAGAGACTCTAACTGACCTATACACAGGTTACACATACCATGTAGGTTGGTTAGAAGTCCTACGATCTACATCTAGCGCCACCAATCTAGAGGAGCAACAACAAATGATATGTGAGGTTATTCATAGAATTATCCAAATTGAGAGGCAAAATAGGGGAGTGAACTTATGTTCCACTGGCCCTATGAGATTTTTGGATACAGGCAAGGCCAAACAACCAACCCTATCAGAATTGGAGACTCCCTCGGTGAGTCCCATAGACCCTTCATATGTTGTTTCACCTGGAGTCTCAATGCAGGTTGAGCCCACGAGCAGTAACTTTAGCTTTCCAACCTTGGCTCAACTTTCCATTAAGGAATCCACAATGCCTACCCCAATGATGAGCATAACGGAAAGTGCACCTATTACCGCTGTAGTTAGTACGACGTTGCTACCTAGTGGAACAGTACATACAACAGTGCGTGCCAGTGCCTATCGACCATATGTACCTATCGCTACTCATGCTCATGTAGCTCCTACGCCTCTTAGTATGCCAATGGCGTATGCTCCACGACTGCCTTATCACAACCCTAATCCAAGAGGAGCTAGGCCTAGTCACATATCATATCCTACGTCATTTGCCAGCATACCCAGGCCAACGCCAACTCCTATCAGCCAGGCTATCCCAGAAGTGCCTCCACCAGCTATGCCTGCTCACCTAGGTGATCTCGCAGCATTTGCTCAAACAATCGGATGATCTATTGCGGAAAACGTGCGAAGCATGCGTGAGAGAGAACCTAGAAGCAAGGCAGTACAAGTGGCTAAGCTCACTCAAAACTTCAGTGGTAACGAGGATGTTAGGAAGCACATTGAAGTCTTTGAACACGTGTGTGATTCCTTGGAGGAGCACAATGAGCTGCATAAGTGAAAAGCTTTAGGCTTAACCTTGAGTGGGAAGGCCGGAGATTGGTATCGAACCTTAAGGGTTGAAGAGCGCACTCACTACCCCACTCTCAAGAGATTGTTCTTGAAAGAATACATACGTGAGGGTGTGCTTTGGGGAGTAGCATCTCAACTCCAAAAAGCTGAATGCGAGGAAGGGGAGTCAGTGAGAGACTTTATAAGTCGATTGAAGCATCTAAATTCTCGTTGCACTCCCGATGAGTGCTTCAATAATAACCAACTGCTCAATAGATTCATCCGAGGATTGTGCCACGAGGACATATACAATGGCCTAGTCATTAGAGGTCTTACAACGTGGGAAGCAGTCACTGCCAATGCAATCCAGTTAGAAGACAACTTGATGATTGCAGGTAAAAAGGTGTCTTCGGAGACAAAATCCGTTAGTTCGCAAGTATCTGGGCACAAGCCAATGACGGTAAAACCTATTACCAAGGAGCCCAAGATATCCGAAATGTCTGTGACCGACCTTACTAAGGCTCTCCAATAATACTGTAGGGGTAATCGAGCTCCTCAAAATAGCTATATGTACCCAAGAAGAGAGCAACAGTGGTGTTCGGTTTGCTTAGGACCACATAGCACGAGTGAATGTCCCACATTCAGAGTCAAATTCAATGGGAATTGCAATGCATGTGGTAAGTATGGCCATCAATCTAAAGATTGCTTAGTACTTAAGCGAATGTTGGCAAATCAGGCACCACTAGCCTGGTCAAACACACCTCAAGTACCCGCGCTAATGCCTGCACAACCTGTCGAGCAATCGTCACAGCACATAGTTCCAAGGAACCCGAATGTAGTCCAGTCTGTGCCGTTACAAAAGCAAAGAGTAGTAGAGATAACAATTCTGATTTCAAAAAAGGGTCAGATACAACATCAGACTCAGACAAGGAGGCGGCTTCGGATACATCATCAAAAGCCTGTAATCAAAGTTCTGTTTGAGGGTAGGATTTTTCCAGAGTAAACATTTTATCTGAAGTTGTTTATACACAAATGGGCTTGGGAAAGTTGGCCCCAGTACCTTTTCAGGTGAAGATGGTAGACCAAACAAGAGTACAACCATTAGGAATTCTCAAACAGCAACATATTGCAATTGTAGGTATGACCTTCTTGGTCAATTTTGTGGTCATGCGAATGTCAGATTCAGCGTCCTCTTATGAAATGCTATTGGGAAGACCTTGGCTCAGAATGGCCAAAGTCAGACAAGATTGGGGAGAGAATGTGGTTGTTATAAGAAAAGGGAAGAAGAAAGTGACTATACCTATGCAAGGGAGGAAGAATATTCCACTCAAGGAGAAACCATTGTTTGCACAAACTATCAACTTGGAAGAAGAAGTTGAAGATGATGAGGAAGAAGAATTTCTGAAGGCAAAGCCAACAATTGTTCCAGTATGTGGATGTGGAACAAATATTACAGCCAAATAAAGAACAGGCTTAGGACAGGTTCGATGTAGCACCTGGACAAGAGATTCAGGGAACAGAATTCCGACAGTTGATGGAACACATAGCAGAATCTTCTACCAAGGAACAAATTGAGCAGGAGGAGAAGGATGCAAGAATTATGGCTGAAAGAATCTATGACAAGAAGTTTGGCACTTCTAGTAGGGTTAAGGAGGATGAATTGAAAGAGGTTAATTTGGGTACAGAGGCTGACCCAAAAATGGTAAAGGTAAGTGTCCATGCTGAAGGAGAATTTTTGAAGGAGTTGTTACAATTGTTGCAAGAATACATGGATGTATTTGCTTGGGAGTATTCTCAGGTGAAAGGTATAGACCCTGCATTACATCAACATCATATTAACTTGCAGAAAGATGCAATTCCGATTGTGCAGCAAAGGTACAAAATGAACCCTAGTTTTGCAAAGCAGGTTAAGGAGGAGATAGATAAGTTGTTGACAGTAGGCTTCATTAAGCAGTGAATGAAGTGTCATGGTTGTCTCCAATTATAGTGGTACCTAAGAAGAATGGGAAGCTGAGAGTATGTGTGGACTATAGAAAGCTTAATGCAGCAACTATTACTGATCCTTTTCCAATGCCCTTTTGTGATGCAGTTTTGGATGCAGTTGCAGGGCATGAAATGTATAGCTTTTCTGGATGGGTTTTCTGGGTATAATTAGATTCACGTTTGCTAAGGAGGATCAATATACAAAACAGCCTTCATTACTGAGTGGGGTGCATTTGTGTATACAGTAATGAGTTTTGGCTTGAAGAATGGACCACCATCATTCAACTTTGTCGCCCATAAGGTATTTGAGCCATATTTGCACGATTTTATGAGGGTTTTTGTAGATGATTTTTCGGTTTTTGGCAAGAAAGACTTGCATTTGCTGCATCTGAAGTTTTGTCTGGAGAGATGTAGATAGTTCAGAATGGCACTGAATCCTTACAAGAGTGTCATAGCTGTTAGAAGTGGGGTACTACTTGGTCATGTGGTTTCAAGTGAAGGGATGGCCATTGATGTAAAGAAGATTGAAGTCATCCAATCTGCCAAGGCTCGAGTCAATGTTAAAGAGTTGATGAGATTTGTGGGTCAAATTAAGTGGCATTCTCAGATATTTAGCTAATGTGTGTTTACCAATAACACTCTCTGTTGCGCCAGTTCTACAATCTCTAGAGTGGTCTTTACCTTTTCATGTCTTTGTGGATGCGTCTGATGTGGCCGTAGGAGCCGTGTTGATGTAGGAAAAAGTGAGAGGTTGGTTTAGGCCAGTATATTATGCAAGTAGAGTCCTCACATCAGCTGAGAGGAATTATGCTGTCACTGAAAGAGAAGCATTAGGCATGGTTTATGCTTTGAAAAAATTTAGGCACTATTTGTTGGGAAATAGGGTAATGTTCCATGTTGACCACCAAGCTTTGTTGTACCTAATCAAGAAGCTAATGCTAACAGGAAGGTTGGCTAGGTGGATGTTGTTATTACAGGAGTTTGATTTTGTGATTGTTTATACTCCAGGAAAAGACCATGCCATTGCTGATTACCTGAGTAGGCTAGAAACAGGTGAAGAACCAGTGGGAGTGAATGATGATTTACCAGATGCTCCATTATTTGAAGTTCAACCTGCTGTGTCGGATTCTTGGTATGACCAATTATTGACATTTCTGACTGACGGCACTATCCCAGGTGAGTTTACTGCAGATCAGAGGAGGAAGTTTGCCTTGAAGAGTAGACCTTTTTTGGTAATTACAGGGGCGTTATATAGGAAGGGCATTGATCAAGTCATTAGAAGGTGTGTTCCAGATTTTGAACAGAATGTTGTTATTCAAGAAGCACATTCTGGTGCAGCAGGTGGACATTTCTCAGGAGATATAACAGGCAAGAAGATTCTCTAGGCTGGATTGTGGTGGCCCAGAGTTTTGAAGGATGCACATGAGTATGCTAAGAGGTGTGTCATATGTTAGAAGACTGGTCAGCCAGATAATAAGGATAGAATGTCAGATCATCCTATTCTGCCACTAGAGCCTTTCCAGAAGTGGGGGATGGATTTTGTGGGACCTGTTAAGCCTACAACAAGGAAAGGGTGCAAGTATATTTTGGTTGCAACAGACTATTGTATTAAATGGGTAGAAGCTGTAGCTTTGAAGGATAATAAAGCTCAAGTGTTGCAAGGTTCTTGTATCACAATATAATGACCAGATTTGGGTGTCCTGTGGAGCTTGTGAGTGATAGGGGCTCTCATTTCTTAAATGAGGTGATTGCTGAATTAACCAAAACCCATATGATTATGCACAAAGGTCTACAGCTTACCATCCTCAGGCTACTGGGCAGGCTGAAAGTACTAACAAAACATTGGTTGGCATTTTGAAGAAGATAGTGGCAGACAATCCTAAGGATTGGGATGACAAATTGGACTCAGCATTATGGTCTTTTAGGACAGCCTTTAAGGTAACAACAGGGATGACACCATTTAGATTGGTGTATGGATTAGAAGCTGTGGTGCCTATGGAGTTTGTGGTGCCAAGTCTTAGAATCACAGCTAAGAAGATGTCTTCTAAACTGTCAGTTCAGCACAAGAGTAAATATCTGATGCAGTTGGAAGAAGACAGGTTGGTCAGTTCATATATTACTGAGGTGATTCAAAAGAGACGACATGCCTGGGTGAGTATGAATGTCAAATTTAAAGTGTTTCAGGTTGATGACTCGGTGATGGTGTACAACTCTAGATTGGGACCTCATCCAGGGAAGTTAACACTTAGATATAAAGGACCTTATCAGATTGTGGAAGATTTGGGCCAAGGTACCTTTATTGTTGCAGATGTCTTTGGAACAAGGGTAGAGAAGCCAATCAATGGTTTTAGGCTAAAGAAGTTTCAAGGGAAACCACCACATCTTGATTGGCCAGTTTCAGCTTTGGTCCATGTAGAGAAAGTCAGATCCGACTCACCAGAAGTCAACAAAGAACAGAGATGGATGTTCTTCAGGCAGAGCATAGGTGTTGAAATGATGGCAAGAAACTTAACTGTTGGCATAGGGTGTTGTGATCAATTGTTACAAAGAAGGAAATTTGCTGAAGATTTTGTCACGATTGGTTTGACTAAATTTTGCTGTGTCAGAACTTACTTAGTCGGACTTCACTGCCTCGGAGTTTTTAAAATTACTATTTTTTCCACAAGACTCCAGTTGGGGGCTGCATGCCCAGTACGCGTGATGATTTTATGGAGGTGTGTGTGGAGATCTTACGTTAGGTGAGTTGGCACGAGTGTGAGCCATCACGTCTTTGTTTCCCTCATGCATCGCCCGTTCCGTTTTTCGTCTGTGTTTTCAGAGCCCCTTCAGTCTCCCATGCCTAAGCCGAAACCCCTTGCCACCATGTGACCTCTTCAAGATGAGGAATCGCCAGAAGTGCTGAAGACGAGGCTGCGCCGCAAAGGAGCTAACACGCGGGTGGAGGTGACTAGCTCTGACGAAGACTTGGAGGCTTTGGCAGATGAAGAAGCTAGCATGCCTACAGCTATGTCAGTCGGAAAAATGATAAATTAAGTGAGCAACTTAAGTGGTATTTGGAAAGGCTATGTTTTCTTCTTAAATTTGATTGTATGTCCAAAGAGAA
Organism: Cibotium barometz; assembly: GCF_041138505.1. NCBI lineage: Eukaryota > Viridiplantae > Streptophyta > Polypodiopsida > Cyatheales > Cibotiaceae > Cibotium > Cibotium barometz. The sequence continues at coordinate 46,859,679 of NC_141072.1, forward strand.
CTATGCTCCTTTATGTTGGGCTGAAAAGGGTGAGCAGGTCAGTTGGGCACATTGGTTGTATGAAAGGATGTACAGTGAAGTATTTGCGTCTGACAAACAAAAGACTCAGACTAATAGTAGGCTGTGTGCTAACTTGGCAGCCTTGTTTTACTATGCTCAGAAAGTTGATGCAGGGGATGTGCGGTTACCAGACAAGGACAAAAATGTGGAGGGTGAGCAATTTCAGCATGCAGAGCCGCAGGTTTTGCACAAATCAAAGATATCTGATTGGTCAAAGCTAGATAAGGACAAAATGGAGGTTTTTCAGAAGGTCCTGAGGAAAGCTGGATACACGATACAAGAAGCTTTACCACCATTAGCTGACTCACCACAATGTTCACAGTATTTTGGGGAGTTCGAGATACATTCTCCAATGGAGGTAATGGAAACACAAACACCAACTAAGTTGGGTAAGACTTTCACTTTGTCCAAGAGAAGAAAAGCTGATAGCAGCATCAAGAAGTTGGTGACTAAGTTTGATTTTGGTGGTGATGAACCTGTTTTTACTCCCTCTGAGTTTCATGTAAAAGATGGAGTCATGGCTAATAAGAGTACAAGCTTTTATTCGTAAGCAACAGGTTCAGTCTGAACAACACAAGCAGCAGATGGTAGAGTATGGTGCAGCCTCTGATGTGTTGCAAACAAAGGAGTTGCAAATACAGCAATTTCAGAATGAGCTGCAACAACAGGTGAAGGAGAAGCATAGTAAGGAAATGAAGGATATGTTGGAGCATCATTCACTTGAAATGGTATAGGTGAAGAGATCTTTGGGAATGTTCAAGGAATGGACACAGAACCTGGAAGAGAAGGTTGGTTTGGAAATGCAACAGTTGGCCCAAAGGAATATCGAGTTACAAGTTCATAATAATGATGTGATGAACTTGAGGTTGCAACCATTGCAGCTTATGGAGAGGCAGGTACTAGCTCAAGAGGAGTTGGACATTAATGGAGTTCTGATGGTAGAAGGTGATGTCACAGTGCTGAAGCAGCAGTTGACTTCCAATATGCAAAATATGTGGGGATAATTCAAGAGACTGCCTTTTGTATTAAAGTATCCTTATGATAAGTTGCAGACAGGTTTTATTACAAAACATGAGGCAATATTAGTAGAAGAGATTGCTCAATTAAAGAAGGAAAAAGAGTTTTGGATGCAGAAAGTGTAGGATCTAGAGAAAAACCAGAGTTATAAGGCACAAGTTGCTAATTTGCTGGCAAAAACAGTTGAGATAGTTGCAAACCAAGTGCCTGAGGTAGAGATGTATGGTGCAGAACAGATACAAGTTGCTGAGCAGTTCTCGGAACCAGTTTTATTACAAAATATGGATGTAGTAGCAACAGACAAGCATGTGCAGGTTGCTGAACCTGATGTTATGAAGGAGGTGGACCAAAATTTTGATGTTGCTACAACTCTTTGATGTAGCAGCATGCTTCTACTTTTGTCTGCCATTTTGAACTGATCAAGGGATGTGTGGATCCGAGTCCGATTTCGTTGAAATCTACCATTGGGACATGCCATGTGTTGAAGGCATAGTCCTCTTAAGTCAGAATGTTGCTTAGTCGGATATTTTGTAGTAAGTCGGATATGTAAGAAGTCGGAATGTAGTAAGTCGGATCTGTAAAAGCAGTCGGATATTTAGTAAGTCAGACATATGTGGTAGGAATGTATGATGACTTTCTTGGGATCTTGGAAGTTAAGAAAGGTAACGGTTACTCAAGAATAACGAGTAATGATTTTGAGCAAGGTAGAAAAGAAGGAGAAGCGATGTAATGAAGGAGAGTGAATCAAGTAGAATTTTGAGTTCTTTTCCTATCTCTTGTGTGACCTTACTCTATCAAACCTCTATCTGTGCATTGCATTTCTGCCATGTCTGAGTTTTCTGCTTTGGTCTAATCAACATGTCTTTGAGATTTACCTCAAAGTTGTCGATGCTAAGGCTTTGGTGCAAATGTCCTCCAACGCATGAGTATGGATATGTACTCATGGAGCAGCTATTACATTATTAGAGCTAAAAGAAGAGTAAGCTATAAGCTTAATATAATGGATATTTAAGATCATTAGGAGTTGTTTGATAGGCCATATGTGTGACTCCCTTGCGTTTGTGTGTGACTCCCTTGCGTTTGAATGTGTGTGTTTTTTTTTTGTATGTGTGTGTTTTTTTTTGTTACCACCTTACGAGCAACAGGTTCTTATGGCTACTCTCCTTTTTGAGAGAATAGGTTCTTATGTTTGCCGCATAGCTCTACACTTACACTTCACATCCAGAGAGGGGTGAAAATAGCATTGTGAGTTTGTCTTTGATGCAAGTCTTTGTTGTAGACGTGGGAATTGATTCTTGAATTTTTAGCTCAAATGTTGTTGAGGTGGTAGGTAAGACTGCTAGTGGGTTACCGTTGCGGTTGTTCAAACACACAAGCTCTTGTGTAGCTGCTGAATGCACGAGAGTGGATGAGTGACTTACTTGGTTTCCTTGGGCCTCCATTCTTGTCGAACTTTAGTTGAATCTATTGGGGTTGAAGTCACTGTGGTGAGGCTTTCTTCACGTTGTTCGATTTTGGCAACCATAGGATGGGATTACCATCAGAGTATCCTCGTTGTTAAAGCAGATGCATAGGCACCCATCTTTGATGAACCGTATAAATTGGTGCTGATGCGTTTGGTGCTGAGATTTCCTTCTTTGTGCAAGCTTAGGGGGCCTTGTGATGCACTTGGAAATCCAAGAATTTGTATCTCCTTGGTAGTACCCTTGATCTTGCAGTAATTGTTTTGGTACCCACACTACTTGACTTGATGGAGTTCTTTGAGGAACTCACATAGGTTTTTGTGGATGGTGTTCTGGAGTACTTTTCTTTTTCCTTGGCCTCTGAGTGCTGTGTTGAGGAAGAGACTTTGACTGTCGAGGGACCAAATGTGAATGGCACCTTTGTAGTAGCCTTAGCTACTTCTCCACAAACATCTTGGTACCATTAAGATACCTTGATTTTGGTTGTCTTGGTGAAGTTTTCTTTTCGGTTGATGCAGAAGGTTTAGGGACCTCCTTCACATTGGTTGGCGCTGAGGGTGTAGGTTTGACTCATGGATATTTCGAATGATGATGAGGCTAGAGTCTCTTATGGAGTGGTTGTTGATGATGAGGCTTGCAAGCATGCGGTTGTCTCCTTTGCTGGGGTTTGTCGAGATAAAGAGGCATAGGCTCTGGGGCTTTTCCTTTGAACTCCTTGTTAGAGATAGATGGTTGCCAAGGGGGAACTTCTTCAAGAATAGCTATTGATTGTGAGGTTTTGGCATCAAACTTGATTGGTAAGGAGTAGATGCTTTATCAGAGTCGGTTGTTGACACAGATGGTAGGTCATTGTGTAGAGGGGCTTTTGTGGAAGAGGCTTGGCATCATAGAAATCCATTAAAGTTGGATCCTCTTCCTTGCAGTATGATATTATCAACTTTTTGTCATTGACCATCATGATGACTCTATCGCTAGAGCAAAGAACAGTGGTGCTTGGGCAGAAATAGCCCATTCATGCCCCCAAGATCAAATTTTCTTCCAACACATACTCAACTACAAAAAACTTACAAGTAAGGGGATTAGTATCAATATACATTGTATATTCCAAGTACCCCAAATATAGCATGTTCAACTCTTATGTAAAGGGAATTATTTGAGGAGGAGGAGCCATAAGTGTTGGTGGACCTAACAAATCCCATAACTCGAGGGTCATGAGATTGTGTTCTCATGTTGGATAAAGCTCTGGTGATTTTATTGGAAAGTTTCAATCCAACCAGAATCCTAGGGCTTTTAAAAAAAAAGATTTTGTAAGGTTCCTCCCTTCCAAAATAGGAGAAACACTTAAGATAGTCCACTAAGTCTTAACTTGGAGAAAATTTCCTATTCATCGACACCTTGACCATGCAGAGATTCAAGGATATGATTCATAGGTAAGACCTAGACCGTGATCGTCTAAAAATCAAATCACCCATAGGGTAATTGATCATAATTTGGGCAACTTGTAGTCTTGATTCCTAGAGACAACGCTTTTTTCCTCATCCATGCAAGGCACAGCCCCGCTGGCCTAGTCTTCTAGAATAGAATTGCCTGAGAACCTATTTATCTAGCGTAGGGCTTTCACTTAATCTGTTGGAAAGCTACCCGACTAATCGGGTCAACCCGTCCGTAGGATGGTGCCATCGGTGCATTCCATCCTCCCACTTTCCACCCTACTCACCCGTCCGTAGGATGGTGCCATCGGGGCATTCCATCCTCCCACTTTCCACCCTGCTCATGCGTCAATTTTGTTTTCTAATTAATTCTACCACACTGTTTGACATAAATAAACATGTTCCTTAATTAAGACCCTTTTTCACAAGGTTTGTTAAAATAGCCCTTTGCCATAGTACAATAATGCCAAAGACAAGATTTATAAAAAAAGTTTATATATGAATCAATCCCATACAATCCAAACAGTACAATAATGCCAAAGACAAGATTTATAAAAAAAGTTTATATATGAATCAATCCCATACAAGCCAAACCGGCTCTCTTATTCTTTTCCTTTATAATGCCGCGATGATCTAGAATTTGGCCTTGCAGCCTCTACATGCTGGGCAAAACCTACGGGACCATACACCTCATCATCACGATCACTGGTGGGGACTCAAGCCGGCCTGTCGCCCTCTCAGGCTCCGTCGCTCGTCGATCCTCCCGCCCCTCAAAGGGATGTCTATGCACTAGGGTGGGCTTATTCACCGCACTAGCCTGGGCCCTCAGAACTAGATAGCATCGTAATTTCTCGCCTCACGAATCTTATTCTCCCAATGGTATGAGGGATACCTTGGGCCATTCCCGGCTTTGCTAATGACACCACCGTGCTACACAAGCACGGAATGGAGTTAGCATCAAAGCTAGGAAAAACTTGCACTCTTTCTCTTAAAGATAACAATTTCAATACAAATACTGCATCACTTCAAATCGTAGTTTCATACACTTTTCTTTTAAAAAAGGAAAAGATACACATTTATTAACATTAATATTAAAGAAAAAAAACTCTTCTTTAAAAGATAACCAAGCTAACCTGGCCACCATTTCCTTAAGGAGCTTGTAATGGGAGGGTTGGAGCCGCATTAGGAGCATCTTCTCTAATCTCAATGTTGCGTGCTCCTCCCGAGGTAATATTCTGGCACTTCTGAGATAGAGCCATCTTGGACTTCGCTTGTAGTGCTCGCTGTCGCGATCGTAATGCTCCAGCCAGATCTCAATTCCGAGATCGTTTGCTCACCGTACGAGCAAAAGACCACAGCGCATGAACCCTCTCTAAGGTCAAAACCTCTTGCTAAAGTCCATGCAAATGGGAGGGGGAATTTGTGAGATGTCCTTAACAAAAACGTTTTGCTGAAGAGGAGAGGGGTGTTGCTGTAAGTCTCTTCACATGAGGGGAGGGGAGAGAGAGCTAAGGACACTATCTTCTAACAAGGGGGGAGTTGAGGAAAGTTGCCTTATCTGAAAAGTGGCAGATAAGGGGGTGTTGAGAGGGGCAGCTTCACTACTGCAGTACATTGCATAGGGATAGAGGGCGGTACAGATGGCGACACGGCATAGTGTAGGCCACGTAGAAATGCGTGCTGCCCATGGAACACCCCAGGGGTTTATATAGCTGTGGGGTACAAGTTTGGGCGCTGCGCTGTGCAAAGTATGATGGCACAAGGATAGAGGGCGGTACAGATGGCGACATGACATAGTGTAGGGTACATAGAAATGAGTGCTGCCCATGGAACACCCCAGGGGTTTATATAGCTATGGGGTACAAGTGTGGGCACTGCGCAAAGTATGATCGAAAGGACGATGTGCCTGCAAAGGATGTGGATCAGTGGCATGCATGGCTCTGGGGGAAAGGTATGGTGGTGATTAACACAGGGAAAGGAGTGGTATGCATGTACCTTATCTGGTAAGAGGCAGCATGTACCTTATCTGGTCACTCACAAGCAGCATGTACCTTATCTCATCAGAGGCAGCATATACCTTATCTAGTCACTCACACAGGCAGCATGGGTGTCCACGTAGCGGTGCGTGTGGACCACACAGTGGGTGGCCAACCTTTAGTTCTAGTGCGACCATTGTACGGGCACCCTGGTGAGTGTGTACGGTCCCTTTTTTGGGGCGAGGTCTCCAAATTTGGGACGCTGGCCTCGATTTGCGTGGCGGACTGCTACCCGGGGGCGAATTTTTTTTTGTTCGGGATGTTCCCCTGGTCGTTGGGGTGCAGGCTGTTCATCAATCGGATGCCCGGTCGTGCATTTATTAAGGTTTAAATGTCATCATTTTTTAACTAAAAATAACCAAAATTTACGTATAAGCTTGATCCGGTGTCCGTTTTGGATGCTGTAAAATCCTATATTAGGGTAAAATCACACACAGATTCTAAATTTAGGCTTGGAATTTGAAGATTTTAAGTAAAAATGGCTCATTTAATAAAATCATTGATTTCTATACCATAAAAACTCATAAATTCATCTATTACATGGACATTTCTTTATGAGAGTGAAGATGGGTATGTTATAGATATGTTGGAAGTTTCAGTTCCTCTAAGGTCTCTTCCTCCCATAATAGCAATTGTACATTGCCTGCTGTAGGAGTGTTCAAGGCAACTATTTGCATGGATTCATCTGTTAAATACAACGAGTGATATATCCAAGTTCCAACAACAAGGATGACATCATACTCAAGGAAATCTAGGGTAACATGGAATGTAAATTCCACATCTCCACCGATTGTTTGAGTAGCATAGCTAAAGTAATCTATAACTTTAATGCTTTTTCCATGGGCTTCTCTTGCAAGAACATTGTCTATATAGGGATAAGTTTAGGTTGTCCCAATGACACCCAAGTGTCATTGGGATAAGTAACCTATAACTTTAATGCTTTTTCCATGGGCTTCTCTTGCAAGAACATTGTCTATATAGGGATAAGTTTAGGTTGTCCCAATGACACCCAAGTGTCTATTGTCATGATGTTATGACTAGCTTGAGAGCTAATCAACATGCGTTTGCGCTTAACATCATTGCTTGTAGGGAAATATAACCATATGATGATAGAATCTTCAAGAGGAACCATGGATGTTTCAATTTTTGTTTCAGATTTAGATCCCATTTCTGTTTCATATTCCCACTCACTTCCGTCCTCTTTTTGGCCTCAGTTTTTTCAAGAATTTCCAGTGTGTACACTGGCACACTTGTCCCTCTGACAATTCTGAATAAGGTCTGTTTGGAAACTTGCGAATCTTCACAGTCTTGTTCTATGGAGCTTTTTATGTCTTGGTATAATTTATGTTGAGCCCTTAAAGGTGCAAGTGCTGATGTTATGTTGGTTGCACCATAAGAGAAGACCATTCCTCCAAATGAAATTTTGAGAGACTCGTTTAATTTCGTAAGGAAATTATCGAATTCCTCACGTGCATTCTCAACCGCATAATTTGTGCAATCTGTCTCTCAAATGGCTCTTCTATAGAGAGTATGATTATCGAATTCCTCACGTGCGTTCTCAACCGCATAATTCGTGTAATCTGTCTCTCAAATGGCTCTTCTATAGAGAGTATGTCTTCCTCTTGAAAAGGGAAGCGGTACTCCTCCAGGTTTTGTATTTTGGTTACTTTTTTAGGTTTGGCATTATTAGGCCCAATCACAACTGCTGATTCTATAAGACACTCAACCATGCTAAGCATGATCTCCTGAGCTTGCTTTTTGCGTTCCACATATGTCATGTGATCATGATTTTCAATTTAGGGTAATTGGGTGAGTTCTAGTTTCTTAATTGGTTCATGAGGTGCACTGAGTGAAGAGTCAGAACTTGTTTTATCCTCACTAAGTGATGTACTAGAACTTGTTTCATCTTTTGAATTTCTTTGGATCGTCAGTTTTTCATTATGTTTGCCCATGTGACAAGATTAAATTTTCTTTTGGGCTTTTGTATCCTGTGTCGCACATATGGGTTTTGTGGTTTGTGTGGTGGCTTTTGATCTGGATGCTTCTGCATCATGTGTAGCTTTTGGCTCTTTTGGGTTTATGTCCTCCGCAGGCTCCTTTTCCCTATCCTTTAATTCAACCTTGGTATATAAATTAAACAAGATCTATTGTTCTGTCGTATTTTCCCATGATTGTGGAAATTTGTACGGTCGTATTCTGTATGAGTCACTGAGGTCGTATGTGAGTGCTCCTGATGGTAGGGACTCAATTAGTCCTTGGGCAACCCCCCTTTCCTAGACTAGTCAGTATATCTAAGGTGTCGTCATCCAGAGGTTGAAAAGGATTGGTACCTATAAGATTGGTGGGAATGTTAGGTAAGGGACCAAAGCCCGGTGGGATCAAAGTGACAGGGGTTGTAAAACTCGATGACATGCTTGTTATAGGCATGGCCAATGGTATTGGAAGGTGCATTTAGGGCATAGATCTCAATGGCTTAAAGATGTCAACCATTGGGTTCAATCCCTGGTAATCCCTCTATCGTTGCCATGTTTGATTTTGCCTATTTGCTCCTTAATGAGCAAGCACACGTTTTTTTTCCTTCTTTTTTCTTCTCTTTTTTTGGCTTTTTATATTTTCTCACAACCCATTATAGCCTCAAGAAGCCTGGCGTACTCTTTGTTGGGTCAAACGAGTGTCCGTTCGCGCTAATTAGCTTAGGCGCTCTACGCACGTGAACGACCTCTGAGATATTTTTTCCAAAAAAGTACATGCTAGTAACTTCCCAAATGGAAGAGGAGGTCCTAAAACCTATTTTCCATCACTGTCTCAAGACGATAAAAACTTTCAAGAATTTTTTCCCTGTTTCACAGCATGTTTTTTAGGGTGTTCTAAAAAGAATTTTGAAAAACTTTGTATGAGAGAGTTGTAGTATTTTTGGAGTATTACAACTTTGTCTCCCTGAGTCGTTCGTGATTTTGTCATTTAGACCTTTCAAAAGTAGCCCGAGTATGGTTCAAATCGTTTTTGCACTGTTTTTTGTGATTTTTCGTACTTTTCTGGTTAAATTTTTGCCTCGATTTTCGAGTCGAATTTTGAGGCTGCATGGTCGAAGGCCAAAATGATCGATTTTGACTTCGAATGGCCACAATCAAAGTTGAAGAGCTCGATGTCAGCTTTCCAATGAGCCCTAGAGCACCTTCATCGAATTTACAGTTTATGAGCTTTTATTATTATTATTATTATTATTGGGCGTGAACCTTCTTTCATGCCGTGAAACCGGACTTCACGAGAAAATTAAATTTGATTTTTTTTTTCAATGAACCTTAGGGCTTCACGCCATGAAACCGGACTTCATGGGAAAATTAAATTTGATTTGATTTTCTTTTTGGCGTGAACGAAGCTTCTTTGACACCGTGAAACCGAACTTCACGGGAAAATTAAATTTGTTTGTTTTTTTTGGGCGTGAATCTTCTTTCACGCCGTGAAATCGGACATCACATGAAATTTATTTTTTTTTTGGAGTCTAGTGGGGAATACGAATTTCCTTGTTTGGGGGGAATATTTTTTGAATTTAAAATTAATATGATATGGGCATTTTCCCAAAAAGATAAGTAGGAATCAAAAAAGTCAACCTTTTTATGACACCCCTTACACCCTTCTTCATAAATGACCCCCAAAATGGACAATTTGACAACTCATGAGCATCTACTCATTGAATGCTTATTTAGCCTTAATGAATTATGTAAAAAAGTGATTAAGAATTAATCAAAGATTAATTCTTTTCCTAATTGTTCCCTCTTTTACACTAATCAAGGACTCTAATTAACCACTAATCTCTAATTAATTCACAAAATTGAACACATCATTGGATAGAGCAAGGGAATGCTAATCTATGTACATCCATAATGTGTAAATTAATCTAAAATAGGAGATTAATTAGACTCTTAATTTTGGTCTCCTCTTTTAAGGCAAAATTAAGTAGAGAGTCAAATTCCTCCAATTAATGTAATTAAGTGTTTTGATGCATCTAGATGCTCTCAAAACACTCAAAAAAACACTAATTTCGACTACTCACATGATCAATTTAGATCCCAATTAACACATTTTCTAAATTTTTTACCTCTTGAATAAGATTAATCACCCTTAATCATAAAAACAAGTCCATTAAGAGAAATTAGTCAAAATCAAGGATTTTTTATGGTTTTAAATTTTTTTTGAAGGATTAAGCTACTCCTAATGCTTGCTAACACTCTAATGCAAATAATTTCAACAAAAACACATAATTAAGCTAAAATTAATGATTTTAGTTCTATGTTTAACACTAAAGAGAGCTAACATTCACTAAAAAATTACATTCTATTGCATTGTTTGATGCAATGGATATAAACGAAGCCTAATACAGCCTATGTGCAAACCCTAAGAGCATGAAAAACCATAATAACAACAATAAAAACAACAAATCAAGCTAAAAATTAAGCAAAAGACATTCTTTACAAAAACAAAAAAGAGAGCTATTCTACACCAAATCACCATCAAATCCACATCTTTTTTTATGGAAAACCATTAATAAAGATAATGGGCAATGGTTAATGCGTAGATTAGAAGAAAAACGATGAAAAAAGTCAAGGGATGGCTCCCCAGTAGAGCAACATCAAAAATGTTATGGCTCACACCTTAACCCCCTTTGAAACACATCCAACAAGAGATTACCTAGTGAACCATAACTATCATGGGAATATTTCTAATGGCCGAGCTCGTAACCCTTGAGGTCTCTAAGCTCTACAACTCCTTAAGAAGCAATTCCACTGTGCCTCCCGACAAGCATTGTCACACCGCCATGTTGCACTACGGGTACGCGTCCCTCCTCTCACCTCACCTCACTTCACTCATACACACTCACTAGCATGCATTAGGGAGAGAGATTAGCAAGAGCAAGACTTAATTGCACAATGGGAGAGTATCCTATATTATGAGAGAAATTCACTTATATACATGGCCATAAGTGTTCACACTTACTTAAACTGTGGACGACCAAGCACTTTAAGCTCATAAGAGGCCTAATGCTATTCCAATGACTACTCTCATAATATAACCATGAAGTACATCACTTAGGACTTCATCCCTAACTTGCTACCACACACTCTTGAAGCGAGAATCGCCATAAATACTTCATCACACCATTACGGCCGCCTGTCCAAGTTGTAGATGGATACCATTGCTTCATATCTTGAATGTATGACCCTTCGGTGTATCTATTGTGACTCCTTGATGTAAGATAATGGTAGTAGATCTTGTTAACCCTAGGAATGGGTTCACACACTTACGTGATGTGTTGGAGCCCTAGCGATGGAGCCCTAGCGAAAGTAGCTACAGGAAGAGGGATGGTCATCCCTAGAAGCCGAGGCGACAGGAGCATTGGTGGTTACTATAGGGACGGTTGGCACCTCTTCCTAGGTGGCATCTTCCTCAATTTTCACTACGCGCATAGATGACTGCATCTTGTTCAACCTCCACCTCTCGGCATCATAGGACTGCCCGGACTTAAACCTTGATATGCTATGAGGAGGCGAAGGGGGCCTAGGTCTCGCCAAGTATGCAGGCGGATCACTTTTAGTTCTCACTAAGCCGCGGGAGCGAGAATGGTCTTCCTACATTGTTGGAATAATCCCAAGATACCCTATTACTCTATCCAATGAGAGAGGGAGAGAGATTCAGAAGGATAGAGAGACAATGATAGAGATAGAGAGGTATAAAAATAGAGATAGATTGAGAGAGAGATAAAAAGAGATTGAGAGAAATAGAGAAGGGATAAAGAAAGAGAGATGGAAATAGAGAGAGTTAGATATTGAGAGAGATATAGAAGGGATAGAGAGAGAGATAGATATAGAGAGTTAGAGATAGAGAAGGGATAGAGAGAGAGAGAGAGAGAGACATAGAGGGAGAGAGATAAAGAGTGTCTGTGTATTTAAGCATCCGGAAGGGAGGAAGTGTATACGAGAGGGAGTAAGAGCGAGTATATGTGTGTGTATTATGCAACTCGCAGGGAGGGAGAGTAGAGGAGGGAGTGAGAGAGGGTGTGCGTGTGTGTGTGTGTGTGTGTGTTATGCAGCTCGGAGGGACGGAGAGGAGGGAAGGGGTACTGTGTACCAGAGGGGAGGGGGTGTTTAAATAGGGGAAGGAGGGGGTTAAGAGAGAGAGAGAGAGAGAGAGAGAGAGAGAGAGAGAGAGAGAGAGAGAGAGAGAGAGAGAGAGTGGGTGCGTGCGTGTGTGTGTGTGCACACGTGCCAACCAGTCGCCAAGGGAGGTGGGGCAACTTCACAAAAACACAAGGAGAGAGAGAAAGAAGGCTCATAGGCTACAGGCAAGAGGGGGAGTGAGAGGGAGAGAGAAACAAAAGCCTCATGGGCTACTTGTGTCAACACGAGGAGGGGGGGGAGGTGAGAGGGAGAGAGAAACAAAAGCCTCATGGGCTACTTGTGTCAACACGAGGAGGGGGGGGGAGGTGGATGATGGATAAGGGGGGGCTGTCACTTGGGCTGGTGCATCCCCACGTGCATGAAGGGAGAGGGAGGGGTGGTCTGACCACCTCCCCTTTCCTTTTAAAAAAAAACTTTCCCCCTCAAATTAGAGGGGGGTTCACGCAAAGGCCTTTTGGGCCAAGGGTTATAAGCTGTACCTACTTTGCTAGGTATTTTATTGATCGAATTGTGAGGTATACTTGCCTATTACGAAAGGAGACATGTTCAAGTGGACATAATTACAGTTATTTTGATGAGCTTAGGTGATTACGGTAGAGTTCGATGGCAAGGTTGGTCAAAACAATAACAAATTTTGATGAGCTTAGGTGATTATGGTAGAGTTCGATGGCAAGGTTGGTCAAAACAATAACAAATTTTTGTGGCTCTTGCTTATAAGTTCCCCTTCATTTTCTAGTGCATTGCACTCTACATGATGGGTTGTACAGCTGCTTCAGAAAATAACTTGTTTACCTTAGCTATACATTGTATGTATCTGAGAGCCACCAAATACTAACTTCTAATATGTTGCTCAGAACAAAATTTTGAGGCACAAACAACTTCAAAAGGCAAATAAAACCACACGACACTTGCTCAAAAATCTCCTCGATTGTCGAGCATGTATTCATAGCTTATGGAATAAAAAACTACCTAAACAGTGTGTGCACATAGATTCGCAAAAATGCATAAGAGCCACTCTCCGATACCACTATTGGATCGGCACACGCACACACCTAAGAAATCAAATAGATCAACACGCATAGAGTAGAAGAGATAGAGAAGAAGACATGGAAGCTTGAACACGAAGAATTGTGTCGAACTAAGATATCTCAATAGTCCCAACATGTGATCTATATAAGAGTACAAAACCCTAAAAAAATAAGAGTACAAAACCCTAAAAAATAAGAGTACAAGTTCATGTGATCCATATAAGAGTACAAAACCCTAAAAAAATAAGGTGTCCTTTCACACCAGATATATAGGGGGAAACCCAACCGGGAGACAAGTGCCCCTGGTAAGCCCCGTATTCATACTAGAACTGCCAAATAATAACATAAACTTTGATGGTTAATTTATGTTTGTGCCCTTCGTATACGTGCAAAAGTCCCAAAACCGAGTGAACCACCATCAAAAATCAATTGTGATCTGATCCTCGACATCATTGTGGGAATTATTGAAATTAAAGAAAGTGACTACAAACTATACAAATTGCATTATGTAGCATATATAGAATGTAACTACTTGTAGCATCTATGGAATACTCAATGTAGCATTTACATATTCAATTGATTTCTATAGCCTTTATAGAAACATAACCAACTATGGTTCAAGTAATTACTTGTAGCATTCATGTGAAAATAATAAAAATTATGATAAGTAATTACATTAAATTTAATACAAGCCTTCCATTAAAAATTAATACAAATAGTGCAAGGTTAACCAAAGCATCCATGTGGTAATAATCTATGTATATATAAAGGAGAATATAGGGTAAAAAATAAAGTTGGATAAAAGATGAGAGTGCTTGGGAGATTAAAAAGAAAAAAATTCTACCACACTATTATACATCCAACTTTTAATGCACATCAGATGTAAGATTCCTCCCCCAACCCCTTTTTAATGTCTAGTATCTTTCCCTGTAATCAACCCTCTTCAGAAATATAAAGACACTTTTGCTAACTATTTTAGCCTAGAGAGAGAAAAATTATTCTAGAGAGAGAATATTCAGATTTTGAATATTTTTGGATAGAAAAATATCTCTTATAATTCAGATGAGTTCCCCTGAAACAGAAATTCAAAAAGAATTTTCCAATGTGCAATTGGAATTAATTGGAAATAGGTATAAAGAACCTTAGTCTAAGGGTCTAGATTTTCAGAAATCTTTAGACTATGGTCCAATTAAGGTTCCTATGGGCCAATAGCATCAATCCATGTGTAGGGAAGAGATAAATCCAAATTTGTAAAAAGAAGATACCCAAAAATGAGTAAATGCTCACATAAGGTGAAGAGTTGAAAATGTACAAGGTTTATTAGTAAAAAACTATGAGCAATATTAAAAATATGAGATATTTTGGGTATCCAAAAATGAGTAAATGCTCACATAAGATGAAGAGTTGAAAATGTACAAGGTTTATTAGTAAAAAACTATGAGCAATATTAAAATGATGCCATTATGACACATATGTAAGGAAGGGGAATTCTTTAAAGGAGGTGCATATTTCACATAAGATGAAGAGTTGAAAATGTACAAGGTTTATTAGTAAAAAACTATGAGCAATATTAAAATGATTCCATTATGACACATATGTAAGGAAGGGGAATTCTTTAAAGGAGGTGCATATTTCACATAAGATGAAGAGTTGAAAATGTACAAGGTTTATTAGTAAAAAACTATGAGCAATATTAAAATGATTCCATTATGACACATATGTAAGGAAGGGGAATTCTTTAAAGGAGGTGCATATTTCACATAAGATGAAGAGTTGAAAATGTACAAGGTTTATTAGTAAAAAAACTATGAGCAATATTAAAATGATTCCATTATGACACATATGTAAGGAAGGGGAGTTCTTTAAAGGAGGTGCATATTTCACATGCTTGAATGAGTTTTAAACTCATAAAAATTGAGATATTTCATCTCTCCTCTCTCCTCATTCAAATCTAGTTCCAAAAAGTTAGCTTAACTGACCTAAAAATGGTCAAATATTGACCAAACTGATTTAGAAAATTCTAGAATCAATTTGTTTGGTTAGGAGCTCAATTTTTCCTATAAATAGAAGCCTCCCCCTTGTTGAAAAATAGATAGTGTTTATGCATCGTTACTCTACTCCACCTAAGCCAAGAACTGTGAATTCATTTAATAATTCACTAGTTTTTGGAGCTTCCCTCTTTCTTCAATCCCCATTAGTGGCTCCATCAACATACTTAACCAATTGATTGGTTGGGGGCCTCTACCGTGAACAAAGAATCAAGCAAGTTGTAAGGTAATTAGTGAATATTGATCTTTCTATAATTTCTCAATGGTTCTCTCTTCTCAACCCCTCTCAAGCTTGAGAAGCTTAATTGGTATGGTTTTTTAAATGCTATTGAAGTTAATTGGTGATTAGTAGTGAAGAGTTACATAATTTAATAAATGCTATTGAAGTTAATTTCCATTTATGTTTAAATTCTAATAGTTTTTATGTAATTTCTCTCTCTCACTCAAGAAATGGTCATACTCATGACCCATTCTCAATCCAAATCAAGCTTTTCATAAAGCTTTTCCTTAACCCAAGATTAAGCTATGCTTGAGGCCAAATTAATGGCTTTTTTCTATGCTTTTAGTTTATGTATATTGATGATTCAATCCATTATGGATTAATGAGCCAATTAGAGATCATTTTTATTTCCTTAATGATAAGCTTTATCCCTTAGAAAAATTGAGATTTATCAGTCATAGCAGCGGAGCTATGGCAAAATTTTTATAAAAATTATGCATAAAATAATCTCATTCAAAGCATAAAAAGAGGACTTCCTACCATATTCTAGGAATTATCATCCTAGATTAATTGAAAGAATTTCATTACAATCATGGAGAAATTGAATTTTAATATCATGCATAAAGGATAAGTTTTTATATCAAAAGTGTTATTTTTACCATTTTTATTTCATGCATAGAAGTATGCATAATGGATAAATTTTTATATCAAAAGTGTTATTTTTACCATTTTTATTTCATGCATAGAAGTATGCATAATGGATAAATTTTTATATCAAAAGTGTTATTTTTATCATTTTTAATTTTCATGCATAGAAGTATGCATAAAGGAAAATTTTTTATATCAAAAGTGTTACTTTTATCATTTTTAATTTTCATGCATAGAAGTATGCATAAAGGAAAATTTTTATATCAAAAGTGTTACTTTTATCATTTTTAATTTTCATGCATAAAAGTATGCATAAAGGAAAATTTTTATATCAAAAGTGTTACTTTTATCATTTTTAATTTTCATGCATAGAAGTATGCATAAAGGAAAATTTTTATATCAAAAGTGTTACTTTTATCATATTGGATTTCATGCATAGAGGTATGCATAAAAGTTGATTATTTTATTATAAAAGTGTGACTTTTATCATAATTGAATTTCATGCATAGAGGTATGCATAAAAGTTGATTATTTTATTGTAAGAGTGTTACTTTTATCATATTGGATTTCATGCATATAAGTATGCATAAAAGATATTCTTTTTATACTAAAAGTGTGATTTTCCTCATAAATGGATTTTATGCTTAACTTAGATGCATAAGAGAAATTCTTTTATTCTAAAAGTGTAATTTCCTACCAAATTGAATTTATGCATAAGAAGATGCATAAAAGATTGATTTTAAATTCGAAAGTGTTAGTCTCCTTAAATGGAATTTATGTATAAATAAATGTGTAGAGAAATCTTATATCAAATATAAGAATTCTCTTTTTTAAAAAAAGATATGAAATGTGATAAGAGGTGATAAGAGGTGTATGAGATGTGATAAGAATTGATAAGATGCGTATGGAAAGTGATAGGATGTGATAAGAGGTGTATGAGATGTGATAAGAATTGATAAGATACGTATGGAAAGTGATAGGATGTGATAAGAGGTGTATGAGATGTGATAAGAATTGATAAGATGCGTATGGAAAGTGATAAGAGGTGATAAGAGGTGTATGAGATGTAAAAAGATGTGATAAGATGTGTATGAGATGTGATAAGATTTGATAAGATGCGTATGGAAAGTGATAGGATGTGATAAGAGGTGTATGAGATGTAAAAAGATGTGATAAGATGTGTATGAGATGTGATAGAATGTGTTAAGATGAGTTAGGATGTGTTAAGATGTATATGGGATGTGTTAGGACGAGAATGGATGTAATATGGTTGTATGAATGTGATGTGGATGTATACATGTAGATGTATATGTATGAATGTGAATGTTGATGTGGATGTGGATGTATGGATGTAGATACGGATGTGTATGTATACATGTAGATGTATATGTATGAATGTGAATGTTGATGTGGATGTGGATGTATGGATGTAGATACGGATGTGTATGTATGTATGTGGATGTGTATGTATGAATGAGGATGTAAAAATGGACGTATGTATATAGATGTGGATGTATGGATGTATGTATGTAGATGTGGATGTATGAATGTGATTGTGAATGAAGAGGTGGATGTGAATGTATAGATGCAGATACAGATGTGGATGTATGTATGTAGATGTGGATGTATGGATGTGATTGTGAATGAAGAGGTGGATGTGAATGTATGGATGTAGATACGGATGTGGATGTATGTATGTGAATGTGGATGTATGAATGAGGATGTGAAAATGGATGTATGCATGTGAATGTGGATGTATGAATATGAATGTGGATGTGTGGATGTGGAAATGGAGGTATGGATGTATGAATGTAGATGCGTATGTATGAATGTGAAATTGGATGTATGATGTGGACGTACGAACATGGATATGTATGTAGAATAATGAATATGAAGATGTATGTGAGATAATGTAGTCTATATGAGTGAATGGATGAGAACGAGTACACACTGAATGGAATGTGGAATAAGTAATGTGGTCCGAGAGTGGATAATATGGAAAGACAAGAGTTCGTTATAGAAACTGTATTTGTGACTGTTTGTAAATGACTGTTTTATGTCAAGAATGCTGGAGAAGCATTTTGACCGTCTTGAGGATTAAGGTCATGAAGACTGAACTGATAAAGTTGCAACTGCTGACGGAGAGTCAATGGAGGACGTCTCGCGTAGCAAGGTCGATCGAGGTCTTGACCAGCCTCGGCTCGATTTAAATGGTGAGCTTCCGGTACGGTGGATGAGGGACCAAGGAAGCGGCCTATGAGTGAAGCGCTAGGTTACCTGCGAAGGATCCTAGAGGGTGCTGACCATAGGTGCTCGGGCTCTGGGTCGCCGAAGATACCCACACGTGCGTCGTGGAAGATATTGGAATAAGGAGTAAGAGTTGTTTTCTGAAACCGGGCATGGATCTGGTTGATTGACCTTGCTGGTCCTCAACAGATGAGTCCATGGCTCTTTTATATGGATCTGTGGGTTGATCTTACTGATCTTCCACGGAGATTCCATTCTATTATATGAATATATTGCCGGTTACTATGAGCTAGGAACCATGGAAAAGGCCCCTGAGAGAACAGGTGGTGAGCGTTCTGGTTGCCAATGATGCCATAAGTATACCGATGAAAGAATGACTGGAAATAAGGATTCAACCAGAGACTTTGAGGATTGTCATTAGTGACATAATGGTTTTATTAAAGGATTGTTTTAAAGCTAGTTGATGCTAAGAAAAAGGCAATTTCATATTGGGTGTGTAAGTGGTATGACTAGTTTTATGTTTGCATGAACTTCCGGCTAGGGGGCCTTGGAACTCTTTTCCTTGGTACCCGGGACAAAACCTAACCAAATTCCAAATTGGATCCCATCACTACAGTGGTTGGGCGGTTGGCTAACCCATGGGATCGGATGGGGTTAGGCTGGACTGATGGATCCGTAAATCGAGATTTAATTTCTATTATTACGATAGATGAAGTAAATCCCGGATAGAAATTGTTCTATGGATAGGAATCAACGGCTGTGCCTCTTGATGGGGAAAAAAGCGTTGATCCCAATGATCCAAGTGCAAGTTCTTCCTTGATTTGACCAAGTACCGTTAAAGGTGCAATCAGATCAGTTTGATCAGTAATGATCTTGACTACGTTAGAGTAAAGAGTTATCCTGGTGGAATCGCCCGTGCTTTCCGGTAAAGGAAGTTTTTCCGGTTTCGGTTTTGGACAAACCGACGGATTAGTCTCTTGTCCGGATATCCGTGGGCGAGGCCCCGAGTGTGGGACCCCTGTCCCGAGAAGTGCTACTTCCGCTGCTAGTACCCCGAATCCGTTGCTCGGTGGGAACAGGGATCTCACAGTTGGTATCAGAGCGAAATTGAAAGCTAATAAAGATAATTATATTCTTATTTGAAATTGTAAAAAGAATTCAGAAACAGCATTTTCATAATGTATTTTCATTCCGTAAGCTTCTTTAATGAAGAAATTTTAATCAAAAAAAAAATTTGTTTTTATAGATGGAAGTTCCCCATTTATCTGGTATTCCCGACCTCACCCAGTCTCAAGATATGATTGCATTTGCCTTCGAGCATCTCATCTCTTCCGCTTCAACTCGAATAAGCCGAAGAAGACTCGCACGCCATTTCGAGGATTTATATTTTCCTAACCCAGCGGAGAGAATTCAGCATAAGTGGTTTGCAGGGCAATATGTCCACGCCTCTTGCGACCGCCGTGCAATGCTGTGGGAGAACCTCTCATTGGCTATGATTTTGTTAAAGCTGAAAATCGTACGTGGCGTCATTTTATATCATTCAACGCCTCGAAATTTCAGGCTTGCATGCCAAGTCTACAGACTTCTTAGTTGTTTTATTCCTAAATGGAATATAATAGCTCCCTTGTCAGTAAGTGGACGTTTGTATCAGGGCATGGCTATGGCCCAATACCATCGTCATATGCGTTTCCCAAGGAGATTTTGAATTCTGGAGCCGAGCTGCTCTATGTACATAATGCAACTTTTATATAAATAAAAAAATATTTTCCAGAGAAAAAAAAAATTCTTGTTGTATAAATGATTGTTTACGGCGGACGATCTGTGGATAAAGAAAAATCTATTTATCAGACTTAAGTCATAGATCTCCAATAAGATCAACTGAAGAGCAAATTATGTCAAAAGTTTATCAAGACGCACAAAAAGGTTGTAATTGTTGATATAATTCATACAAATTATTAATTCAAATTGAAATTCGTAAATTAGTAATTGGGTCTTCAATTGAAGTACCGCAATTGTATGGAACCCTGACTTGCTTGAGACCTAGACATGATGGTATTTACCTTATAGTTTCGAGTATCATGACTATCCGTATATACCGAGGGTATAACTGCAGCTCTTTACCGATAGTGTATACGAGTAAATCTAAGACTTGAAATTATAAGCGTTAATGCTATCCAGATGATGATTTTGAATGTGGTTGATATGATTTTTAATTCTGTTTGGGAACTGATGAATTGATTTGGATTCCGATTGAAAAATGATGATCTTTGAAAATGGGTTGAAATGTAATAAGCTGAGCGAAACCACAATGTGGATGATTGGGACGAGTCCCTGTAATGATAAATGATGAAAATGATTCAGCAAATCACTATGAGATTAGTGGATTATGTTGTCAAATAGCTACTGCTAATACTTGAGACGGTAGATCAAGTTAAGGGATGACAAATTGAGAACTTGCTTAACTTAAATTCCGTCGAGGAATGTTCAGAAGGAAATTTTCGGTCTAATGGACCATTATCGTGTTAAAGATATGAATGATATGATTTGAATGAATTGTTATTTAATGATGAATTCTATATAAGGGATATTTATCCCCATATTCTGTTGGGTTGACCGGAATATAAGGAACCCCAGAATAAATTGGATCTTAAGCAAAAAAGTTGTCCTCTACTTGCGAGATGAGGACATCTTGCACCTTTTAAGTGGGGTAGAATGTAAGATTCCTTCCCCAACCTTAGAGGTATACAGGAGTAAGAATCTCCCTTTCTGATCTTATAATTATTCTCTCTCTAAAATAAAAGAAAGATTATGTCTAAAAAAGGAAGAACCTTTTTCCTGAATACTTCTCAAGAGTCCCACCTGTTTTAAGGATTCAGAACAACGAGTTCAAAAGTGAGAATCGATGTTTTGGATATCAAGGTTTTGGTCTCGAGTACGGCCCAAAAGAAGTTCTTTATCTCTTGGGAAGTATAAGAAGTTATCTCCCAGATATTGTGGACCAAAGAAAGTAGGTGATTTAGCTTACGAACTTCTTTTATCTCCTCATCTCAAAGTTCTGAATACCTTCTATAGAAAAATGTGTCAAACCCAAATCATGGAAAGACGGTAAAACTTCAGTGGCAAGTTACCGTTGGCTTCTAAGTTACGCTAGCTCCTTCCTTTATATAAGTCGTAACTTTTACTTGTCGTTCACAGTAATCTTACTTCCATCGATCTTCTTTCTTTCTTAATCTCCTTCATGGCTTGGCAACAAGAATTAGTTTTATCCATGATGATTTCTCACCTTCAAGACGCAAGGGACTCTGTGAAGAAAGATTTTATAGAGCAGTATGAGCGCTCACTTTTCCCTCACTTGGAAACTTCTGTAGCGCAGACAAAATGGCGGACCTATCAAGACATAACTAGGGTAACACCCTGGGGTCAGCAGCACTTTCGTAACAATGTCCGCTTGGCCATGGTTATTGAAGCTTTGGGTTTGGGTCCCCGATACTACTGCGTCATGAGATCAAGGCATCCTGGGTTTTCTGAGCGGGTCTTCTTACTGGCGTGTTTTCTTCCTCATGAGAAGATATGTCTTTACCCCGTTTTTGGCTTGCCTCTCAGAGGTCCTTTTGTTAGAACACCTCATACCACTGAGATAGGCGCAACAATAACCCACAGAATCATTCCCATAGATGAGTTACCTTATACTTGCGCAGCTTGTGAGGACTGCTTTTGTGACCATATGATGGACGGGCTTATGGAAGTGTAAAGAGTTCCTCTATCTTTACTGTATAAGTTCCGAGAATGAATAAAGTTTAAATCTTGTTCGTATTTTGAATCTTGCTCTCTTTAAGACTTATCTTGGTGGTTAATCTTGATTAAAATTTTTCTCTAAGTCTCATATTCGTGAATCTTGCGAAATTATCACAAGTTGCGAGATGAGGACATCTCGCGTTTTTTAAGTGGGGTAGAATGTAAGATTCCTCCCCCAGCCCCTTTTTAATGTCTAGTATCTTTCCCTGTAATCAACCCTCTTCAGAAATATAAAGACCCTGTTGCTAACTATTTTAGCCTAGAGAGAGAAAAATTATTCTAGAGAGAGAATATTCAGATTTTGAATATTTTTGGATAGAAAAATATCTCTTATAATTCAGATGAGTTCCCCTGAAACAGAAATTCAAAAAGAATTTTCCAATGTGCAATTGGAATTAATTGGAAATAGGTATAAAGAACCTTAGTCTAAGGGTCTAGATTTTCAGAAATCTTTAGACTATGGTCCAATTAAGGTTCCTATGGGCCAATAGCATCAATCCATGTGTAGGGAAGAGATAAATCCAAATTTGTAAAAAGAAGATACCCAAAAATGAGTAAATGCTCACATAAGGTGAAGAGTTGAAAATGTACAAGGTTTATTAGTAAAAAACTATGAGCAATATTAAAAATATGAGATATTTTGGGTATCCAAAAATGAGTAAATGCTCACATAAGATGAAGAGTTGAAAATGTACAAGGTTTATTAGTAAAAAACTATGAGCAATATTAAAATGATGCCATTATGACACATATGTAAGGAAGGGGAATTCTTTAAAGGAGGTGCATATTTCACATAAGATGAAGAGTTGAAAATGTACAAGGTTTATTAGTAAAAAACTATGAGCAATATTAAAATGATTCCATTATGACACATATGTAAGGAAGGGGAATTCTTTAAAGGAGGTGCATATTTCACATAAGATGAAGAGTTGAAAATGTACAAGGTTTATTAGTAAAAAACTATGAGCAATATTAAAATGATTCCATTATGACACATATGTAAGGAAGGGGAATTCTTTAAAGGAGGTGCATATTTCACATAAGATGAAGAGTTGAAAATGTACAAGGTTTATTAGTAAAAAAAACTATGAGCAATATTAAAATGATTCCATTATGACACATATGTAAGGAAGGGGAGTTCTTTAAAGGAGGTGCATATTTCACATGCTTGAATGAGTTTTAAACTCATAAAAATTGAGATATTTCATCTCTCCTCTCTCCTCATTCAAATCTAGTTCCAAAAAGTTAGCTTAACTGACCTAAAAATGGTCAAATATTGACCAAACTGATTTAGAAAATTCTAGAATCAGTTTGTTTGGTTAGGAGCTCAATTTAACCTATAAATAGAAGCCTCCCCCTTGTTGAAAAATAGATAGTGTTTATGCATCGTTACTCTACTCCACCTAAGCCAAGAACTGTGAATTCATTTAATAATTCACTAGTTTTTGGAGCTTCCCTCTTTCTTCAATCCCCATTAGTGGCTCCATCAACATACTTAACCAATTGATTGGTTGGGGGCCTCTACCGTGAACAAAGAATCAAGCAAGTTGTAAGGTAATTAGTGAATATTGATCTTTCTATAATTTCTCAATGGTTCTCTCTTCTCAACCCCTCTCAAGCTTGAGAAGCTTAATTGGTATGGTTTTTTAAATGCTATTGAAGTTAATTGGTGATTAGTAGTGAAGAGTTACATAATTTAATAAATGCTATTGAAGTTAATTTCCATTTATGTTTAAATTCTAATAGTTTTTATGTAATTTCTCTCTCTCACTCAAGAAATGGTCATACTCATGACCCATTCTCAATCCAAATCAAGCTTTTCATAAAGCTTTTCCTTAACCCAAGATTAAGCTATGCTTGAGGCCAAATTAATGGCTTTTTTCTATGCTTTTAGTTTATGTATATTGATGATTCAATCCATTATGGATTAATGAGCCAATTAGAGATCATTTTTATTTCCTTAATGATAAGCTTTATCCCTTAGAAAAATTGAGATTTATCAGTCATAGCAGCGGAGCTATGGCAAAATTTTTATAAAAATTATGCATAAAATAATCTCATTCAAAGCATAAAAAGAGGACTTCCTACCATATTCTAGGAATTATCATCCTAGATTAATTGAAAGAATTTCATTACAATCATGGAGAAATTGAATTTTAATATCATGCATAAAGGATAAGTTTTTATATCAAAAGTGTTATTTTTACCATTTTTATTTCATGCATAGAAGTATGCATAATGGATAAATTTTTATATCAAAAGTGTTATTTTTACCATTTTTATTTCATGCATAGAAGTATGCATAATGGATAAATTTTTATATCAAAAGTGTTATTTTTATCATTTTTAATTTTCATGCATAGAAGTATGCATAAAGGAAAATTTTTTATATCAAAAGTGTTACTTTTATCATTTTTAATTTTCATGCATAGAAGTATGCATAAAGGAAAATTTTTATATCAAAAGTGTTACTTTTATCATTTTTAATTTTCATGCATAAAAGTATGCATAAAGGAAAATTTTTATATCAAAAGTGTTACTTTTATCATTTTTAATTTTCATGCATAGAAGTATGCATAAAGGAAAATTTTTATATCAAAAGTGTTACTTTTATCATATTGGATTTCATGCATAGAGGTATGCATAAAAGTTGATTATTTTATTATAAAAGTGTGACTTTTATCATAATTGAATTTCATGCATAGAGGTATGCATAAAAGTTGATTATTTTATTGTAAGAGTGTTACTTTTATCATATTGGATTTCATGCATATAAGTATGCATAAAAGATATTCTTTTTATACTAAAAGTGTGATTTTTCTCATAAATGGATTTTATGCTTAACTTAGATGCATAAGAGAAATTCTTTTATTCTAAAAGTGTAATTTCCTACCAAATTGAATTTATGTATAAGAAGATGCATAAAAGATTGATTTTAAATTCGAAAGTGTTAGTCTCCTTAAATGGAATTTATGTATAAATAAATGTGTAGAGAAATCTTATATCAAATATAAGAATTCTCTTTTTAAAAAAAAGATATGAAATGTGATAAGAGGTGATAAGAGGTGTATGAGATGTGATAAGAATTGATAAGATGCGTATGGAAAGTGATAGGATGTGATAAGAGGTGTATGAGATGTGATAAGAATTGATAAGATACGTATGGAAAGTGATAGGATGTGATAAGAGGTGTATGAGATGTGATAAGAATTGATAAGATGCGTATGGAAAGTGATAAGAGGTGATAAGAGGTGTATGAGATGTAAAAAGATGTGATAAGATGTGTATGAGATGTGATAAGATTTGATAAGATGCGTATGGAAAGTGATAGGATGTGATAAGAGGTGTATGAGATGTAAAAAGATGTGATAAGATGTGTATGAGATGTGATAGAATGTGTTAAGATGAGTTAGGATGTGTTAAGATGTATATGGGATGTGTTAGGACGAGAATGGATGTAATATGGTTGTATGAATGTGATGTGGATGTATACATGTAGATGTATATGTATGAATGTGAATGTTGATGTGGATGTGGATGTATGGATGTAGATACGGATGTGTATGTATACATGTAGATGTATATGTATGAATGTGAATGTTGATGTGGATGTGGATGTATGGATGTAGATACGGATGTGTATGTATGTATGTGGATGTGTATGTATGAATGAGGATGTAAAAATGGACGTATGTATATAGATGTGGATGTATGGATGTATGTATGTAGATGTGGATGTATGAATGTGATTGTGAATGAAGAGGTGGATGTGAATGTATAGATGCAGATACAGATGTGGATGTATGTATGTAGATGTGGATGTATGGATGTGATTGTGAATGAAGAGGTGGATGTGAATGTATGGATGTAGATACGGATGTGGATGTATGTATGTGAATGTGGATGTATGAATGAGGATGTGAAAATGGATGTATGCATGTGAATGTGGATGTATGAATATGAATGTGGATGTGTGGATGTGGAAATGGAGGTATGGATGTATGAATGTAGATGCGTATGTATGAATGTGAAATTGGATGTATGATGTGGACGTACGAACATGGATATGTATGTAGAATAATGAATATGAAGATGTATGTGAGATAATGTAGTCTATATGAGTGAATGGATGAGAACGAGTACACACTGAATGGAATGTGGAATAAGTAATGTGGTCCGAGAGTGGATAATATGGAAAGACAAGAGTTCGTTATAGAAACTGTATTTGTGACTGTTTGTAAATGACTGTTTTATGTCAAGAATGCTGGAGAAGCATTTTGACCGTCTTGAGGATTAAGGTCATGAAGACTGAACTGATAAAGTTGCAACTGCTGACGGAGAGTCAATGGAGGACGTCTCGCGTAGCAAGGTCGATCGAGGTCTTGACCAGCCTCGGCTCGATTTAAATGGTGAGCTTCCGGTACGGTGGATGAGGGACCAAGGAAGCGGCCTATGAGTGAAGCGCTAGGTCACCTGCGAAGGATCCTAGAGGGTGCTGACCATAGGTGCTCGGGCTCTGGGTCGCCGAAGATACCCACACGTGCGTCGTGGAAGATATTGGAATAAGGAGTAAGAGTTGTTTTCTGAAACCGGGCATGGATCTGGTTGATTGACCTTGCTGGTCCTCAACAGATGAGTCCATGGCTCTTTTATATGGATCTGTGGGTTGATCTTGCTGATCTTCCACGGAGATTCCATTCTATTATATGAATATATTGCCGGTTACTATGAGCTAGGAACCATGGAAAAGGCCCCTGAGAGAACAGGTGGTGAGCGTTCTGGTTGCCAATGATGCCATAAGTATACCGATGAAAGAATGACTGGAAATAAGGATTCAACCAGAGACTTTGAGGATTGTCATCAGTGACATAATGGTTTTATTAAAGGATTGTTTTAAAGCTAGTTGATGCTAAGAAAAAGGCAATTTCATATTGGGTGTGTAAGTGGTATGACTAGTTTTATGTTTGCATGAACTTCCGGCTAGGGGGCCTTGGAACTCTTTTCCTTGGTACCCGGGACAAAACCTAACCAAATTCCAAATTGGATCCCATCACTACAGTGGTTGGGCGGTTGGCTAACCCATGGGATCGGATGGGGTTAGGCTGGACTAATGGATCCGTAAATCGAGATTTAATTTCTATTATTACGATAGATGAAGTAAATCCCGGATAGAAATTGTTCTATGGATAGGAATCAACGGCTGTGCCTCTTGATGGGGAAAAAAGCGTTGATCCCAATGATCCAAGTGCAAGTTCTTCCTTGATTTGACCAAGTACCGTTAAAGGTGCAATCAGATCAGTTTGATCAGTAATGATCTTGACTACGTTAGAGTAAAGAGTTATCCTGGTGGAATCGCCCGTGCTTTCCGGTAAAGGAAGTTTTTTCGGTTTCGGTTTTGGACAAACCGACGGATTAGTCTCTTGTCCGGATATCCGTGGGCGAGGCCCCGAGTGTGGGACCCCTGTCCCGAGAAGTGCTACTTCCGCTGCTAGTACCCCGAATCCGTTGCTCGGTGGGAACAGGGATCTCACATCAGACTCTTGAGTCCCTCTCTTTCTATTATGAAATATAAAGTCATCATCGTCATCTCTTTCTCTCAAATCACACACACACACACACAATGGGCTAAAACACAGTAAGTATTGCATTTTCACATTATAGGTGTGCAAGTTTATAGAAGTTTTTTGGGAGATATCTACATCAATAAAGGCTCTCTCTCTCTCTCTCTCTCTCTCTCTCTCTCTCATATGTGTGTGTGTGTGTGTGTGTGTTCATGTGCATGTTTTAGGTGAAAAATGTACGGAAGTAATGAAGTCTTCCTCCTACATGGGCATACACCTATCAATATTACAAAGCAATAGACATGGTACATAACATGTTGCTTATCCTCTAACAATTTCTCTGCGCATATTGATGTAGTGGCCATGTTTTTTCGGGTGATAGAATTACTCTTTAAGTGTGTGCATTTGTGTGTGTGTGTGTGCTAGTGGGATAGAGAGAGCAAGGATTGAATATATTGTGTGATTTAAGAGAGAGAGAGAGATCATGAAGAACATGTAAGGCTGAGTGTAGAGAGAATTGTGTACAAGGGGGGGGGAGAGAGAGAGAGATGAATAGATGAAGGACTCCAAAGGGGACGTAGAGAGAGAGAGAGAGAGAGAGAGAGAGAGAGAGAGCGAGAGAGAGAGAGAGAGAGAGAGAGAGAGAGAGAGAGAGAGAGATGTAGTGACTTAAGATTTGAGAGAGATGAATAGATGAAGGACTCCAAAGGGGACGTAGAGAGAGAGAGAGAGCGAGAGAGAGAGAGAGAGAGATGTAGTGACTTAAGATTTGAGAGGGAGGGCTTGTTGGCTCTAGGGTTTCATAGGTAGGAACTTTGGGAGTTTCCCCCTCTTTCCCTTCTTCAAAGAGTTCTCTTAGGGTTAGCTCTGACAAATTGGTGCAACCCTTGCCGGGTAGTGGGGGTTGAGTTGGGAGAATCAAGGGTGGTAAGGGAATTTCAGGTACCTTAAGGATTCCTCTTTGGGCCACTTCTTGGCCTAGTTGAGGTGTGTTATGGAGCGTTGGTGCTGGCAAAGCCAGTGGTTGCCTGGGGTTGTCTGGCAAGGCTTGAGGTAGAGTCGGAGCTAAGGCAGCATAATTTTCCCATTTTAGAAAAATAATGGAAGGAGGTGGTACAGACAAATATGCAAAACACACACACACACACACACACACACACACACACACACACACACACACACACAGAAGGGAGGGAGGGAGGGAGGGAGGGAGGGAGGGAGGGAGGGCACCTGCACTACACAAAAAACTGCTTGAAAAATGTTGTCCAGAGTGAGAGAGAGAGAGAAGAAAAAATAGGAAGGACTCCCAAACGCACACATATAAAGTTTTTTTTCTTTCTCTCTCCTCTCTCAAATGCACACACGAACACATGCATTTATAGAAACACACACACACACACATATACACAAATATTGTATCTCTTTTTTCTCTTTCACATACACAAATACACAAACTCTTTTTTTCTCTTTCACATACACAAATACACACTCTTTTCTCACTCTCGCTCTGTCAAATACATACACACGCCCCCATGACCAAGAGAGGTAGAATGGCCTCAACACCAAAGACCAATGTAGATGAACAAACACGGAAGAGGGAGGTTTGGAAGGATGCATGGGTTGTTCAGCTCATTCACATTTTGGGCTCAATGCACTATGAGTTTGGAAAAACTCCAAAGCAAGGGGTTGATCTATGGTTTAAAGTTGCCACTCAACTTGTAGGGCTATTCCCAAAGTGTGACAAAGACTCTGAAAGTTGCAGAAAGAGATGGGGTCGTGTGTATGCAGACTACAAGAAGGACAAGGCCCATAATTTGATCTCTGGAAATGATCGTAAGGTAACATGTCAATGGTTTGATATCATTGATGAGTACATGCACAATCGGGTAAATGTGGTTAGCTACACCCATGCTTCAGTTGTGGGTGGTAACACCGATGGCCTAATTGGGAAAGTAGACGAAGATAGGGTACACAATCCTTTATCAAAACAGAAGCGCCAAAGAGCAATGTCCCCAATCTACGACCATGAAAAGATCGAAAGATTGAGGATTCCCTTGTCGACATGGCCAGCACGGCCAAAGTGATGACAGATCAACACAAGGACTCTCTTGCGGATCGCAAGGTAGTAGAAGCCCAAAAGTTGCAAATGCTTGGCTAGCTTACTTTAGCTGTGATTGGCCTTTTGCTCCTCGATTGCAATGGTCTACTAACACTAACTATCGAAAGGCAATTAGCATGTATGTGTGGGTTTACACCGTCTAGCTACCGGATCAAACTTACAAGTAATAGCAGATTTGTATGGGGTTTCCACGTTTTCATGCTAGAAGATCATTCTGGAGTTCTGTGATGCAATCTCCACATTAGGTAGACTTCATGACCTGTACATTGAATGACCTTCTTTAAATAGGATGCGTATCATGGCTGAAGGATTTTAGGCAATACATGGCATTCCGTTTGTCATTGGTGCAGTGGATGGTAGCCATGTTCCAATTATTGTCCCTCATGTGCACCATGAGGACTACTTTAATCGGAAGGGGTTTCATTCTATAATTTTGCAGCAGATGACCATTGCTTCTAACTGCTTGGTTTGGGATTATGACATTGGTTGGGCAGGTTCTATGCATGATTGGAATGTATTCCAAAGAAGTGATCTAGGACAGAGGTGTGAATGAAACAGCTTAGGCAATTATTGTTTACTTAATGATTGTCCTTACCCTGCAAGGTTTTGGATGCTTCCTCCATTTAAAGGAAGTAAAGATGGATTATCCCCTGAGCGGTACTTTTGGAACTACATTCAATCTAGTTCATGGATGCCTGTGGAGTGGGCTTTTGGAATGCTAAAAGCCCGCTTTTGTATTTTATTGAAGAGATGTGTCATGTTATTGCAGAATGTGCTGAAGATGGTTAGCACTTGTTTGGTCCTTCATAACATGTGCATTGTGCATGGAGATTCATTTGATGAGGGTTGGGTTCGAGAGGCACAAGCAGAGGTGGAGAGAGCAAACAATGATGCATTGGCTTTGGATCCAATAATTCAGAATGGGCTGCAAGTGGGTCTTGCTGAGGTTACAGCTTTGGTGCAGACCGAGACCTCATCGGTTGTGCAGAGGGCACAATCATTAGAAACAGCACCGTCTGATTCATCCTAGGTTGGGGGCGCACAAAGGAGAGACAATCTTGCTAGAGTTATGTTTAAAGAGAGAAAGAGGACAATGTGAGAATTGTATTTGGTGACTCGGCTGATGAGTGACAATAGTGAGTAGGAGATGCAATAGTGCTTGGATGTTATGACTTTGGACACAATGTTGGTATTTTGTTTATCTCTAAGACATCATATTTTGTAAGCTTCATAAAATATCTCCCAAACATTAGGCGGATTATTTTATTAGCATGTTTATTTGGTTTTTAAATCTCATATGCCTGTTGATTCTCATTCTTTTTTGTAGATGGGAGGAGGGGAGGGGGTAAGATAAATCTAGTTCATCCCCTCCCCTCCTCTCGAAGAGAGCAGGGTGTAGCCACAATAACTGTGATGGTGGGGTTTGAGTCCCCAACTCTCTAGACATGCATTGACTCAGGCTCTTTACATGTTGCATGTATACACAGGTTAACAGATTGGTTGAGATGCACGTTACGTAAAGGGCGGCATGTAAAGGGGACGCCCATGCATAGGCAGTCACTTTTTTAATAAACCCAAGCATGGGCAGTATGAGATACGCCCATTCAAGAGTGCACAAGGCACTTTTTGAGTGCCCACATGTGACACCCTTAGGCGGTCTGTAAATACCCCAAAAGACAGAAAGTTCTTTTTTATCCCAAGCTCGCGTGACACCCTTAGGCGGTCTGTAAATACCCTAAAAGACAGAAAGTTCTTTTTTATCCCAAGCTCGCGAGTCGCGAGTCGCGAATGGATCCACAGGAATGCGCATGATTGGGTAAGCAGGCTTTTTCATGATTAGCGTTTGGGTAAGCAGGCTTTTTCATGATTAGCGTGCTCTGCTCGCTGTGTGTGTGTGTATGTGTACGGAAGGCTGCTATTGTTTTCCTGTTGTAAAACCGCAGAGAAGGCATGGAAGATTTGCAAAGGTTCATTGATGAAGAGTATGCCAGGCACAAGGAACGAATACCTTCTCCTGATTTCACCGATGCCAGAGAAAGGCGTGCTTATACATGGGACATGGCGGGCGCTCTCGCGAAGGCTGTAGAAAGCAACACACCACCCACATTGTTTGGGGAATTCGTTGAGGCAGTTTATAGAGTGATGCCTGAATTGTCGGGGGTGCCTGACGAAGGGAAGTGGTTGGAAGTATTCAAACAGTGTGCTGCTGGGAAGCAGGCGGCTTTTGTCGATGTGAAGAAGCAGCAGCAGCCGGAGGACCAGCTGTGTCAAGAATTCGAAGGAGAGTACCAAGATCCTGCCGGCAGTATTCTTTCATATTTTCTTGACTACATAGATCAATGCTACACAAGTTGGTCCAAGGACAGCAAGACTTGGTATGCCCCCTGCACGGCCATTGTGCAGTCAAGTGGTTGGGGGAAATTGAGAGCTGTCCGAGAGATTGCTTTGGCTCCTAACCAAGTGATGGTTTTTTATTTTAGCTTGATGGACCCTAAACACGCCGGGTACCCCAGGTCTGACCCAGATATTCGCCGGCACTTTAGGAACATCACAAAGGTTGAGCATGCATATGCACTTTTCCGTGCATGTTTTGATTGGTTGTCTGAGCAGGGCACTTTCCCGAGCAAGGAGGATCTGTTCAGAGATCATCAGATGAAGCGTTATCATCGTATACTTCCAAAGATTCGGACTCAACCAGAATGCAGCAAGAAATGTATGATAGACGCATGTAATGAAGCAATGGCTAGACACGCCACATCTCTCAGAAGCAACGGTGTTTGCTTTTTGTTTGTCTTGGATGAAGCTCGAACCCTTATGCAGCCTCCTGAATCTGACATGGGAGGGGAGTTCCAAGGAGAACTTCCATTTATCCTTTTCAGGAGAGCATCCGCAGATTTGCCCACAACGGGGCGATCATTTGTGCTTTTTATTGACACCACATCAAGGGTGTCAAATTTCACGCCTGCATCCAGGTATGATCCTAGTCTCAGAGTTCTTTCGGGTTGTGTGTAACGTACCTATACCAAGAATTTCCATATTTGATCGTCCAGGTATGATCCCAGTCTCAAAGTTGTTCGAGGTCTGAGGAATCTCTTCGCACCTTTTTCAAGACTTCCAACATTTGATCTCATCTCTGCATCCACGTCCTCCATGAGCTTAGACACCATCGCTTCCCCACAAATTTGGTTCAGACAGGGCAGGCCACTTTGGGCTGCCAAAAAGTTTTCCAAACAAGAGTGGGTGAGCGAGATTCTGCACTTAGCACAGACCAAGCTTCTTGGGGGTGTTCTGATAAATTCAGAAGAAGGTCATAACCTATTACGGTCCCCGCACATGTCATTGGTGCTTTTGGGCCGTCGCATAGGAGTGGACGTCTGTCCTCAATCTTCAGCTGCGCAGGAACTTGTGGTTTCGCACATGAGTGCATGCTTGCATGTTTCGGCATCGAGGGAATATGTGCTCTGCACTTCTCTGCCTGAGCCTGCCTTAAATGAAGCAGCTGCAATTGCTTTAAGGAGAAACAGAGAGTTGATGCAGCAGCAACTACGTCAATTGAATTCGTTGTTGCTGAATGGCATTGCATCTGCTGGGGAAAGGGGAGAGCTGGTTGCAAGGTTTTTGCTGATCCATGCCATGGATAGTCTGCAGCAAGAAGATTCTCCTACCAAACCTGTGTTCTTGGAAAATTTTTTGAAGGCTTTTGTACCTAATTTTAAGGAATTCCCACCTGAATTAGAGCATTTGAACAAAGCAAAAGTCTTCTTCAATGCATTCCATCGCTTCTTTGGGAAGCCTTCAGTTCGAGATGCAAGAAGATTTTTAAAGAAAGGTGCTGCAATGATTTGTGCTCCGATGCAAGAGGCATTCGATCTGTACATTCTATATGTAATGCCTGATGATAAAGGAGAGTATAATGTTGACAATGATAATTGTATTGGATGCCTGGGAGTGCAAGTCAAAAATTGGAAGAATGTCCATGGGATTTCTGCAACTGTGGATCACCTGCGTGCTTATCAGAGGAAAATAGCTGTAGCAGGTGCAGGTGAGGTCCTGCCGGCTGTGTTGATGGTGCTACATCTGGGAGTAGATAGTACAACACAAAACGAAGAAGATGAAAAAAGGAAAAGAAAAAAAGGAAAGAAAGCACATGATGAAGGTGGGGGTGAGAGCAAATCTCCAATGATGAAGGAGGTTTTTGTTTTAGAGGGCCTCGACATGGTTTCCGTCCCGGAGGATTTACATGAGATCATACAAGTCCTACTTTGTCAATCGCCGGATCCCATTACCATCATGCATGCAGAAAAGGAAGCAGAAACAAGGAATCCAGCATATAGGCAAATGGTGACAGACAAAGACACAGTGAGAGAAACAAAAGCACTGCAAAGCATATTATCTGCTGTTTATCCAGAGGTCAAGGTTGACAAGCCAGGGCCATCTTCAGCTCCATCTTCAAAGGTTGAGATTAGAGCATATGGCATTGTGTTGGACAACCCTCCCGGGATTACCCCTCCTGTGGCGTTGTATGGCAGGGATGGGGGCTTAATGAATCCCCCCTCCCCTCCGACCAAAAGGGTGAGTGGAAGGAAGCGCCGCCAGGGTGAGTGACAAGCCAGGGCCATCTTCAAAGGTTAAGATTAGAGGATGTGGCATTGTGTTGGGCAAGAGTGGAAAGAAGCGCCGCCACTACATTTTTGGAATGTTGTCAGACGAATGTTGGCATTTTGCAATATGCTAATGTATCTGTATGAAATTTACAGTTGTAACATATGTTTTTGGTTTACGCTTGTATATTGATACGTCTTTGCATCTCATTTGGGGGGGGTGAGAGAGGGACTATCCAGTTTGTAAATTTGTGAATCTGACATACAGGACCCGCAGAGCATGGGAAAGTAGAGCTTAAGCATAGAGCATATTTTGAGAAGTTTGTCAAAGCTGTGCATGCATCAACTATTCTCCATGGTTGGTTAGCTGCTTTTGATCTGGCCATTGATAAGAGTTGTGGAGCGTAGATGGAGATGCCACTCACCTGTAGGGTACAGTTGGGCAGACATGCTCGAAAAGTGCATTGCTACAGAAAACTTAGATGGTTTTTGCGTGTCTGATCCTTCAATTTGATGCTATGTATTCACTGATTCAAATTCCTCAATCAAGTCAACTAATGTCTTGAATGGATTCCTAAGTTTCTGAGAATTGCATGAAATCAGGTATCTTACTTGCATTGATGAGGAGTGCTCCCTGCTCGTAAGGAAAGTGGAAATGGGTGCAACATAACATAGTGGAGTTCAAGCCATTAGACCTACCCAAGGAGCTCATAATAGAATGGTCGTGGTAAGATGATGAGCTCATGCTAGTAGGCTTACCCTAAGGAGTTCATGATAGAACATTTTTTTGGGAATCATTCCTAGTTATACTCTACATAGTGTATTCCCACATCAGTTTGCCTTTTCTTGGGAAATGTGGTAAACTAGGTGTCTTCATGTAGCTTATTAGATGAAACGAATGGTGGAAGTTACACACTTACACACTTACACAAGTCAACAACTCCTCTTCTACAAACAAAACATGTGGAGTGTCACTTGTAAAAGCATGTATACACCTAGATGAATCCAAGAACATGCCTGAATTCACCTTATAAGAAAGTGCAAGTTATAAACTCATGGTAGTCATCCACAAGACTATATAACCATTAGGAGCTCCATTATGCATAGTATGGACTAGAGACTATGACTCAATATCATCATCAGTGCTGCCCAATAGTGGGTGTAGAACTTGGTATCAATATATGCTCCCATACACACACCGCCCTCATGTGCACGTGCACACACACACACACACACACACACACACACAAGAGCATACATTCATGTGAAGGTATGTGTGTTGAGTTTCTATCAGAGCTTTGGAGATGCAGGGAAACTTAGAGGCTCTGGATATGCTCATTGTTTCTTGAAAAGAGCATAGGAAAGTGATTGCTTCATTATGAAACCAGGCATATGTTCATCAGCCTACCATCACAGCGGTTGCAATTATGAGAAGGCAATGAATAGATCACACTTCGTTAATTACCCACAAAAGTAGCTAGGATCAACTCCAAGGTGAGGGATGGAGCAAGCAGCTAACGATTGAAATGAAACTAGAAAAAAACCGCAGAGAAGGCATGGAAGATTTGCAAAGGTTCATTGATGAAGAGTATGCTAGGCTCAAGGAACGAATACCTTCTCTTGATTTCACCGATGAGATAGAAAGGCGTGCTTATACATTGGCCATGGCGGCCGCTCTCACGCAGGCTGTAGAAAGCAACATACCACCCACATTGTTTGGGGAATTCGTTGATGCAGCTTGTAGAGTGATTCCTGAATTGTCAGGGGTGCTTGACGAAGGGAAGTGGTTGGAAGTATTCAAAGAGTGTGCTGCTGGGAAGCAGGCTGCTGTTGTCGATGTGAAGAAGCAGCAGCAGGCAGGAGGACCAGCTGTGTCAAGAATTCGAAGGAGAGTACCAAGATCCCACCGGCAGTATTCTTTCATATTTTCTCGACTACATAGATCAATGCTACACAAGTTGGTCCAAGGATAGCAAGACTTGGTATGCCCCCTGCACGGCCATTGTGCAGTCAAGGGGTTGGGGGAAATCGAGAGCTGTCCGAGAGATTGCTTTGGCTCCTAACCAAGTGATGGTCTTCTATTTGAGCTTGATGGGCCCTAAACATGCCGGGTACCCCGGGTCTGACCCAGATATTCTCCGGCACTGTCATGTGCACAGTGTGTATCTACCGTGTGCTATACGCATGCAAGACTAGTTTCGAGGCTTAGGGAAGCTTGGAACTAGGCAGGCTGATTGACAAGCTGAGTTAGGGAAATACTAACGGGCGGGCATCCAAGTATGGATGGGCGAGCGGCCAAGTGTGGACGCCTGATGATAGGCCAAGAGCCTATAAAAGGGTGGCCAAGGTTAGTTATTGTATTATAGAGAGTCTCGCGAGTTTGTGAGAGCTCTATGGTCTTGGAGCCTGGATCTAGTGCAGACGTGCACCTGCTTTGTGCACCTGCTTTATGCAACCGAGGCCGACAGCAGTCTCGAAACCCGCGAGGGCAGCTTCGTGGCAGTATGGGACGTCGCGAGGAGGAGATTGGTCGGTACGTCATCCTAGTTAGCTCAGCTCGTGGCTCAGTGGGGACAGCCAAGACTGTGGGCTTGCCCACGGCTGTCATGGTTGGGAGGTGAGTCAGGCATGCACCCCCTTTGCTTGTTTGTTCGTTCGTTTGTTTGCAGGATTCGAGTTTCGAACCATGATCGATCACGAGGGGATTCGTGGGGATTTGACAGTGGTATCAGAGCATACCTCGTGAACGAGCAAGTCGGAAGGTAGAGAAGAAGAGGTCGAAGAACGGTATGTGTTAAAAAGCTTGCTGCTTTTCTATGCATACTGCAGATTTCAGATTTAGTATGTGTTTTTTCTTCATCAAAGAGACCCATGTTGATGGGAGATGATAGGTTTGGTAGGGTTGATTGCTCTTGCAAGGAAGAGAAGTCTTGTTGTGCAGTCGCATGTACTGTAGAGAGAGAAAAAAAGAAAAAAAAACAGGTTTGCTTTTCTGGTTCGAACGAGAGAGAGAGAGAGAGAGAGAGAGAGAGAGAGAGAGAGAGAGAGAGAGAGAGAGAGAAGCGGTTGAGGCATGTTGGTCGAACGCTGGTGAGCAGGTGATTGGTCGAGTCTGTGCAGGCGATAAAGCTGGCAGGCGGCTCAGCGTGCGAGGGCAGCCAGCCACGTAGCCAGGCGGCTATGCCTACCCAGGCGGCTAGCAAGCTTACGCAGCGCCTAGGCCAGGCGGGCTGGTGGCCAGGCCAGGCCTACGTAGGCACTTAGGCCAGGCGGGCAGGCAAGATTGGCAAAGGCCACCTGTGCGCACAGGCGGCGCCGGCTGAAACGTAGCTGCTGGCAGCAGCTGACGGCAGGCAGGGTGGCGCCCCCGGCAGGAAGATTCACGCAGGCAACCGGCGGTGACGTCAAAAGCATGCACCGGCAGCTCACCGACGGGCAATTCCAGGAGAAAAAAAAAACAAGGAAAGCCACATTTTTTAGTGCTTTCGTTTTTTTTTGGAGTTTAATTTTTTTGAAAAAAAAAGGTTTAAAAGTCCTCTCCTCTCCAAGGTTTCCAAAGTGTTTTTTTAAAGAAAACATTATATATATATATATATATATATATATATATATATATATATATATATATTCAAGAGGAAAAAAAACACAAAAGCAAAGCAAAAGCTAAGTCTAGCTTTTGGAGATTTTTGGCTTTTGGGAAACCTTTATAAACCCCCTGAAGTGGGCTTCTTACCACACATCTCTCAAGTTCTCAAGTTTTCAAGCTCTCAAGCTCTCAAGTTCGCTCGCACTTTCGTTGTGCAAAGATCGAATTTTCTCTCCACATGCCCTCTTCACGATGTCGACCCAAGAATCGGAGTTGGAGCCCCTCGTGGAACGCGAAGACTTGCCGGCGGAAGGTACCGATGCTGATTTTTTTGACGATTTTGTGTCAAAATCAGATTTCCAAGAGTTCAAAGTAGCTCTCGAAGCTTCTTCGACGGAACGTCAGGCACAAATCGCAGCCCAGATGCAGGCTTTGCATAACTCCATCGCTCTATTGACCACTACCCTCTGTACTTTCTCGGGAATGGATACCTTGGCTTCAGCTTTAGGCCCCAATATTACTCCGGAACCGTTCGGGGGCGAGCAAAAGCAGCAAACCAAGGAGATCGTGGACACGTGGCTACATAAGTGGCAAGTTCACTTTTAGTTTCATCCATATGATGATGGAAAGAAGATCCAGTTAGCAGCAGGTTTCCTGTCCAGCAAAGCTTTGCTTTGGTGGAAGGAACTCAACCCTAAGCCAACGACTTGGGCACAATTTGAAGATATCTTCAAGAAAGAATTCCTCAAGAAAGAGAATGATTACGATGTTGTTGCCCGGTTTTCAGCTTTGACCATGACCTCGCAGCACCTCACTTATGAAGTCTACCTCTAGAAGTTTCGTGACTTGTAGATGAAAGCTACAAAGATAGATCCCACTACTCTTTTGGGGTTTTTCGTAGCTGGTTTACCAGACTCGTACCGATTACAGGTTAAAAATAACAAATGTAAAACATTGGACGAGGCCATTCATTCAGCTCGTATCTATGATGATACGATGGTCTCTTCCAAGTCGAAACCCGTTACCGAGCAGGGGAACAAGCATAAAAGAAAGTTCTCCGCACCTATGGCTAACACGTCAGAGGAAAAGTCTTCGGATCAACCTTTGAAAAGTTCAAGTTCGACACCAGCGAAGAAGAAACGACTCCTTCGAGCTTTGAAGCTCAAGAAGGAAGGACGTTGTTTTATTTGCGAAGAAAAAGGACACATGCGTAATGAGTGCCCGAAGCAAAAGGGTACCAAGTCAAACGCAGGATCCAAGCCAAAGGCAGCTAACCAGTTGTCTTTGACAGGTACGTCAATTACTGTACTTTCTCGCTCTAGTACTTGTTCTGATTGTCTGTTCAATTCTAAGGTATTTGGCTTGCATGATCTTCTCCGAGTTTATGGAGAAGTGAATGGCCATAAAATTCACATTCTTTTAGACCCTGGCAGTTCGCATAATTTTGTTAACTACAAACTTGTGCAGAAATTGAGTCTTGAAACGACACTTAGCGACCATACCTATGAGGTACGTCTACCTGCGGGAAGACAAGTTTGGGATCGCAAGGTGGAGATGCTTCCAATCCACATTCAAGACTACAAAGACACTCTGGAATGCTATGTTATGCATCTGGAAAATGTAGACTTGTTATTAGGGATTGAGTGGTTTAAGACTCTTGACGTCCAGATAGATTGGTCTAGTCATATTTTTTCTTTTCAGCATAGGGACACCAAGTATAGTATTTTAGGTGATTGTATTTATCCCTCTTAGGGACCTCTTGTAAATACAATTGATTTTGGAAATATAATGAATTCTTCTTTGTATATCTCTTTCCATTGTGTATTGATTCCACTTTCTTCTTTTCTCATCCCTTCCATGGATGTGAATGAATTAAGTGTGTTTGAAAGCAAAGAATTACAGAAGATACTTGATTCATTTCAAGATGTATTTCCTAAGGAACTGCCATCGGGTTTATCACCTGAACGGGCAGTAGATCATCGTATTGACTTGATCCCTGGTGCTCATCCTGTCAAAGTATTCCACCTTATAGGATGAGCCAAGCCGAGGAAGATGAGTTGGCTAAACAACTCAAAGATTATTTGAGGATGGGCCAGATCCGTCCAAGTAAATCACCTTGGGGTGCACCTGTGTTGCTTAGGAGAAAGAAGGACAATACTTGGAGAATGTGTATAGATTACAAGAGATTGAACAAACTGAAGAACCGTTATCCTCTCCCTAGATCAGATGACCTGATTGACCGGTTAGCAGGAGCGAAATATTTCACGAAGATAGAACGATCTTTTTCGTAAACATTTGGAAAAATTTTTGGTGGTGTTCCTGGATGATATTTTGATATATAGTCGTACTCTTGAGGATCATGTCAGACACCTCACGATAGTCTTATCTATTTTAAGACAGAATCGACTATATGCTAAGTTAAGTAAATGTGAGTTCTTTATGACCGACATCATTTACTTGGGACACAAGATCACTAGAGATGGATTGAGCATTGACTATGACCGAGTTCAGAAGGTTTTGGACTGGCCTATACCACGAACAGTGAAACACCTTCGTTCTTTTCGCAGTTTTGTTGTTTTTTCGAGGAAGGAAAGCTCGTTGGGCAGAGTTATTGCAAGATTTTGATTTTGAGATCCATTATCGGAAAGGGTCCATGAATAGTATTGCAGATGCGCTTAGTCGGATTAGAGAGGTGAATACTTTGTCATTCACCGAGATTTCTACTGACTTATTTCAGTCATTGAGAGGGCTTTGCAAGACTGATAGTTATTTTGGTCCATTTTGGCAGAAGATCCAGGACGGGAGCTCATTGATTGACCAAGACTCGATGACTGAGCAGTCTACCATTCAGGCTGCAGGAGGTCAGTGGATGATTCGGAATGGTTTGCTATTCCGTGATGACAAAATTTGTGTACCACAGATCTCGGACATTAGGTCCAAGATTCTGAAGGAGTGTCACGACGCCCCTTCTGCTGGACACCCTGGGGTACACAAGACACTATCGTTAGTGAAACACACTTTTTATTGGCCGAAGATAAAAGGGTATGTAGAAGATTATGTTCTCAAGTGTCAGATTTGTCAGGCAAATAAAGCTGAACGCTTTAGACAGGCTGGGTTGTTGCATCCTTTGCAAATCCCAGGTAATAAATGGGAAAGTATTTCCCAGGTAATAAATGAGAAAGTATTTCCATGGATTTTATTACCCGATTGCCAAGAACACATCAAGGCCATGATTCTATTTGGGTTGTGGTAGATCGCTTGACAAAAATGGCTAGATTTTTACCGATCCGGAAGACTATTACAGCTACGCAATTAGCTCGGCAGTTTATCGAGCAATTGTTTAGACTGTACGGGTTACCGCAGGACATAGTCAGTGATAGGGACTCTAAGTTTACGAGTGATTTTTGGAAACTTGTTTTTGAGAAGTTGGAAACAACTTTGAATTTGAGTTCCTCAGATCATCTTCAATCTGATGGCCAGACTGAAAGAGTGAATCAGATTTGTGAGGATATTCTTCGAGCATATGTATCCAAAAGACAGAGTTCATGGAAGGATTATCTTCCTATGTTAGAATTTGCATATAACAGTACTAAGCATACGAGTACAGGGTTTAGTCCTTTCATGCTTATGTATGGTTTTCAACCAAGATCACCTGTTACAGTAGGATTCTCAGGACTTCAGCATGATGCAGCACGTAATTTTTTGCGAGATATGCAAGAAATGTTACAAGTTGCGAAGGAATATATTAGAAGTGCTCAAGACCGAGACAGGTTTTATTCTAATAGACATCGTTCACCCAGAGAGTTCTCTGAAGGAACGATGGTGTATTTGCGAGTTCCGAAAGATTCCGAGACTTTACGGACAGGTAGATCTCCGAAATTATCTCCTAGATACTGTGGACCATTTCGTGTTACACGACGGATTGGTTTAGTTGCATATGAATTGGATTTGCCTTCTCATGTGAAAGTTCATCCTGTATTTCATGTCAGTAGACTTAAGGAAGTACTGGGTGGAGCAGATCAGTTAGTTACTCCTCAAGAAATTATAGATGTCCAGGACATGACATTTGTTTCGCACGAACCTGAAAAGATTCTTGGATTTCGTGAACGAAGATTGCGTCATACGCTTATCATGGAATACAAGATCAAGTGGAAGGATCGTGTTGAGGAGGACGCTACATGGGAGACATTGACTACTCTTCAGAGAGATTACCCTGGCTTTTTAGTGAGCTCAGGAGTGAGCTCTTAGAGGAAGGGGAGTATGTCATGTGCACAGTGTGTATCTACCGTGTGCTATACGCATGCAAGACTAGTGATCCGTGGGGATTTGACAGGCACTTTAGGAACATCACAAAGGTTGAGCATACATATGCACTTTTCCGTGCATATTTTGATTGGTTGTCTGAACAGGGCACTTTTCTGAGCAAGGAGGATCTGTTTAATAGCGATCATCAGATGAAGCGTTATCATCGTATACTTCCAAAGATTCGGACTCAACCAGAATGCAGCAAGAAATGTATGATAGACGCATGTAATGAAGCAATGGCTAGACACGCCACATCTCTCAGAAGCAACGATGTTTGCTTTTTGTTTGTCTTGGATGAAGCTCGAACCCTTCTGCAGCCTCCTGAAGCTGACATGGGAAGGGAGTTCCAAGGAGAACTTCCCATCTATCCTTTTCAGGAGAGCATCCGCAGATTTGCCCACAACGGGGTGATCATTTGTGCTTTTTATTGACACCACATCAAAGGTGTCAAATTTCACGCCTGCATCCAGGTATGATCCCAGTCTCATAGTTCTTTCAGGTTGTGTGTAATGTACCTATACCAAGAATTTCCATATTTGATCGTCCAGGTATGATTCCCGTCTCAAAGTTATTAGAGGTCTTAGGAATCTCTTTGCACCTTTTTCAAGACTTCCAATATTTGATCTCATCTCTGCATCCACGTCCTTCATGAGCTTAGACACCATTGCTTCCCCACAAATTTGGTTCAGACAGAGTAGGCCAGTTTGGGCCGCCAAAAAGTTTTCCAAACAAGAGTGTTTGCACTTAGCACAGACCAAGCTTCTTGGGGGTGTTCTGATAAATTCAGAAGAAGGTCATAACCTATTACGGTCCCCGCACATGTCATTGGTGCTTTTGGGCCGTCGCATAGGAGTGGACGTCTGTCCTCAATCTTCAGCTGTGCAGGATCTTGTGGCTTTGCACATGAGTGCATGCTTGCATGTTTCGGCATCGAGGGAATATGTGCTCTGCACTTCTCTGCCTGAGCCTGCCTTAAATGAAGCAGCTGCAAATGCTTCGAGGAGAAACAGAGAGTTGATGCAGCAGCAACTACGTCAATTGAATTCGTTGTTGGTTAATGGCATTGCATCTGCTGGGGAAAGGGGAGAGCTGGTTGCATGGTTTTTGCTGATCCATGCCATGGATAGTCTGCAGCAAGCAAGAAGATTCTCCTACCAAACTTGTGTTCTTGGAAGGCTTTTGTACCTAATTTTAAGGAATTCCCACCTGAATTAGAGCATTTGAACAAAGCAAAAGTCTTCTTCAATGCATTCCATCGCTTCTTTGGGAAGCCTTGAGTCCGAGATGCAAGAAGATTTTTAAAGAAAGGTGCTGCAATGATTTGTGCTCCGATGCAAGAGGCATTCGATCTGTACATTCTATATGTAATGCCTGATGATAAAGGAGAGTATAATGTTGACAATGATAATGGTATTGGATGCCTGGACGTGGCATTGTGTTGGACAAGAGCAGACAGAAGCGCTGCCACTAGATTTTTGGAATGTTGTCAGACGAATGTTGGCATTTTACAATATGCTAATGTATCTGTGTGAAATTTACAGTTGTAACATCTGTTTTTGGTGTACGCTTGTATCTTGACATGTCTTTGCATCTCATTTGGGGGGTGAGAGAGGGACTATCCAGTTTGTTAATTTGTGAATCTGACATACAGGACCCAGAAATGTGCAGAGCATGGGAAAGTAGAGCTTAAGCATAGAGCATATTTTGAGAAGTTTGTCAAAGTTGTGCATGCATCAAACTATTCTCCATGGTTGGTTAGCTGCTTTTGATCTGGCCATTGATAGAGCTGTGGAGCGTAGATGGAGATGCCACTCACCTGCAGGGTACAGTTGGGCAGACATGCTCGAAAAGTGCATTGCTACAGACAACTTAGATGGTTTCTGTGTGTCTGACCCTTCAATTTGATGCTATGTATTCATTGATTCAAATTCCTCAATCAAGTCAACTAATGTCTTAAATGGATTCCTAAGTTTTTGAGAATTGCATGAAATTCGGTATCTTGCATTGATGAGGAGTGCTGCACTCGTAAGGAAAGTCAAAATGGGTGCAATGTAATATACCCAAGGAGCTCATAAGAATGGTAGTTGTAAAATGATGAGCTCCATTAGGCCTATCCCAAGGAGCTCATAATAGAACATTTTTTTGGGAATCTTTCCTAGTTATACTGTACATAGTGTATTCCCACGTAATTTTTTGTATGCCATGAGCAATTCGTAAACCTATGTGACTCATCAAGGCAAGGGACTTATGATGGCATGAT
Organism: Cibotium barometz; assembly: GCF_041138505.1. Classification (NCBI taxonomy): domain Eukaryota; kingdom Viridiplantae; phylum Streptophyta; class Polypodiopsida; order Cyatheales; family Cibotiaceae; genus Cibotium; species Cibotium barometz. The sequence goes on from NC_141072.1 coordinate 46,904,279, forward strand.
GGGAGATAGAATTGCCAAACACCATGAGTTATCTTCTTGAATATATTAACCATCAACATGGAACGTTCAATGATACTAGAATGCGAGTATGACCAAAGGCGTCGGCCAAAGAGCAAGATGGGGGCTCTATTGACAACCTTGAAACACCTATGACTAGGATACTCCTACTTGATGGACAAGACTGCAAAACGCTTACATTTCAAGTGCATGAAGAACTTCAAGGGTGAGTCGCATGGGTGGCTCTAGATAGCCAAAAAGAGAATCATAATGTTGGTGATTCAAATATGCAACTCTGAAACTTACAATAAAGCAAAGATGGAGCTATGGATACATGCTAGTACTTGGGCATGTAATTCCACATATTGAAGATAAGAGAGAAAGAGCCGTATGACAAAGGATTCTACAGACTTCTCCAAAGATCTATTGCACCCAAATAGAGTAGCTTTATGGTAACCAAGAGCATGCAAATGTTTAACAAATGATTTTAGTAGCACGTAAAGAAAACCAAGAACGGATTGAAAAAAAGGCCAGGAAAAATCTAGAGTTCTTAAGTCTCTTGCCCGAAGTTATGGGACACGTTTTATGGCTGAAAGACAAGGCTAAGCCTCGAAAGCGGAGAAGAGTTCAAAGTGGAAAGTTTATTTGGAAATATCTTCTCAAACTCAAGATATTTTTGGCTATGGATGCCAAGTGGATAGAACAAAAAGGCTTTTGCAAATTTTTTTGAGGATCCAAGCAAGAAGGTAAAAGAACCAAAGGGCAAAAAGACCCTCCTTTACAAAGGGACCAAGAGATGAGGAACCCACCTCTAGAAAAAGGGAAGCGAAGAGGAAATGGAATCCTAAGAGAATAGTTTTGAAAAGGACTCTTCTATGTTGAAGATATATGGCTTATGGTGGTTATGCACTTGTGTATTGGGGGCATTCTAGTAGTATGGGATGCTAGAATATGTCATGTATGCAAGCTACATATAGGTGGTGTTCTTGCACCATGGGCCGCTAGAATACATCTCATGTGAGGGAACATCACCAAGAGATATTTGTCAACCACACAAATAGATTCAGTTTCTATCATGAAGACTTTTAGTTGCGAACATCTGATTAGGTGTGGAGAGCATTTGGTTCATGCCTTCAAGGAGCTTTGGGAGGAAAAGTTCTTCATTAACACAAAATAAGGCGAGGAGATGGGTCACATAGTATCAAAGGATGGGATCATAATGGATCCAACAAAGGTAGATGCCATAAAAAATTGGCTAGAGTTGAAAGCCATTCATAATGTGCGGAGTTTTCCAAGATATGCTCTTATTACCGGCATTTTGTTCGAAGATTTGTTGGATCTTACAAAGAAAAAAGTGGTTTTTCCATGGGGACATACACAACAGAAAGCCTTCAAGATCTTGAAAGAGAATCTAACTATAAGACCAATTTTAGTGATATCAGACCTTAAGAAGCCCTTTGAGGTTTATTGTGATGCTTCGGGAGACTACATTGGAGAAACTTTACAACAAAAAGGACATGTAATAGCATATGAGAGCAGGCAACTCCTTTCCCCAAAAAGGAGTGCTTTCATCTACTATGAGAAGGAGATTTTGATTGTCCATACATCAGGCAAGTAGACCACAACACCCGAGATTCATGCTATCTCACAGGCCTATTATCAAGATTTAGAATTTATGCGAGAAGCTTATGTTGGTGATGAGGACTTTGGTGAGATTTATTCTCAATTGTAGCATAGTCACATTATGGATCATTATGCTCTTCAGGATGAATTTTTTATGATGGATTGACGACTTTGTGTCACCAAGGACTTACGACAAAAAGTCATGCAAGTGTCTCATATCCCACTAGTGGCAGGACATAGGGGTATTATTGCTACTATAGAGCTCATGGAGAGGTACTTCTATTGGCCTTCATTATGAAAGGATGTGCATGTTAGTATACTCAATGCCCACCTCTCAACCTTGTCCTACTTTGGTTTTGTGTTGCACACTTGTAAAGCCCCAATTATGAGGAGAAGCCTATCGTGCATGTGACTATGGGGGGAATCATAGCTTAGATGTTAGAAGGGGTCATTGTTGTGACCCATTTATGGTTAGGTGATGATCAGGGGTAGGAGCGTTAGCTGGGGTCCGGGGTTGGCCCTGGCTAGGGGTTCTGGGGGGGAAGTGGCCCCCTAGGTAGGGGTTCGAGGGCAGTGGCCTGGAGGAATTTTTTTGAGAATATTCCTTGAGATACTATGCCATATGTACATGTCTTTCTTTAGTGGATAGTGGTGGTTAGCCGCGGTTTGAATACGAGGGCGGTGCATTGTGTCAATGTAGTGTAGCTGCCCATGCCTTGAACGTGTCCACCCACTACCTATGCAACATTATAAAGAGACATGGCCACCCCAAGCTAAGTATGCCATTGCCTATTCTAGATGGGACTTGGGAAAGTATGACTATGGATTTTATCTTCAACTTGCCTAAGTCTAGATTTGGAAATGATGGTATCCGGATGATTGTTAATTGATTCAGTAAGCAAGCACACTTCATTCCAATAAGGAATACCATCAAAGCGGAGCATATGGCACATTTATTTATAAATTATGGCCCAAGTGTTGAAACATCACGGGATGCCTTGTACTATCATCGGAGATCAAGATCCACATACTACTAGCCTCTTTTGGAGAGTTTTGTTTGATAACATGGGGAGTAAGTTGGATTTTTCCTCATCTTATCATCCACAGACGGATGGTCATTTGAGATAGTGAACTCTATAGTACTATGTGTCTAATCAGAAGTCAGTTCGAAAAAAGTACCCTCCTTTGGAGTTTGCATATAACAACAAAGCACATAGCAATATAGGGAAGGCTCCATTAGAGCTTATGGCAAAGTAGTTGTGCTACCTACTCTAAGGATTAGATCTTTGCAATTGATGAGTTTGTTAGAGACTTGGATACAACTTATTCTCAGGTCAAGGTGGCCATCGAAAGGTCTCAGGAGGAACATGGAAAAAAAGTATGCTGATAAGAAAGAAGGCGGGTGGATTATAAGAAAGGGGATTGGGTTCCTCTTCGGTTCGGGCAAGCATGTCTATGAAAGATGAAGGGAACCTTCAATATTATGGCCCATTCAGGATAATGGAGCTGATTAATGATGTGGCATTTCCGAGTAGAACTTCCATCGCAGTGGATTCATAATGCTTTTTATGTAAGTCTCCTTTGACCATTTAAGGGCCTAGTACCATCAGAACTAGTTGTAGAAGATCCACCAAAAATGGGTGGGTTTTATAGCCTGAATAGATTATCTTCCACAAGGAAAGAAAGGGTCCAAGAGGACCTATGACAAGACACCATCTTGTCAAGTTTAAGAATTATTCAGCAGTGGTTGCTAAGTGGGTTGATTAGGACTTCTTCCAAGAGTATCAAGAGATCTTACAGGCTTATTTAGAGGCCTTTCGGTTGAGGTCAACTAATAAATAGTAGGGGAGAAGGTCTTTTTGGTTTAGACACTCCCAATGTAGTAAGATTGTTCGGCTGATTTATGACATGTCTTGATTACTTCGGTAATTTTTGACTTTGCACTAGGTTGTGCTAAGAGGAGTTTATACACAGGAAGTACAAAAGGATTCATACACCAACCGAAGTTTTGCATGCGTTGGATCATGTATGGATATTATGCACCTATGAAGTGCATTAGAAGTGGGTTGAAGAACCCTAGGGCAATTGAAAAGGAATTTCACGGTCCAAGAATTGAACAAAAAAGAAATTGAAATATCAGACCTTCACTGACGCGATTGTGACCCGCATAGATTTGTTTGCAACATAGTGATCACTGTGGCTACGTGCATGAGAGAGATAGTGCATCAAATTTATCCACTGTAGACGTTAATTATTTCCACAAACTTTATCTGAAAATGCATATGCCCGAGACATGCTATAGAAAACATAAGAAATCACAAGATTTGTGTTTGAATTTCAGGGTCTAGTCAGAAAGGGCGATCATGCTGAGTGTTGGAAACCGTGATGGTGGTGGATCCCATGATCGCATTAAGCAGGTCATCAGTGCATCTGACATATCTGATTAACATATCCAGCTACAAGCTACCATAGGAGAACAATTAAAACACCCGTTTCTCATGGGCAAGCCGTTAGATGTGAATGTAAGCAAGCAAGCTATCGAAGGCGTAGGAGCTCTAGGCAAAGTACTTGTGATAATGCTAATTAGGATAACGACATTTCCTCAGAAATGCTGCAGATAGCCAAGGCACACACTGAGTAGAAGTGTAACAGACATGCTCATGTAGCAGAAGTCATCATGAAATCTTGAAGACAATGCAAAAAATGCCAAGTTTAGCATGCCTCACAGACCATGCAGAAACATTATCTTAGCACATTCTCTATAGATTCACACAAAATTTAGTACCAAACTATAGTAAGAGTTATTGCCATGAAAGCTTGGTGTACAAAGTAAAATTGCTAAGAAGATGAAGATGCAGAGGATGACAAGGACGGAGAAATCGATGCAGATGAGGATGAGGCAGATGAAGAGCACACTCTAAAGCAAAAGTGCTGGGACTATCTCACGACGTAAACGTGGTTGGGTTGTCACATAGTAACATATACATACACGCAATTTCCTTGCATTCATTGTAGTCTTTGTTGTAGCTTTTTAAGTGTCATTATTGAAAAAAATGAAGTCTTTGTGCATTATAGTCCTTGGCTAACAATGCCATAGTCTTGTAAAGTAGATCTATCTATGGTATAGTAGCTAGTGGTTTGTCACATGCTTCTTCACTAGAAGTCAAAGATGAGCTCTTAGATATATATATGAATGAAAGCCCTTTTGGGTTTGATTGTAGGGTTACTCAGGGGTATCTCAACTTGCCCTTGTCGAATACTATTGTAAACTTTTCATGATAAAAACCTGTAAATAGGATCCTGTTGCCTTCGGAGAAGTTGGGTTCTTGCTTTTGCAACATGCAATTTTTGAGATGTCGTCGTAAATCATAAGTTGGGTTTCACTAGTGGCTACGTAGAAGTTGTGGCTGGTTGAATTTCGGGCCTTGGCTAAAATTTCCCCCTTATACCATGCTTGAACTTGTGGGTAAATAGATGGAGCCAACATGCATTTTTACATGTCCAAATAGAAAAACGTATGGGTCTCGAGGAAAAATTTAAATAGATGGATCCAACATGCCATGTGGGTGAAAGATTTTGTACAGAGGTGCATTTGTATTTGGTTCTTGAGGAAAATTTTATGTTGGTAATTTTCTTCCATTGCATATTTTATTTGTTCAATGGCAATAAAAACGTGTCTACTTGAGGTGATCCCTAAACTTTTTGTAGAATTCACTCGTAAATGTATCTTTATGTGTGGATTAGGGTGTCACAATAAACTCTAAAACTTTTGTACATGGTAATTTTGTAATTATGATTGTTTTTTCTATCGGGATTTTTTGCTTCTTGATAAGATCGACTTCTTGTATGTCCACTTTCTGAAAAGAACAAGGGATTGGGTTGTGCTATGTTGGGTCTACTCTTCTGGTTGTGTGTCTGCATCTGGCAGAGTAAGCGTGCATTTTGGAGAGTGAATGGAGGACATCAAAGTTGGACTTTGCAGTGATTACTGTTGAAAAAGAGGCTTATCATAAACTAGCTTGGAACGATGCATTTGCATTTGTACTTTTCGAGCCATTATGATGTAATGCTTCCTGTTTGAGAAGAATGTTAAGCAGGCATGCTTAGGTAGGCTTGCCTACTTAGTTTTTCTTCAGGGATTTTCAAGGGTTCTTTTGAAATAAAATTTTGGGTTTGTTTTTTTGGGGGGGGGGTGTGGCGGTTTTTATTTTAGCATGTGAGAAGCACATGTTACCAGGCTTGACATCCTTTGTATATCCGTTCAGCTACCTCAAGACCAAGGCTAAGGAGTGCAAACGCTTATGAGTTTCCCTAAATTATAGTCCCAAAAGATGGCCGGGATTGTTCCTCCATTGACCACTGACTAGGGTAAGGGGGCCAGTATTATACCAACATTTCGTAAAGTAGTAATTTTGGGGGGGATTTTGCATTTTTAGGGGAAATTCATATGTGACCATATATTTAGAATCCTTGTGTAAATGTGCATTAAAAGAGTCCAATATTGAATATTTCTTTTATTTTTCTTTAAATTTTAATGGGAAATTTACTACTTTTGAGAGTTATGAAGAGGTGGAGGGCCAGCTATAGTGTATTTTTTACCAAATCAAAAGGTGCCACCTACTCCAAGTTCTAGGAATATTCCTTTTTATTTGCCTTAAAAGTGGGGGTGCGCACTCCGTGTTACCGGTCCCCTCCTCCTTATTGGCCCCCTTACCCAAGGGGAGCGGACCACTTACTTTGCAGTTGTTGAGGTCTCAAATCTTTCAAATGCCAATATTATGGTGATTTGAATTCTAATAACTGAGGTGTCATGCTTGATTGGTTTTAATTCTCTGATGTGTCATATTAGTGCACATTTATAATAATATCCTTGAGTCCTGATCTTGGGGCTCACATTCTCATAACGCAATGTTCAAACTTGGGAATGTGAACTAAAGAGATCTCTACCTATTTAGGTTTAAGGTCCAACAACTCAATAAATTTAAAGGTTATGTAGCAAGATCTATTAACTTTTGATGAAGCACAACAAAATTTTCCTGAAACTAGCTGGAATGTTTTGTTAAGCCATTCAAAACAGTCTACGAAGTGCTTGTTCTCAAAATTTGAAGTATCTTGGATTGGTATCTCGCTTGCATGCCTCTAGTTGATATCTTTCTTGCCCGTGTAACGTAAATATGTGGGATCCTCAACAACCACATATATGAAGAATGCCAACATCAAGATGGAAAAGGAACAACTTGACAAAGTCTTTCCAACATAGGATAATCTAAAAGTAGTGCCAATGTAGAAGCTAACTAGGTAACTAACATCCTGAAGAAAAATACCCTACTCAAGAATGCCATCCAGCAAAAGATTCCAATGGGGAACAAAGATCTGCATAATGTTGAGATGCATGCATGTCTATGGTTATGCAAGATATTTTTTCCCAACCAGTCGAACTTGGAAGGAACACGATTGTGTTTTTTTCTTCAATATTGTCAACAAGATAAAAGTGGATATTTTTTAATGGTGGAACATTATGTGTGTGTTTTATGTTTCAAATATTTTACAATATCTACTTATAATCCATTTGAGATTCTCTTTGCTTTTTACCACAAGGATATCCAATTTATTTAAAACTTAAAAGACTCCTTTAATGTCACTTCTTTATTGAAATCAAAACCAACCTCTCAAGTCTAAACGCCTTTTACTTAATGTTAGCAAGTAAGCAAGCTGTTCAGCCACACTACGTAGACTGATGCTTGGTGGTTCTCTTCCAAATTGCTTTATACATTTTCAATTTGTATGCTATTCTTGTTTTTTAAAAAACTTTGGCATTAGAGAGAAAATCACACACACGAGGAGCGAAGCGGGCTTAGTACCCATGGGACCCCCTTATCCCACAAATTAGGGGCAAGACATCAATTGGGGTAGCCAGTAGGGTTCGAACCCACAACCTGGGTTTTGACAGCAAAACACCTTAGTAACTGAGCTATCGCTCGATGGTATTCACTGAACATGCTACACGCACAACTCTACCTTGATGAATCTTCGAAACTAAACAATTTGCTCATTTCTTTGATGCAACATGTTACAACTCTACCTCGATGAAACTTTGTAACTAAACCATTTTCATCACTAAGAACTTCAAATTCCATTCTTTGTCCTTAATCACTATTATGCCTTTTTAAAATACGAAGGGGTTATAACCCCTCTCTCTCTCTCTCTCTCTCTCTCTCTCTCTCTCTCTTTGTGGAGGCTTCATAGGCACCCCTCCTACCCTAGCCTATTAGCTAGTTACTAGGTTTTCTTTTCCTAAAGTTGCCCCCCTCACACTAGATTGTACACATCATACATGCCCTTTCGGTGGCCTTCGACCCCCCCACAAGTTGTACCAACCATTCCCTTCCACTTTGAGAGGAGTGATACCCCAGACTAGCTTTCCTCATCACCTACCTTGCTCTGGCTTCAGTTTCTTAGAGCTTTGGGATGTCCCATTTTCCATTCTCATTTCACTTTGTACCTCAAATAATGTATCCACATGATTATATTGTTGTATTGCCATGGTCTCATAGGTCATCTCTCTCTTTCTCTCTTTCTCTCTCACTCTCACAGACACACACACACACACACACACACACACACACACACACACACGTGCACATAGGCATGTGCATGTGCATGTGTATGCACACACACATGCATGCAGGCACGCGCGTGTGCACACACACAAGACGACCACCATTATGTGACACACGTGCTCTTCACATTGGTGTGCCTCTAGTGTAATTGAATTAAAAATTTAGTCTTCAGACTTGATTAAATTGAATTAAAAATTTAGTCTTCAGACCTGATTAAATTGTGAGGGAAAATGACTTTCATACAATCACTCTTTACCTAACGATTTGAAATTCACAAGCTCTTTGCTTACATTGCACACTTCTTTTAAAATCGTGCATTATACTAACAATCACTTTATATGGAGTACTTGTTGATCAAACAATCTCTTGATTATGCAAGCACCTTGAAACTTTTACATTTTTGTCCATTCTCTAGAGAGAGAGAGAGAGAGAGAGAGAGAGAGAGAGAGAGAGAGCCTTCTTACACCTCTTTGAGTCCATAAATGAGATGGACATGCCCAGGTTCAGATGACAAAGCCAGACTCAATGACTGCTTACACACCCCAATTGATAAGGATATGTCCATGTTCAGATAGCCAAGCCAGACTCAATGACTGCTTACACACCCCAATTGATAAGGATATGTCCATGTTCAGATAGCCAAGCAAGACTCTATGCAACATCCACATCTCTCCACCTTCCACTCCAATATGATACAAGGAAACACAAGAATTTTTAGACATTTTACCACTATAATTTCCACTTTGTGGATTACCACTATAATTCCCACTTTGTGGATTACCACTATAATTCCCACTTTGTGGATTACGACATCATGAGCTTCTACACGCGAGGCATAGCATACCTAGCTAGGTGCGGTGCAGTGCCGGGAAAGGGGAGCTGCTAACCTCGGGAGGGGGGCTGGCAGCCCCCCTGCCCCCCACTGCTCCTAGCTAGATACAGGGAAACATAAGAGAAAGGGGTCCTCTTTCCCACAAGGGAAAATGACCAAAACTTCTTGTGTTGTGAAAGAGCCCAAACATGAACTTTCATGTTTGTACTGCAAGAAGCAGGCACTTAGGTAGGGACCATGGCTTGTGAATATAAGGGATCACCGGGTTTTGGATCTCCATTATTTTGTACCAAGTTCCTGACAATGCTCGTGAGATGAAGGCTTGAAGAAAGCCCAATGGTGATTCACCATTTGAATTTTCAGTCAACCCTGTCTCATCACATGCAACAATCCATTTAGCATATAGTCAAAATTTGAAATGAAATGGCAACAAGCTTACTTCTAGAATGCCATTATAACAAAAAAACAAAAAAATGGATTTATTTAAGTAGCATAGGACATGAGGTAGATTGATGGCCTGTAAGAAGACTAGTGAGTTAATTCAGTAAAAGTTTGCAAATTGTGCTAGTCTCTTAATTCATGTGTATGTCATGAACTACACACATGACTACATACATCTACACTGGAACCAAGTCCATGCATGTGACCAGGAGAAAGTGTTACGTATGCTTACAAGTATTTCAACTTCGAATTATTACATTTGAGAGAGAGAGAGAGAGAGAGAGAGAGAGAGAGAGAGAGAGAGAGAGAGAGAGAGAGAGAGAGAGAGAGAGAGAGAGAGAGAGAGAGAGAGAGAGAGAGAGAGAGAGAGAGAGAATAACCAACTTGTACTAGTGAAGAAGCAGTAGAAGGAGATGCACTCTTTAAAGACTAGAGGCCACAAAAAAAGCAATTCTTCAAAATAGGGTTAAAAAAAGTTAAAAAAAATTATATAAAAATTTAGAGAGAATCAACCGCAATTCTAGAGAGTGTGCACAACCATCATCCCCTTCACATACGTAGGAGGCATATATGGCACATAAGGAGTCCTGTAAGTACCCATCATCAGCGGATAAGGAGTTCCATAGGGTCATAGTTTTTTTTAGACGTGTCCGCATGTTGATGTGGAGTTTGCGGATGTCGGAGTATGGAAATGTATGTTATGTTTTTTCAGATGGTGCACTAAAACTTGGGCATTTTTCACAATTTTGACCATTTTGAAAAAACTCATGCTTGTTGATTGATGTGACTGTGCAGTGCAGAACTGCTACAGTTTGTTGGACTTTGCACACAAGCAACCTCTTCCCTTCACGCTCCCCAAGCTTGAAAGGTAAAGGGCCAACTTCTTTCACCCTCTAGAGTAGCCTCTAAAGCTCACATAGGCTGAACCTGCAAAAACGAACCTACACGATACAAAAATCTATTTTTTCTTCTTTTCATCAATTTCTCCCTTTCTCTTATATATATATATATATATGTGTGTGTGTGTGTGTGTATGACATGTGTGCTCATGCTTGATGCCAGGGCCCACCAAAATGTTTCAGCCTCGAAACATTTCATGTTGAAATATGGGGTTTTGGTATGAAACATTTCACCTCGTGAAAGACAAAACAAAACACAAGATCAAAATGTCAATATCTGAAAATAAAGGGGTAAATAGTATATATACTTATGAAAAAAAGGAAGTTTCATATGCGTGCTTCAGTTTGGGCAAAATGGCAACACATGAAAAGTTTTAGGTGTTTCAAGAGTTTCACGTTTCAAGGCCATCAAAACATGTTTCATGGTGACGTTGGGGCCCAAAACCTCCCGCCTCTTTGAAGCATAAAAACAACTTTGTAGATTATTTTAAATTGTTTTCGCTGCAGAGCTATTATGGGTGAAAGCATGATAAGGTGGTACACTTTCTACCAGTTGCATTGGTTGTTGCTACCACACTTGAAGACAACCAATATTAGTGGATTTAATATCATCATAAGATGTATTTAGAAAATTATCTGTAAACCATTGTCTAGGACATAGGTTTTCAGCCCACCTTATCATGCTTTCACCCTTATGTCACACAAGCGTAGTTAGTGGTTAAAACTCAAACCTCAGACCTAAAGGCCATGTGCACAAATTACAATTTACGATGTTTGCCTCCTCCTCACCTAATGAAGTTTTTTCAAAACCACCATGTTTACAGATGGGTCGAACTAAGTGACCAAAGTAGCAGTATGTTGTTCAAGTGAAAACCTGGGGAAAGGGCAATTCACTTGCAAATGCAAATATTTCACTCATTAGCGGGATGGAGGCCTGTTACGCATTAGGGAACACATGTTGGGCTTGGCTAGCCATGGTGTTGGACCTTACCCCAATGTATTAGAAGAGCTCAAAGACGTTTGCGAGAAATTGCATGCAGATAGTTGTAGCACTATTCATGGGCTGAGAGGCATTTGTGGATGCATTGGTTAGTGATATAGGTGGGATGTATCTCAAATGCAAGGAGGTGTAGGATCCTCAAATCAATGGGCACAAGGAAGCACACAAGTCAGCGGTGGTAATGCAAATGTTGGGACATCATGCAAGAAGAGGAAGATGTCTAAAGGAAAGGGGGATTTGGCAAATGCATGGAATGTGCAAGCATGAAAATGAGCAACCATTGCAGTGCACAAATTCTTTTATGCGGAGGACATTCCCCATTGGAAAGTGAGGAGTCCTTACTTTTAGAAGATGGTGAAGGTAATTGGACATGTTGGTCCTTCATATGTGCCTCCATCTGACCATAGCTTACACACTACTAAGTTAGTGAATGAGGTCAAATGCAACAATCATGAGATCATGGGTGTGCGGGACAAATGGAAGAAATATGGGTGCACTACTAAGTTAGTGGATGAGGTCAAATGCAACAGTCATGAGATCATGGGTGTGCGGGAAAAATGGAAGAAATATGGGTGCACCATTATCTCCGATGGATAGTCAGACACTATGCATAGGCCTATCCTCAACTTTTTGGCATGCTCCATTCATGGCATGTGTGAGATCCTGGTCTCCACCGCGCAACGGATTCAGGGTGCTAGCAGCGGAAGTAGCACATCATGCATGGGTAGGGGTCTCACACTCGGGGCCTCGCCCACCACGGATATCCGGACAAGAGACTAATCCGTCGGTTTGTCCAAAACCGAAACCGAAAAAACTTCCTTTACTCGGAAAGCACGGGCGATTCCACTAGGATAACTCTTTACTCTAACGTAGTCAAGATCATTACTGATCAAACTGATCCGACTGCACCTCTAACGGTACTTGGTCAGATCAAGGAAGAAACTTGCACTTGGATCATTGGGATCAACGCTTTTTTCCCCATCAAGAGGCACAGCCGTTGATTCCTATCCATAGAACAATGACTATCCGGGATTTACTCCACACTCCCATCTCCACATCCACACATCCACATACATACATCCATTTCCACATTCCCATTCATATAGCCCCATATGCCTTCACATCTAATCTTTTACATCACATCCATTCTCGTCCTATCACAACCCATATACATCTTATCCTATCACATACACTTCTTACCTCATCCCATACACATCTTATCACATCTTAATTCATCTTATCACCTCCTAACTTATTTCATAAGCATCTTATCACCTCTTATCACATCTTATACACCTCTTATCACATCCTATTACATCTCATATCTATTTATAGAATACAAGAGAATTCTTATATTTGATATAAGATTTCTTTACACATTTATTTATGCATAAATTCTATTTAACGAGATTAATACTTTCGAAGTAAAAATCAATCTTTTATGCATCTTCCTATGCATAAATTCATTTTAAATGAAAATGACACTTTTGAATTAAATTTCAATCTTTTATGCATTTTCCAATTCAATTTAGATGAGAATGACACTTTTAAATTTAAAATCAATCTTTTATGCATCTTCTTATGCATAAATTCAATTTGGTAGGAATTACACTTTTAGAATAAAAGAATTTCTCTTATGCATCTAAGTTATGCATAAAATCCATTTATGATGAAAATCACACTTTTAGTATAAAAAGAATATCTTTTATGCATACCTCTATGCATAAAATCCAATATGATAAAAGTAACACTTTTACAATAAAATAATCAACTTTTATGCATACCTCTATGCATAAAATTCAAATATGATAAAAGTAACACTTTTATAATAAAATAATCAACTTTTATGCATACCTCTATGCATGAAATCCAATTATGATAAAAGTAACACTTTTACAATAAAATAATCATCTTTTATGCATACCTCTATGCATGAAATCCAATTATGCTAAAAGTAACACTTTTGTAATAAAATAATCATCTTTTATGCATACCTCTATGCATGAAATTCAATTATGCTAAAAGTAACACTTTTGTAATAAAATAATCATCTTTTATGCATACCTCTATGCATGAAATTTAAATATGATAAAAGTAACACTTTTACATTAAAATAATAATCTTTTATGCATACCTCTATGCATGAAATCTAATTATGATAAAAGTAACACTTTTTTGTTAAAATAATAATCTTTTATGCATACCTTTATGCATGAAAATCAATTATGTATAATATAAAAATAAATTTCTCTATGATTACAATGAATATCTTTCAATTAATCTAGGATGATAATTCCTAGAATATGGTAGGAAGTCCTCTTTTCATGCTTTGAATGAAATTATTTTATGCATAATTTTTATAAAAATTTTACCATAGCTCCGCTCTGCTATGACTGATAAATCTCAAATTTTCTAAGGGATAAAGCTTATCATTAAGGAAATAAATAGAATGATCCCTAATTGGATCATCAATCCATAATGGATTAAATCATCAATATTCATGAAATACATAAACTAAAAGCATAGAAAAAAGCCATTAATTTGGCCTCAAGCATAGATTAATCTTGGATTAAGGAAAAGCTTTATGAAAAGCTTCATTTGGATTGAGAATGGGTCATGAGTATGACCATTTCTTGAGTGAGAGAGAGAAATTACATAAAAACCATTAGAATTAAGCATAAATGGAAATTTATGTAATTCTTAACTATCATTAATCAATTAACTTCAATAGCATTCATCAAATTATGTAACTCTTCACTACCATTCATCAATTAACTTCAATAGCATTCAAAAACCATTTCAATTAAGCTTCTCAAGTTTGAGAGGGGTTGAGAAGAGAGAAACATTGAGAAATTATAGAAAATGATCAAAATTCACTAATTACCTTACAAATTTCTTGATTCTTTGTTCACGGTAGAGGCCCCCAACCAATCTATTGGTTAAGTATGTTGATGGAGCAACCAATGGGGATTGAAGAAAGAGGGAAGCTCCAAAAACTAGTGAATTATTAATGAATTCACAGTTCTTGGCTTAGGTGGAGTAGAGTAACGATGCATAAACACTATATATTTTTCAACAAGGAGGAGGCTTCTATTTATAGGAAAAATTGAGCTCCTAACCAAACAAACTGATTCTAGAATTTTCTAAATCAGTTTGGTCAATATTTGACCATTTTTAGGTCAGTTAAGCTAACTTTTTGGAACTAGACTTGAATGAGGAGAGAGGAGAGATGAAATATCTCAATTTTTATGAGTTTAAAACTCATTCAAGCATGTGAAATATTCACCTCCTTTAAAGAACTCCCCTTCCTTACATATGTGTCAAAATAGAATCATTATACCCAAAATATCTCATATTTTTAATATTGCTCATAGTTTTTTACTAATAAACCTTGTACATTTTCAACTCTTCATCTTATGTGAAATATGCACCTCCTTTAAAGAACTCCCCTTCCTTACATATGTGTCAAAATGGAATCATTATACCCAAAATATCTCATATTTTTAATATTGCTCATAGTTTTTTACTAATAAACCTTGTATATTTTCAACTCTTCATCTTATGTGAGCATTTACTCATTTTTGGATACCCAAAATATCTCATATTTTTAATATTGCTCATAGTTTTTTACTAATAAACCTTGTACATTTTCAACTCTTCATCTTATGTGAGAATTTACTCATTTTTGGATACCCAAAATATCTCATATTTTTAATATTGCTCATAGTTTTTTACTAATAAACCTTGTACATTTTCAACTCTTCATCTTATGTGAGCATTTACTCATTTTTGGGTATCTTCTTTTACAAATTGGATTTATCTCCTCCCTACACATGGATTGATGCTATTGGCCCATAGGAACCTTAATTGGACCATAATCCAAAAATTTCTGAAAATCTAGACCCTTAGGCTAAGGTCCTCTATACCCATTTCCAATTAATTCCAATTGCACATTGGAAAGTTCTTTTTGAATTTCTGTTTCAAGGAAACTTATTTTAATAAGATGAGATAATTTTCTATCCAAAAATATTAAAAATCTGAATATTCTCTCTCTAGAATATTTTCTCTCTCTAGGTTAAAACAGTTAGAAACAAGTCTTTTATATTTCTGAAGAGGGATTGATTATAGGGGAAGATGCTGGACATTTTGAGAGGCTGGGGAGGAATCCTACATTCTCTCCCACTTGAAAAACGTGAGATGCCCTTATCTCACAAACTGGGGGTAATTTCGCAAGATGCACAAGTATGAGATTGAGAGAAAATTTTTAATTAAGATTAATCACCAATTAAAAAAGTCTCAAAGAGAGTAAGGGTCAAGACAAGAACAAGATTTAAACTTTATTCATTCTTGGAACATATATAGTAAAGATAGAAGAACTCTTTACACTTCCATAAGCCTGTCCATCATATGATCACAAAAGCAGCACTCACAAGCAGCACTCACAAGCTGCGCACGTATAAGGTAACTCATCTATGGGAATAATTCTGTTGGTTATTGCCGCACCTATCTCAGTGGTATGAGGTGATCTAACAAAAGGACCTCTGAGAGGCAAGCCAAAAATGGGATAAAGGCATATCTTCTGATGAGGAAGAAAACACGCCAGTAAGAAGACCCGCTCAGAAAACCCAAGATGTCTTGATCTCATGACGCAGTAATATCGGGGACCCAAACCCAAGGCTTCAATAACCATGGCCAAGCGGACATTGTTACGAAAGTGCTGCTGACCCCAGGGTGTTACCCTAGTTATGTCTTGATAGGTCCACCATTTGGTCTGAGCTACAGACGTTCCCAAGTGAGGAAAAAGTGAGCGCTCATACTGTTCTATAAAATCTTTCTTCACAGACTCACTTGCGTCTTGAAGGTGAGAAATCATCATGGATAAAACTAATTCCTGTTGCCAAGCCATGAAGGAGATTAAGAAGAAGGGAGATCGATGGAACTAAGATTACTGTGAGCGACAAGTAAAAGTTACGACTTATATAAAGGAAGGAGCCAGCGTAACTTAGAAGCCAACGGTATCTTGCCACTGAAGTTTTACCGTCTTTCCATGATTTGGGTTTGGCACATTTTTCTATAGAAGGCATTAAGAACTTTGAGATAAAGAGATAAAAGAAGTTCGTAGGCTAAGTCACCTACTTTCTTTGGTCCACAATATCTGGGGGATAACTACTTATACTCCGCTAGAGATAAAGAAATTCTTTTGGTCCGTATTCAAATGAAGACTATAACTGCTTCTTTGAATTCTCTGATTGTCCTCTTCTTATCTGTATATTGTCTCTGTCGATCCTGGGCAGCGTTTATATCTTTATGAATTACCTGCATCTGTTGCTCTAAGTCGCCAAGCATTTGACTGGTCATCTCGACCCTAATCATTGGGTCAGACCTAGTTAATGGAGTTAAGCAATCTTGTCCGAGAGACGGACCCTGATTAGATTGGTATGAAGGAATTGGTCTCTGAATTTGGGTTCTAGACTTCCCTGTGCCCTTTTCATGGTAGGAGTCGGGCAGTCTTTTAACTGATGGTCAAAACCTTGGCATCCAAAACACCGGTTCTCACTTCTGAATTCATCGTTCTGAATCTTTAAAACAGGTGGGCTCCTAAGAAGGTATTTTGGTAAAGTGTCTCCCCTTTTTAAATAGAATCTTTCTTTTATTTAGAGAGGGAATAATTATAAGATTCTTACTCCTGTATACCTCGAAGGCTGGGGGAGAAATCTTACATTCTACCCAACTTAAAAAGTGCGAGATGTCCTTATCTCGCAAAGTAGAGGACAACTCTTTTTCTTAAGATCCAATTTATTCTGGGGTTCCTTATATTCAGGTCAACCCAACAGAATACGGGGATAAATATCCCTTATATAGAACTCATCATTAAATAACAATTCATTCAGATCATATCATTCATATCTTTAACATGATAGTGGTCCATTAGACCGAAAAATTTTCTTCTGAACATTTCTCCACGGGAATTTCAGTTAAGTAAGTTTTCAATTTGACATCCCTTAATTTGATCATCCGTGTCAAGTATTAACAGTAGCAATTTGACAGCACAATCCACTAATCTCATAGTGATTTGCTGAAATCATTATCATCATTTATCATCACAGGGACTCGTCCCATTCATCCGCATTGTGGTTTTGCTCAGGTTATTATATTTCAACTAAATTTCAGAAATCATCATTTTTCAATCAGAATCCCAATCAATTCATCAGTTCCCAAACAGAATTAAAAATCATATTAACCACATTCGAATTCATCAACTGGATAGCATTAATGCTTATAACTTCAAGTCTTAGATTTACTTGTATATACTGCCGATAAAGAGCTGCAGTTATACCCTCGGTATATACGGATAATCATGATACTCGAAACTATAAAGTAAATACCATCATGTCTAGGTCTCAAGCAAGTCAGGATTCTATACAATTGCGGTACTTCCAATTGAAGTCCTAATTACTAATTTACGAATTTCAGTTTGAATAACAAATTGCGGTACTTCCAATTGAAGTCCTAATTACTAATTTATGAATTTCAGTTTGAATAACAAATTGTATGAATTATATCACACAATTACAACCTTTTTGTGCGTCTTGATAAATTTTTGACATAATTGGCTCCTCAGTTGATCTTATTGGAGATCTATGACATAAGTCTGATAAACAGATTTTTCTTTATCCGATCGTCCATAAACAATCACTTAAATAATAGGAAAAACATTTGTATATTTATATACAAGTTGCAATAAATACATAGAGTGGCTCGGCTCCAAAATTCAAAATCTCCTCGAGAGACGCATAAGACGACGGTACTGGGCCATAGTCATGCCCTGTTACATAATTTCTCTAATTGTTGCGAAGGGAGCTATTATTTTCTCCTTAGGGATAAATCGACTGAAGAGTCTATAAACTCGGCAAGCAAGTCTGAAATTTTGAGGCGTTGAAAGATATAGAATGACACGACGCGTCATTTTCAGCTTTATCAAAATCATGGCCAATGAGAGGTTCTGCCTCAGCATTGCACGCCGGTTGCAAGAGGCGTGGATATATAGCCCTGCAAACCACTTATGCTGTTGTCTCTCCACTAGGTTAGGAAAATATAATTCCTCGAAATGGCGTGCGAGTCTTGCTCGGCTTGTTCGTGTTGAAGCGGAAGAGATGAGATGCTCGAAGGCAAATGCAATCATATCTTGAGACTGGGTGAGGTCGGGAATACCAGATAAATGGGGAAATT
The DNA here is from genome assembly GCF_041138505.1 of Cibotium barometz. Lineage (NCBI taxonomy): Eukaryota > Viridiplantae > Streptophyta > Polypodiopsida > Cyatheales > Cibotiaceae > Cibotium > Cibotium barometz. The sequence goes on from NC_141072.1 coordinate 46,922,921, forward strand.
CCATCTATAAAAATAATTTCTTTGATTAAAATTTCTTCATTAAAGAAGCTTACGGAATGATAAGAATTTAATTATCTTTATTAGCTTTCAATTTCGCTCTGATACCAACTGTGAGATCCCGGTCTCCACCGCGCAACGGATTCAGGTGCTAGCAGCGGAAGTAGCACATCGTGCGCGGGTAGGGGTCTCACACTCGGGGCCTCGCCCACACGGATATCCGGACAAGAGACTAATCCGTCGGTTTGTCCAAAATCGAAACCGGAAAAACTTCCTTTACCTGGAAAGCACGGGCGATTCCACCAGATAACTCTTTACTCTAACGTAGTCAAGATCATTACTGATCAAACTGATCCGACTGCACCTCTAACGGTACTTGGTCAGATCAAGGAATAAACTTGCACTTGGATCATTGGGATCAATGCTTTTTTTCCCATCAAGAGGCACAGCCGTTGATTCCTATCCATAGAATAATTACTATCCGGGATTTACTTCATCTATCGTAATAATAGAAATTAAATCTCGATTTATGGATCCATCAGTCCAGCCTAACCCCATCCAGTCCCATGGGTTAGCCAACCGCCCAACCACTGTAGTGATGGGATCCAATTAAGAATTTGGTTAGGTTTTGTCCCGGGTACCAAGGAAAAGAGTTCCAAGACCCCCTAGCCGGAAGTTCATGCAAACATAAAACTAGTCACACCACTTACACACCCAATATGAAATTGCCTTTTTCTTAGCATCAGCTAACTTTAAAACAATCCTTTAATGAAACCATTATGTCACTGATGACAATCCTCATAGTCTCTGGTTGAATCCTTATTTCCAGTCATTCATTCATCGGTATACTTATGGCATCATTGGCAACCAAAACGCTCACCACCTGTTCACTCAGGGGCCTTTTCCATAGTTCCTAGCTCATAGTAACCGGCAATATATTCATATAATAGAATGGAATCTCCGTGGAAGATCAGCAAGGTCAACCCACAAATCCATATAAAAGAGCCATGGACTCATCCGTTGAGAACCAGCAAGGTCAATCAACCAGATCCATGCCCAGTTTCAGAAAACAATTCTTATTCTTTATTCCAATATCTTCCACGACGCACGTGTGGGTATCTTCGGCGACCCAGAGCCCGAGCACCGTATGGTCAGCACCCTCTAGGATCCTTCGCAGGTGACCTAGCGCTTCACTCATAGGCTGCTTCCTTGGTCCCTCACCCACCGTACCGGAAGCTCACTATTTAAATCGAACCGAGGCTGGTCAAGACCTCGGTCGACGACCTTGCTACGCAAGACGTCCTCCATTGACTCTCCGTCAGCAGTTGCAACTTTAACAGTTAGGTCTTCATGACCTTAATCCACAAGACGGTCAAAATGCTTCCCCAGCATTCTTGACATAAAACAGTCACAAAATACAGTTTTTTAATCGAACTCTCGTCTTTCCACATTATCCCTCCTTAGTCCACATTACTTATTCCACATTCCATTCAATGTGTACTCATTCTCATCCATTTCCTCATATCGACGACACATTAATTCATATACACATTCACATTCACATCCATACATCCACATCTACATGCATACATCCATTTTTACATCCTCATTTATACATCCACATCCCATATCCACATTCATACATACACATCCATATCCACATCCACATCCACATTCACATCCATACATCCACATTTACATGCTTACCTCCATTTTCACATCCTCATTTATACATCCACATCCCATATCCACATTCATACATACACATCCATATCCACATCCATACATCCACATCCACATGCATACATCCACTATCACGTCCTCATTCATACATCCACATCCACATACATACATACATCCACATCCACATCCACATACATACATACATCCATATCCACATTCCCATTCACATCTATACATCCACATCTACATCCACATACATACATACATCCACATCCACATTCCACATCCACATCTACATCCACATTCACATACATCCACATCCACATTCCCATTCACATCTATACATCCACATCTACATCCACATACATACATACATCCACATCCACATTCCACATTCACATCTATACATCCACATCTACATCCACATTCACATACATCCACATCCACATTTCCATTCACATTTATACATCCACATCTACATCCACATTCACATCTATGCATATACATCTTCATGCATACATCCATTTTCACATTCATACATCCACATCCACATTCCCATCCACATTTATACATCCACATCTACATCCACATTCACATCTATGCATATACATCTTCATGCATACATCCATTTTCACATTCATACATCCACACTCCCATCTCCACATCCACACATCCACATACATACATCTATTTCCACATTCACATTCATATAGCCCCATATGCCTTCACATCTAATCTTTTACATCACATCCATTCTCGCCCTATCACAACCCATATACATCTTATCCTATCACATACACTTCTTACCTCATCCCATACACATCTTATCACATCTTAATTCATCTTATCACCTCCTAACTGATTTCATAAGCATCTTATCACCTCTTATCATATCTTATACACCTCTTATCACATCCTATTACATCTCATATCTATTTATAGAATACAACAGAATTCTTATATTTGATATAAGATTTCTTTACACATTTATTTATGCATAAATTCTATTTAAGAAGATTAATACTTTCGAAGTAAAAATCAATCTTTTATGCATCTTCCTATGCATAAATTCATTTTAAATGAAAATGACACTTTTGAATTAAATTTCAATCTTTTATGCATTTTTCTATGCATAAATTCAATTTAGATGAGAATGACACTTTTAAATTTAAAATCAATCTTTTATGCATCTTCTTATGAATAAATTCAATTTGGTAGGAATTACACTTTTAGAATAAAAGAATTTCTCTTATGCATCTAAGTTATGCATAAAATCCATTTATGATGAAAATCACACTTTTAGTATAAAAAGAATATCTTTTATGCATACCTCTATGCATGAAATCCAATATGATAAAAGTAACACTTATACAATAAAATAATCACCTTTTATGCATACCTCTATGCATGAAATTCAAATATGATAAAAGTAACACTTTTATAATAAAATAATCAACTTTTATGCATACCTCTATGCATGAAATCCAATTATGATAAAAGTAACACTTTTACAATAAAATAATCATCTTTTATGCATACCTCGATGCATGAAATCCAATTATGCTAAAAGTAACACTTTTGTAATAAAATAATCATCTTTTATGCATACCTCTATGCATGAAATTTAATTATGCTAAAAGTAACACTTTTGTAATAAAATAATCATCTTTTATGCATACCTCTATGCATGAAATTCAAATATGATAAAAGTAACACTTTTACATTAAAATAATAATCTTTTATGCATACCTCTATGCATGAAATCTAATTATGATAAAAGTAACACTTTTATGTTAAAATAATAATCTTTTATGCATACCTTTATGCATGAAAATCAATTATGTATAATATAAAAATCAATTTCTCTATGATTACAATGAATATCTTTCAATTAATCTAGGATGATAATTCATAGAATATGGTAGGAAGTCCTCTTTTCATGCTTTGAATGAAATTATTTTATGCGTAATTTTTATAAAAATTTTACCATAGCTCCGCTGCTATGACTGATAAATCTCAAATTTTCTAAGGGATAAAGCTTATCATTAAGGAAATAAATAGAATGATCCCTAATTGGATCATCAATCCATAATGGATTGAATCATCAATATTCATGAAATACATAAACTAAAAGCATAGAAAAAAGCCATTAATTTTACCTCAAGCATAGATTAATCTTGGATTAAGGAAAAGCTTTATGAAAAGCTTCATTTGGATTGAGAATGGGTCATGAGTATGACCATTTCTTGAGTGAGAGAGAGAAATTACATAAAAACAATTAGAATTAAGCATAAATAGAAATTTATGTAATTCTTAACTATCATTAATCAATTAACTTCAATAGCATTCATCAAATTATGTAACTCTTCACTACCATTCATCAATTAACTTCAATAGCATTCAAAAACCATTTCAATTAAGCTTCTCAAGCTTGAGAGGGGTTGAGAAGAGAGAAACATTGAGAAATTATAGAAAATGATCAAAATTCACTAATTACCTTACAAATTTCTTGATTCTTTGTTCACGGTAGAGGCCCCCAACCAATCAATTGGTTAAGTATGTTGATGGAGCCACCAATGGGGATTGAAGAAAGAGGGAAGCTCCAAAAACTAGTGAATTATTAATGAATTCACAGTTCTTGGATTAGGTGGAGTAGAGTAACGATGCATAAACACTATATATTTTTCAACAAGGGGGAGGCTTCTATTTATAGGAAAAATTGAGCTCCTAACCAAACAAACTGATTCTAGAATTTTCTAAATCAGTTTGGTCAATATTTGACCATTTTTAGGTCAGTTAAGCTAACTTTTTGGAACTAGACTTGAATGAGGAGAGAGGAGAGATGAAATATCTCAATTTTTATGAGTTTAAAACTCATTCAAGCATGTGAAATATGCACCTCCTTTAAAGAACTCCCCTTCCTTACATATGTGTCAAAATGGAATCATTATATCCAAAATATCTCATATTTTTAATATTGCTCATGGTTTTTTACTAATAAACCTTGTACATTTTCAACTCTTCATCTTATGTGAAATATGCACCTCCTTTAAAGAACTCCCCTTCCTTACATATGTGTCAAAATGGAATCATTATACCCAAAATATCTCATATTTTTAATATTGCTCATATTTTTTTACTAATAAACCTTGTACATTCTCAACTCTTCATCTTATGTGAGCATTTACTCATTTTTGGATACCCAAAATATCTCATATTTTTAATATTGCTCATAGTTTTTTACTAATAAACCTTGTACATTTTCAACTCTTCATCTTATGTGAGCATTTACTCATTTTTGGATACCCAAAATATCTCATATTTTTAATATTGCTCATAGTTTTTTACTAATAAACCTTGTACATTTTCAACTCTTCATCTTATGTGAGCATTTACTCATTTTTGGGTATCTTCTTTTACAAATTGGATTTATCTCCTCCCTACACATGGATTGATGCTATTGGCCCATAGGAACCTTAATTGGACCATAATCCAAAAATTTCTGAAAATCTAGACCCTTAGGCTAAGGTCCTTTATACCCATTTCCAATTAATTCCAATTGCACATTGGAAAGTTCTTTTTGAATTTCTGTTTCAAGGGAACTTATTTTAATAAGATGAGATAATTTTCTATCCAAAAATATTAAAAATCTAAATATTCTCTCTCTAGAATATTTTCTCTCTCTAGGTTAAAACAGTTAGAAACAAGTCTTTTATATTTCTGAAGAGGGATTGATTACAGGGGAAGATACTGGACATTTTGAGAGGCTGGGGAGGAATCTTACAGCATGGTGTTCTTGAAATGTTTGGACACATCTTGGGAGTACAAGTCTGGGGAGTTTATTTTCCAACATTAAATGCAGATTATCATTGATGTTGGCCCAACGAATGTTGTGCAGGTATGTATGGATAATGCATTGAATTGCGTTTGAGCTGGGGAATTGGTTAAGCAGGAGTGGCCGACCATATTCTATACTACATGTGCATGCCATTCTTTGGACCTCTTGTTTAAGGAAATTGGCAAACTTCCTTGGGTTGAAAAAGTGTTAAGCCAAACAACACAGCTTGTTACATTTGTTACAAGGAAGTCTAGAGTGTTGGCCACAACTCAGGACTTAGTGAATCCTGCTGCAACTCGGTTTGCATGCTTATTTATTATGTTAGTTACTCTCTTGGATGAGAGACATATGCATGGTGTGCGCAAGATCATGTATATATACCTAGATAAATCCAAGAACACGCCCAAAATCTCCTTATAGGAGAGTGCAAGTTATAAAATTATGGTAGTCATCCACAAGACGATATAATCATCAGCTCCATCATGCATAGTATGGACTAGATACTATGACATCCCCACTAATGTCATCAGTGCCCAATATGCCCAATAGTAGGGGGTGTAGAACTTGATATCAATATATGCTCCCACACACACACCCAACACACACACACACACACACACACACACACACACACACACACACACACACACACATAAGAGCATACATTCATACAAAGGTTTGTGTATTGAGTTTTTGTTAGAGCTCTCCGGAGATGCAGGGTGTGTGCAAGATTATGATTTGATGTCAAAATGAAGGCCTCAAAGACTCCTTAGGCGATTGAGGTGAATGACATTATGTTCTTAGCATCTTTTTGACAAGAGGCTAGAACCATTGTCAAGATATGCACTCCCATTTTGAAGATTCCCTGCTTGGTTTGACAAGGAAGGAGCCATCATGGGCCTCATGTATGATCTTCCAGATCGTATGGCAGAGCAAGTGTAAAACATGCAAGGCGTTGAGGCCAACACATAGTGCACACTGCACAAGAGATAGGTTTTGGCATTTGCTCACTCTAGGTTCCCATGTGTCATCATACATGTAATCTAAAGTTTGGACTCTGGAGTTTGGATATATCACTCTAGTTTCTCTTATCATTATGTTTTAACTTTGAAATTTCAAGTTAACTAAGGTTTTGTACATTGAAAATGTCTTATGTATCATGTTTTCCACTTATATTTAGGGTCACGTATGGAATCCGACATATGGAATTTCTAGGGAATCTGAACTGTACTTTTTCCATACTTTCATACCCCTAGGATTAAGTGTCATAGGGTCTTAAAGACCCTTGTCAAGTGACATCAATGGATGGCATTGATCAAAACTACGATGCCTTCTTTGGACCATCGGCGGGGATAAAGTAAACTAGGGGTGAAAAATATAGAATATAATGTCTTGAAACCACATGGGTTTGTTGCTTGAAGATTTAGTGCAGTGGTGGTAAAATGTTTCTAATTGTGACCCAAAGTCTCGAGTTCAAATCATCTTTTGGATCTAGCTTAGTTCTCAGCTCATCTGGCACATGCACATATGCAATGCATCCAAAGACTTTTAGATGAGACAAATCAGGTTTTTTGCCAGTAAACTCCTCTAGAGTTACATCATGTATGGCTGCAGTTACATCATGTATGGCTGCAGTTGGAGTCCTGTTCATGATGTAACATGAGAATGCCCTGCAGAAATGTCAGGCATACTAAGGGGCTCAACCACTTTCTCTTTGCCTTTATGTGATGTACTAATCACATTTGCAGGACTGGTATTATGATACAGCCTGCCACTCCATGGTCTATCAATCGAACCACTAGATGAGGACTCTCTTGGTCCACTCAAAGACTGTGATTGCTGACTTGCATTCTGTGCAACCACATTTCCACTCACATCAGCCCCAACAGCTTCTTTTTCAGCAGCATACCAGTTGCTTATCTTATAAAAAACAACATCCTTGCTTACCCCCCTCAACTCACGTGTAGCAAGGTTATAACACCTGTATCCCTTTTGCTCAAGGAAATATCCAATAAACACACATTTTTCAGCTTTTGGATCTAGCTTAGTTCTCAGCTCATCTGGCACATGCACATATGCAATGCATCCAAAGACTTTCAGATGAGACAAATCAGGTTTTTTGCCAGTAAACTTCTCCTCTAGAGTTACATCAATCATGTATGGCTGCAATTGGAGTCCTGTTCATGATGCAAACTACTATAGATATAGCAGTCCTGTTCATGATGCAAACTGCTATAGATATAGCCTCAGCCCAATAGCTATGCGGCATATTCTTCTCTCCCATCAATGCTCGCGCAATCTCAGCAATGTGCCTGTTTTTCCACTCAGCAACTCCATTTTGCTGCGGACTATATCTGCATGTAAACTGTCTTCGAATACCATTCTTCTTCAAAAATTGAGAGAACTCATTGGAGAAGTACTCTCCCCCTCCATCTGACCTTAGGCACTTTACATATTTCCCTGTTTGCTTTTTAACCATAACTCTGGAATTCTGAAAATGAGTGAACACCTCACCCTTCTCCTTCATGAAGTATACCCACACTTTCCTTGTGTGGTCATCAATAAATGTCACATAATACCTATAGCCTCCCATAGACATGGTCTTCGTAGGACCCCATATATCTGAATGCACAACATCTAGTGCATTTCTGCTCACATTTCCGAGTAACGTAGAAATACATGCTTTGTTTGCTTTCCAAATTGGCATGCTTCACATATTTTCTGCATACCTTCAACTTTAAACTTTGGCAGCCCTATCACAATTCCTTTAGTTTGCATAGACTTCATTATATCTGCACATTCACATGTCCAATTCTTTTATGCCAAATGTCTATGTCTGCAACAATTCCTGAACCATTTGCAAACATTGCAGCACTCACTTCAGGCATGTTTACATTCAATGTAAACATTCTGCCCACTCTGTTGCCTTTTGCAACCAACCTCTCCTGCACTTGTCTTTAAAGTCTTCAACATAACAACCATCAGGGTTGACCGGAACCTGCAAACCCTGCTCAATCATCTAGCCAACTGAAACCAGATTCTTTGTTATGTTTGAAACATGAAGTACATCTGCAAGGTACTTCACTTTGTCATCCTGCATAGACAATGGCACATCTCCAACATGGGTAATTGGATGAGCAGTGTCATCCCCTGTTTCCACAAAACCTGGTCTTTCAAGGTTTTCCATCTCCTTGAACCACTCCCCATGACTTGTCATGTGGTTCGAAGCACCTGAATCAACGTACCATACATCATCTTTTTGTGCTGCTTCAACATTTTTAGACATGGCATTAACGACATGCTGCATAAACAAACAACCTTTCATTATCCTCATTGTTTCTGCTCGAGGATGCATAGTTGTTTTGTTGCAATTTTCCATTTTGCATGTCAGCTTGCTTCTTATAACAATCTGCCTGCACATGTCTAGGCTTACCACAATAAAAGCATCCACGTGTATCATTATACTGCCTTTGCCAATTTCCACAACCTCTTTGACTCCCCTTGTAAGATTCCCCCCCCAGCCTCTCCAGATATCCAGCATCTTCCCCTATAATCAAATCCCTCTTCAGAAATATAAAAGATCTTGTTTCTACCAATTTTGGCCTAGAGAGAGAAAATCTTCTAGAGAGTGGTAATTCAAATTTTAAATATTTTTGGATGGAAAAAATTCTCATCTTATTAAAATAAGTTTCCCTGAAACAGAAGTTCAAAAAGATTTTCAGAAGATGCATTAGAAATGAAGTATAAAGGGTGAAGATTTTTTTAAAATTTTAAATTAAGGTTCCTATGGACCAATAAGATTCATCAAAATGTAGGGAGGAGATAAATGAAGAAATAAAATAAAAATCTCCCAAAAATGAGTAAATACTCACATAAGATAAAGAGTTGACTAAAGACAAGGTTAATAGTTAAAAAAGAGAGATATTTAGGTGAAATGATGCATTTTTGACGTGACCTTTGCATGGGGGAATTCCCCTCATGAAGGAGGCGCCTATTTCACATGCTTGAATGAGTTTTAAACTCCCAAATAATGAGATATTTTTATCTCTCCTCTCTCCTGTTTCAACTAGATCCAAAAAGTGAGCAAAATTGACCTAAAAATGGTCAAAAATTGACCAAACTGATCTAGAAAATTCTAGAATCAGTTGGCTTGGTTAGAAGCTCACTTTTTCCTATAAATAGAAGCCCTCCCCTTTGTTGAAACTTAATAGTGTTTTACACTATTACCCTGTCTCTCCCAAGTGCCAAAAACAGTGAATTGTATTCATAATTCATTAGTTTTTGACCTTCCTTCTTCTAGAAGATTGGTGGCCACTCTTGTCTCAAACAAGAGTTGAACCCTCAAACCATCAAGCCAAAGGAAAGCTCTCCAATTCATTGGTAAGTTGGTGATTCTTCTCTTTTCTATTTTTTTAAATGGTTTTTTATGCTTTTTGTCTTCTCTACATTGCAAATGATGTTATGCCTCATTGCAAAAGGCATTCCCCTCTCTTCTCTAGTAAATCCAACCATTCTCTATCCTAGGTGAATGATTAATGATTAAATTCAAGTTTTCTATAATGTTTGTCTTAAATAAGTAGAAAAATGTTTACTTTAGAATAAATTCAATACTCTTGGTACACTTTTAATTAATTTTAGAGACTTAACAATTGAAAAATGGTTAGCCATACAAAGGAGGTTATGGCAAAATTTTTAGAAATTAGTGAAATGAATTTCATCTTTTATTATTCTAAAAGAGTAATCCTTATGGTTTCTATATTCTAAAGTATCATTTTCATGCATAGAAGATGCATTTTGATTATTTGTATAAAAGAAAATTAGTATTATTATAAAAGTGTTACTTTCATTATTTAAATTTCATGCATAGAAGTATGCATAAAAGACTATTTTTTATTATAAAAGTGTTACTTTTATTATATTTGATTTTCATGCATAGAAGTATGCATAAAAGATTATTATTTTTATTATAAAAGTGTTACTTTTATCATATCTGAATTTCATGCATAAAAGTATGCATAAAAGATTATTTTTTTAAAAGTGTTACTTTTATCATATTTGAATTTCATGCATAGAAGTATGCATAAAAGATTATATTTTTATTATAAAAGTGTTACTTTTATCATATTTGATTTTCATGCATAGAAGTATGCATAAAAGATTATTATCTTTTATTATAAAAGTGTTACCTTTATCATATTTGAATTTCATGCATAGAAGTATGCATAAAAGATTATTTTTTATTATAAAAGTGTTACTTTTATCATATCTGAATTTCATGCATAAAAGTATGCATAAAAGATATATTTTTTTATTATAAAAGTGTTACTTTTATCATATTTGAATTTCATGCATAGAAGTATGCATAAGAGATTAATTTTTATTATAAAAGTGTTACTTTTATCATATTTGATTTTCATGCATAGAAGTATGCATAAAAGATTATTTTTTAATTATAAAAGTGTTACTTTTATCATATTTGAATTTCATGCATAGAAGTATGCATAAAAGATTTTTTATAAAATTATAAAAGTGTTACTTTTATCATAATTGATTTTCATGCATAGAAGTATGCATAAAAGATTATTATTTTTATTATAAAAGTGTTACTTTTATCATATTTGATTTTCATGCATAGAAGTATGCATAAAAGATTAAATTTTATTTTTAAAGTGTTACTTTTATCATATTTGATTTTCATGCATAGAAGTATGCATAAAAGATTATTATTTTTTATATTAAAAGTGTGATTTTCATCATAAATGGTTTTTATGCATAAATGGGTGCATAAAAGAATTTTTATATTAAAAGTGTGATTTTCATCATAAATGGTATTGCTACCCTACTTATGCAGGAAAGCAAAACTCCACAAGAGTTGAATCGAGTTCAAGGGTACATCCTGGATGATGGAATTATGTATTATAATCGCAGGCTATGCATTCCCAATGATGAGGGAACCAAAGGACAAATTCTGAAGAATGAAGCCCATGACAGCCTTATTGCAGGACATCCCATCAAAACCTACATGTGTGTAAAGAAAAGCTTCTTTTGGCCTAGTCTGAAAAAGGATGTACTGAATTGTGTACATCAATGTCTAACATGCCAGAAAGTCAAGGCTGAGAGAGTAAAAATGCCTGGGAAGTTACATCCATTGGACATTCCCCAGATGAAGTGGGAATGTATTAGTATGGACTTTATTACTGGATTATCTTCAGTGCAATCAGGTTACAACTCCATTTTTGTGGTAGTTGACAGACTAACCAAAGTTGCCCATCTGATCCTAGTAAAAGAAACCTACACTGCAGTGGATGTGGCCAGAGTGTTCCTCAAAGAAATCTTCAGATTGCATGGCCTACCCAGGAGAATAGTAAGTGACCGAGATCCCAAATTTACTTCAAGGTTCTGGACTACATTTTTCGAAGCAGTGGGAACTTTCTTGGATCTCAGTACAGCTTATCACCCTGAGACCGATGGTCAAATTGAAAGGGTAAACCAAGTAATCGAAGATATACTTCGGTCATGCTATGGCAGGGAACTCAAGAAGTGGCTAAGCTATCTGCACCTAGTCGAGTTCGCCTACAATGCTTCTTACCACCGAAGTATCGGGATGAGCCCTTTTAAAGCTCTGTATGGACAAGATTGCTTAACTCCATTAACTTGGTCCGACCCATTGATTAGGGTTGAGATGTCGAGACAGATGCTTGACGACATGGAGCAGCAGATGCAGTCAATTCATAAAGATACAAAAGCTGCCCAGGATAGACAGAAGCAATATGCAGATAAGAAGAGGACAGATAGAGAATTCAAAGAAGCAGATATGGTCTTCATTCGAGTACAACCTAAAAGAAGTTCTCTATCTCTTGGGAAGTACAAGAAATTATCCCCCAAATATTATGGGCCATATCTGATTACAAAGAAAGTAGGCGACTTAGCCTACGAGCTTCTTTTGTCTCCTCATCTCAAAGTTCATAATGTATTTCATGTAAGCCTTCTAAAGAAATATGTACCAAGCCCAAATCATGTGCTTGATGATGAAATACTAACCTCTTCAACCCAAGGACAGATGGAACTCCAACCTGAAGAAATTCTCGATGTTCGAGAAAAGAAATGAGGAGGCTCAAAATTCCACTTTTGATATAAAAATTTAAACATAAAAAAATATACTAGGACTTCCTCTTTTTATATAAAAATTCTTTATGCATAAACATAAGCATAAATATAAGCATAATTACATTAAGCATCTTGATTATTTAAGAAAATATCCATTTATAATTTCCATATGAAAATAAATATATAAATGCTATCATAAGCTCTCTTTCATCATAAAATGAATATATATATGATTTCTTATCATAAAACAAGCTTAAATGAATTAACCTCATTCTACGTAGGCTAATAATCATAAAAATGATTAATCTTCATCTCTAGCTTGATAAGCCTAGAGTTTAGGGTAAGAAAATGAGATTAGAATTAAGGACTATCCTTCCAAGAAGGATTTAACCATAAAATTTAGTATTCTTTCAAAAAGAGAGATTATAAATAAAAAACAACACATTTAAGCCTAAGAAACTAACATTAATTCATTTAAAAAGAGAGATTATAAAAAAAACAACACATTTAAGCCTAAGAAATTAACATTAATTCATTTAAACAACATAAATCAATAAGGGCATGGTTTTAAGAAGAAACCACGAATTAGAATACTTCCCAAGCATGGAGAGAGGTTGGGAAGAAGATTACCATCCAAGAAGAGAGTAAAATATCATTGTTTTTTTAAGCTTACCCTTGGTTTTTGGCTTGATTCTTTAAGGAAATGTGTATCCCTCAAGGAAGAGGCTTGGCCACCAAAAAAAGAGGGTAATCTCCAAGAGAAGAAAAGGTTTAGAGAAGCACCAAAGCTTCACAATGGAGAGGCAAGGTAGAGGGATAATGGAATTACACTAAAATAGAAATTACACTAGCATATAAATATACTAAGATTAAAATACAAAGGAATGGGGTTCTATTTATAGGTGAGGGAGGCCACTAGCCAAGTCCAACTGGGATCTAGAGGCTTCTTGCTTCAGTTTGATCCAATTTGGACAAGTTTTGGACTAGTTAAATGCATTTTTCTGATCTGGTTTGGAAGAGGAGAGATGAGAGATGAAATATCTCATTTTTTTATTAAAAAATCAAGAAATGATGAGGATTCTAGGTGCCTCCTTTATTTATTCTTTCCTCCCCCCCCTGAGGTGTCACAAGGCCTCCCAAAGGTCTCCTTTAAATATCTAGAACTCATGATTATGGAACCTTCACCTTATGTGAGTCTTTCTTTATTAATTTTTTTTATGGATAATTCTAAATTTTTCACTTTTTCTTTAATTCCTTTTTTTCCAACCGTAATGGATAGGGATATCACATTTTTAAATGCAAAAGAATTTAATAAGGCTTAGAACTTTAAACTAGGGGACTCCTTGGCTCACCCATTATCCAAATCTAATGCAACTTAGAAATTTTTTATTAAAATTCTATTTTAGGGGATCACTTCCTATTGACTGGAAGAAAATACTTATCCAGAATATTTTCTCTCTCTAGGCCAAAAACAAGGAAAAATAATGTTTTCTTGTATTCTGAAAAAGGGGATGATCACAGGGGACTAAACGGAGAACTTATACATCTTTAGGGGCTGAGAAGGAACCTTACAGTCTTGTTGCATATTCTTGCAATGTAGTGGTGGTGGCGATGTTGTCTTTTGCTGCGTAGGGCCATTCTTCCATTCTTGTTATTTGAATCATTTTAGTTTATACCAATTTAAGTGTGAAGATCAGTAGCCATCATGCATGGTGTATCATTTTTTTGTTTCTCCTTTCACATTATTATATACTTTCATATTTTTCTCATCTTGTACCACTCCCATTATAAACAATCAGAGGTAGAAAATGGTCCTAGGGCCATTTTTCTGTTAATACACGTTTTTGTTCTTAAATTTAAGAGAGTCTTAAGCAAGCATGCACTCATATTTACCTCTTCTAATGCCAGATAAGGCACATAGTTTAAGGGACCTATGTAGCATCGTCTTGAGTAAAACTTATTCTATTATTCAAATTAAAACTTTACTTATTATTTGAAGGTGCACATTAGCGCTAGAATGGTTGATTACCTACAAACTCTCATCTAACTTCAATGTGTTGCATATAGGGTTTGTTCTACTTTTATTTCAAAGCATCAAATTATAGGAGTTTCTCTTTACTCTACAGCCTTAGAATGGCCCTAGGACCATTCTTTTATCTTGTTCTTGGACTATTAAAATAATAGTGTGGCACATGGGGGCTCCTAATTTCATAGTATATATCATATATTTCCTAACACGTTTGCACAGTCTTTTAATATTTTACTCTACAGCCTTAGAATGGCCCTAGGACCATTCTTTTATCTTGTTCTTGGACTATTAAAATAATAGTGTGGCACATGGGGGCTCCTAATTTCATAGTATATATCATATATTTCCTAACACGTTTGCACAGTCTTTTAATATTTTTTCACATAGAAAGCACACAAAAATGAAAAACACGACCAACCTGGGAATGGGATTTTTCCCACTTTATCTAATATGGTGTTTCTAAGTGTTTGAAGCATTTGTAAAGACTTTAAGGTTTGAAGCATTTGTAAAGACTTTAAGGTTTGAAGCATTTGTAAAGACTTTTTTATGTAGTTGTTGTAGAACAATTGGAATACTTCATGCATGCTGTTTGCTTTCTTCCTTTCTCCACCATGCTGTGTATGCCTTAAATGTGCACGTTACGAGCAATATAATGTGATTTCTCCATTCCTTGAGTGTTCCAAATGCTTGGGTTTCCATATTTTTGTATGAAGAATGGCGAATGATTATAGATAATATGTTGCAAAACAAAACATGGAAGCGTATCAACTTAAACTTTAATAAATCTTTGTCTATTAAAATAACATAAATCATTGTGCTCACCATGTAGTGTGTTATGCTGGATTCAGTCTAGGCATCCTTTATAGCTCTTCCAAATATTTGCAAATTGTCTTCAAAGCTCTTTTTGTCTTGCTGGTTCCTTTTTGATTCGGTTTGGTTCCATTTTGATTTGGTTTGATTCAAGAGAGAGGAGAGATAAAAATATCACATTATTTTTGAGTTTAAAACTCATTCAAGCATGTGAAATATGCACCTCCTTTAATGGACTCCCCTTCCTTACATAGGTGTCAAAATGGAATTATTATACCCAAAATATCTCATATTTTTAATATTGTTCATAGTTTTTTACTAATAAACCTTGTACATTTTCAACTCTTCATCTTATGTGAGAATTTACTCATTTTTGGATACCCAAAATATCTCATATTTTTGATATTACTCATCGTTTTTTACTAATAAACCTTGTACATTTACAACTCTTCATCTTATGTGAGAATTTACTCATTTTTGGATACCCAAAATATCTCATATTTTTGATATTACTCATAGTTTCTTACTAATAAACCTTGTACATAGTCAACTCTTCATCTTATGTGAGCATTTACTCATTTTTGGGTATCTTCTTTTACAAATTGGATTTATCTCCTCCCTACACATGGATTGATGCTATTGGCCCATAGGAACCTTAATTGGACCATAATCCAAAAATTTCTGAAAATCTAGACCCTTAGGCTAAGGTCCTTTATACCCATTTCCAATAAATTCCAATTGCACATTGGAAAGTTCTTTTTAAATTTCTGTTTCAGAGGAGTTCATTTTAATAATATGAGAAATTTTTCTATCTAAAAATATTCAAAATCTGAATATTCTCTCTCTAGAATATTTTCTCTCTCTATGTCAAAATAGGCAGAGACAAGATCTTTTATATTTCTGAAGAGGGAATTGATTACAGGGGAATATGCTGGACATTTTGAGAGGCTAGGGAGGAATCTTACATTCTCTCCCACTTGAAAAACGCGAGATGTCCTCATCTCGGAAACTTGGGATAATTTCGCGAGATGCACGAACATGAGACTTGGAGAAAGATTTAATTAAGATTAACCACCAAATAAAAAGTCTCAAAGAGAGTAAGGGTCAAGACAAGAACAAGATTTCTACTTTATTTATTCTTGGAACATATACAGTAAAGATAGAAGAACTCTTTACACTTCCATAAGCCCGTCCATCACATGGTCACAAAAGTAGTACTCACAAGCTGCGCACGTATAAGGTAACTCATCTATGGGAATAATTCTGTTGGTTATTGCCGCACCTATCTCAGTGGTATGAGGTGATCTAACAAAAGGACCTCTGAGAGGCAAACCAAAAACGGGGTAAAGGCATATCTTCTGATGAGGAAGAAAACACGCCAGTAAGAAGACCCGCTCAGAAAACCCAAGATGTCTTGATCTCATGACGCAGTAGTATCGGGGACCCAAACCCAAGGCTTCAATAACCATGGCCAAGCGGACATTGTTACGAAAGTGCTGCTGACCCCAGGGTGTTACCCTAGTGATATCTTGATAGGTCCGCCATTTGGTCTGAGCTACCGAAGTTCCCAAGTGAGGAAAAAGTGAGCGCTCATACTGTTCTATAAAATCCTTCTTCATAGACTCGCTTGCGTCTTGAAGGTGAGAAATCATCATGGATAAAACTAATTCTTGTTGCCAAGCCATGAAGGAGATTAAGAAGAAGGGAGATCGATGGAAGTAAGATTACCGTGAGCGACAAGTAAAAGTTGCGACTTATATAAAGGAAGGAGCTAGCGTAACTTAGAAGCCAACAGTATCTTGCCACTGAAGTTTTACCGTCTTTCCATGATTTGGGTTTGGCACATTTTTCTATAGAAGGCATTAAGAACTTTGAGATGAAGAGATAAAAGAAGTTCGTAGGCTAAGTCACCTACTTTCTTTGGTCCACAATATCTGGGGGATAACTACTTATACTCCCCTAGAGATAAAGAAATTCTTTTGGTCTGTATTCAAATGAAGACTATAATTGCTTCTTTGAATTCTCTGATTGTCCTCTTCTTATCTGTATATTGTCTCTGTCGATCCTGGGCAGCGTTTATATCTTTATGAATTGCCTGCATCTGTTGCTCCATGTCGTCAAGCATTTGATTGGTCATCTCGGCTCTAATCAATGGGTCGGACCTAGTTAATGGAGTTAAGCAATCTTGTCCGAGATTACGGACCCTGATTAGATTGGTATGAAGGAATTGGTCTCTGAATTTGGGTTCTTGACTTCCCTGTGTCTTTGTCATGGCAGGAGTCGGGCAGTCTTTTAATTGATGACCAAAACCTTGGCATCCAAAACACCGGTTCTCACTTCTGAACTCATCGTTCTGAATCCTTAAAACAGGTGGGCTCCTGAGAAAGTATTCTGGGGAAAGTGTCTTCCCTTTTTAAACAAAATCTTTCTTTTATTTTAGAGAGGGAATAATTATAAGATCAGAAAGGGAGATTCTTACTCCTGCATACCTCGAAGGCTGGGGGAGGAATCTTACATTCTACCCCACTTAAAAAGTACGAGATGTCCTCATCTCGCAAAGTAGAGGACAACTCTTTTTCTTAAGATCCAATTTATTCTGGGGTTCCTTATATTCTGGTCAACCCAACAGAATACAGGGATAATTATCCCTTATATAGAACTCATCATTAAATAGCAATTCATTCAGATCATATCATTCATATCTTTAACACGATAATGGTCCATTAGATCGAAAAAATTCTTTCTGAACATTCCTCTACGGGAATTTCAGTCAAGCAAGTTCTCAATTTGTCATCCCTTAACTTGATCTACCGTGTCAAGTGTTAACAGTAGCAAATTGACAGCACAATCCACTAATCTCATAGTGATTTGCTGAAATCATTATCATCATTCCAGTTATGAATATCATCACAGGGACTTGTCCCATTCATCCTCATTGTGGTTTCGCTCAGCTATTTACATTTCAACCAATTTTCAGGGATCATCATTTTTCAATCAGAATCCAAATCAATTCATCAGTTCTCAAACAGAATTAAAAATCATATCAACCACATCCGAATTCACCAACTCGATAGCATTAATGCTTATGATTTCAAGTCTTAGATTTACTCGTATATACTGCCGGTAAAGAGCTGCAGTTATACCCTCGGTATATATGGGTAGTCATGATACTTGGAACTATAAGGTAAATACCATCATGTCTAGGCCTCAAGCAAGTCAGGGATTCCATACAATTGCGGTACTTTCATCTGAAGACCCAATTACCGATTTACGAATTTCAGTTTGAATATCAAATTGTATGAATTTAATCACACAATTACAACCTTTTAGTGCTTCTTGATAAATTTTTGACATATTTGGCTTCTCGGTTGATCCTCAATAGCCAATTCGCTCTGATACCAACTGTGAGATCCCTGTCCCCATCGCGTAACGGATTCGGGGTACTAGCAGTGGAAGTATCATATCTTGCGCGGGGCAGAGTCCCACACTCGGGGCCTCGTCCACCACGGATATCCGGACAAAAGACTAATCCGTCGATTTTTCCAAAACCGAACTCGAAAAAAGTTCCTTTATCCGGAGAGCACGGGCGATTCCACCAGGATAACTTTTTACTCTAACGTAGTCAAGACCATTACTGATCAAACTGATCCGACTGCACCTTTAAAGGTACTTGGTCAATCAAGGACGAAACTTGCACTTGGATCATTGGGATCAACGCTTTTTTTCCCATCAAGAGGCACAGCCGTTGATTCCTATCCATAGAACAATTACTATCCGAGATTTACTTCATCTATCGTAATAATAGAAATTGAGTCTTGATTTACGAATCCATCAGTCCAGCCTAACCCCATCCAGTCCCATGGGTTAGCCAACCTCCCAACCACTGTAATGATGGGATCCAATTAGGAATTTGGTTAGGTTTTGTCCCGGGTACCAGGGAAAAGAGTTCCCAGGCCCCCTAGCCAGAAGTTCATGCAAACGTAAAACTAGTCACACCACTTACACACCCAATAGGAAATTGTCTTTTTCTTAGCATCAACTAACTTTCAAACAATCCTTTAGTGAAACCATTATGTCACTGATGACAATCCTCAAAGTCTCTGGTTGAATCCTTATTTCCCGTCATTCATTCATCGGTGTACTTATGGCATCATTGGCAACCAGAACGCTCACCACCTGTTCACTCAGGGGCCTTTTTCATAGTTGCTAGCTCATAGTAACCGGCAATATATTCATATAACAGAATGGAATCTCCGTGGAAGATTAGCAAGATCAACCCACAGATCCATATAAAAGAGCCATGGACTCATCTGTTGAGAACCAGCAAGGTCAATCAACCAGATTCATGCCCAGTTTCAGAAAACAATTCTTATTCTTTATTCCAATATCTTCCACGATGCACGTGTGGGTATCTTCGGCGACCCAGAGCCCGAGCACCGTATGGTCAGCACCCTCTAGGATCCTTCGCAGGTGACCTAGCGCTTCACTCATAGGCCGCTTCCTTGGTCCCTCATCCACCGTACCGGAAGCTCACCATTTAAATCGAACCGAGGCTGGTCAAGACCTCGGTCGACCTTGCTACGCGAGACGTCCTCCATTGACTCTCCGTCAGCAGTTGCAACTTTAACAGTTAGGTCTTCATGACCTTAATCCACAAGACGGTCAAAATGCTTCCCCAGCATTCTTGACATAAAACAGTCATTTACAAACAGTCACAAAATACAGTTTCTATAACGAACTCTCGTCTTTCCACATTATCCACTCTCGAACCACATTACTTATTCCACATTCCATTCAATGTGTACTCATTCTCATCCATTCACTCATATAGACTACACATTATTTCACATACACCTTCACATTCATTATTCTACATATATATCCATGTTCGTACGTCCACATCATACTTCCAATTTCACATTCATACACACGCATCTACATGCATACATCCACATCCACATTCATACATCCATACTTCCATTTCCACTTACACATCCACATTCACATTCATACATCCACATTCACATGCATACATCCATTTTCACATCCTCATTCGTACATCCACATTCACATACATACATCCACATTCGTATCTACATCCATACATCCACATCCACATCTTCGTTCACATTCACATCCATACATCCACGTCTACATACATACATCCATTTTCACACCTCATTCATACATCCACATCCACATACATACATACACATCCATATCTACACCCATACATCCACATCCACATCCACATTCACATTCATACATCCACATTCACATGCATACATCCATTTTCACATCCTCATTCGTACATCCACACTTCCATTTTCACATCCACACATCCATATTCACATTCATACATCCAGATCTACATTCATACATCCATATTACATCCATTCTCGCCCTAACACATCCCATATACATCTTATCCCATCAGATACACTCTCTACCTCATCCCATACACATCTTAACACATCCTGACTCATCTTAACACCTTCTATCACATCTCATACACCTCTTATCATATCCTATCACATCTCATACATATCTTATCACATCTTTTCACATCTCATATACCTCTTATCACATCCTATCACATCCCATATGCATCTTATCACATCTTATCACATCTCATACACCTCTTATCACATCTTATCACATTTCATATCTTTTTATAAAATACAAGAGAATTCTTATATTTGATATAAGATTTCTCTACACATTTATTTATGCATAAATTCCATTTAAGGAGACTAACATTTTCGAAATAAAAATAAATCTTTTATGCATCTTCCTATGCATAAATTCATTTTAAATGAAAATGACACTTTTGAATTAAAATTCCATCTCTTATGCATCTTCCTATGCATAAACTCAATTTAGATGAGAATTGACACTTTTGAATTAAAAATCCATCTTTTATGCATCTTCCTATGCATAAATTCAATTTGGATGAGAATAACACTTTTGAATTGAAATTCCATTCATTTATGCATCTTCCTATGCATAAATTCAATTTAGATGAGAATGACATTTAAAAGTCAATCTTTTATGCATCTTCTTATGCATAAATTTGATTTGGTAGGAATTACACATTTAGAATAAAAGAATTTCTCTTATGCATCTAAGTTATGCATAAAATCCATTTATGATGAAAATCACACTTTTAGTATAAAAAGAATATCTTTTATGCATACCTCTATACATGAAATCCAATATGATAAAAGTCACACTTTTACAATAAAATAATCAACTTTTATGCATACCTCTATGCATGAAATTCAAATATGATAAAAGTCACACTTTTATAATAAAATAATCAACTTCTATGCATACCTCTATGCATGAAATCCAAATATGATAAAAGTCACACTTTTATAATAAAATAATCAACTTCTATGCATACCTCTATGCATGAAATCCAAATATGATAAAAGTCACACTTTTATGATAAAATAATCAACTTCTATGCATACCTCTATGCATGAAATCCAAATATGATAAAAGTCACACTTTTATGATAAAATAATAAACTTCTATGCATACCTCTATGCATGAAATCCAAATATGATAAAAGTCACACTTTTATGATAAAATAATAAACTTCTATGCATACCTCTATGCATGAAATCCAAATATGATAAAAGTCACACTTTTATGATAAAATAATAAACTTCTATGCATACCTCTATGCATGAAATCCAAATATGATAAAAGTCACACTTTTATGATAAAATAATAAACTTTTATGCATACCTCTATGCATGAAATCCAAATATGATAAAAGTCACACTTTTATGATAAAATAATCAACTTTTATGCATACCTCTATGCATGAAATCCAAATATGATAAAAGTCACACTTTTATGATAAAATAATCAACTTTTATGCATACCTCTATGCATGAAATCCAAATATGATAAAAGTCACACTTTTATGATAAAATAATCAACTTTTATGCATACCTCTATGCATGAAATCCAAATATGATAAAAGTCACACTTTTATGATAAAATAATCAACTTTTATGCATACCTCTATGCATGAAATCCAAATATGATAAAAGAAACACTTTTATATAAAATAATAATCTTTTATGCATACCTCTATGCATGAAATCTAAATATGATAAAAGAAACACTTTTATATAAAATAATAATCTTTTATGCATACCTCTATGCATGAAATCTAATTATGATAAAAGTAACACTTTTATGTTAAAATAATAATCTTTTATGCATACCTCTATGCATGAAAATCAATTATGCATAATATAAAAATCAATTTCTCTATGATTACAATGATATCTTCAATTAATCTAGGATGATAATTCCTAGAATATGGTAGGAAGTCCTCTTTTCATGCTTTGAATGAAATTATTTTATGCATAATTTTTATAAAAATTTTGCCATAGCTCCGCTGCTATGACTGATAAATCTCAATTTTTCTAAGGGATAAAGCTTATCATTAAAAAATAATTAGAATGATCCCTAATTGGATCAATAATCCATAATGGATTGAATCATCAATATTCATGAAATACATAAACTAAAAGCATAGAAAAAAGCCATTAATTTGGCCTCAAGTATAGATTAATCTTGGATTAAGGAAAATCTTTATGAAAAGCTTCATTTGGATTGAGAATGGGTCATGAGTATGACCATTTCTTGAGTGAGAGAGAGAAATTACATAAAAACCATTTGAATTCAGCATAAATGAAAATTTATGTAATTCTTAACTAACATTAATCAATTAACTTCAATAGCATTCATCAAATTATGTAACTCTTCACTACCATTCATCAATTAACTTCAATAGCATTCAAAAACCATTCCAATTAAGCTTCTCAAGCTTGAGAGGAGTTGGGAAGAGAGAAACATTAAGAAATTATAGAAAAGATCAAAATTCACCATTTACCTTACAAATTGCTTGATTCTTTGTTCACGGTAGAGGCCCCCAACCAATCAATTGGTTAAGTATGTTGATGGAGCCACCAATGGGGATTGAAGAAAGAGGGAAGCTCCAATTTCTTCAATTTGGAGAGAATTTTAGAGAATAGTAGAAATCAGCATTATTTCAGCATAACTCTAGTATAGTAAAATTCTTCTATTTTTTTCAAAGGACTCATGTTCTATTTATAGGAGAGGGAAGCTCTAACCAAAGCTAACTGAATTCTAGAATTTTCCAAATTCAGTTTGGTTGAATTTGGACTAGATTTGGATCTAGTTTGGTTCCTTTTTTATTCGGTTTGGTTCCATTTTGATTTGGTTTGATTCAAGAGAGAGGAGAGATAAAAATATCACATTATTTTTTAGTTTAAAACTCATTCAAGCATGTGAAATATGCACCTCCTTTAATGGACTCCCCTTCCTTACATAGGTGTCAAAATGGAATTATTATACCCAAAATATCTCATATTTTTAATATTGTTCATAGTTTTTTACTAATAAACCTTGTACATTTTCAACTCTTCATCTTATGTGAGAATTTACTCATTTTTGGATACCTAAAATATCTCATATTTTTGATATTACTCATAGTTTTTTACTAATAAACCTTGTACATTTTCAACTCTTCATCTTATGTGAGAATTTACTCAATTTTGGATACCCAAAATATCTCATATTTTTGATATTACTCATAGTTTCTTACTAATAAACCTTGTACATAGTCAACTCTTCATCTTATGTGAGCATTTACACATTTTTGGGTATCTTTTTTTACAAATTGGATTTATCTCCTCCCTACACATGGATTGATGCTATTGGCCCATAGGAACCTTAATTGGACCATAATCCAAAAATTTTTGAAAATCTAGACCCTTAGGCTAAGGTCCTTTATACCCATTTCCAATAAATTCCAATTGCACATTGGAAAGTTCTTTTTGAATTTCTGTTTCAGGGGAGTTCATTTTAATAATATGAGAAATTTTTCTATCTAAAAATATTCAAAATCTGAATATTCTCTCTCTAGAATATTTTCTCTCTCTATGTCAAAATAGGCAGAGACAAGATCTTTTATATTTTTGAAGAGGGAATTGATTACAGGGGAATATGCTGGACATTTTGAGAGGCTGGGGAGGAATCTTACATTTTTCTCTTTGATTAATATCACATTTATCCAGCTTGATGAAAAATTTAAACACACCTTGTGTCTCCTCACAAGACATGTCATAGAACTCCACCATCCAAGAATATGTTGTTACATTAATTAAATTGAATGGTGCCACTCTCTCCATTGAACTCCTCTTTGATGTGGTAAGATTTACCAATGTACTCCAAGACCTCTACATTCAGCTTGCTCGGGACTGTCCAAACATCTATTGGAGTTGGAAGTAATCTATCTTTAATCTTATGGACCCCTATAATCGAAGATAGTGACTTTAGTATAGAAGTATAACCTTTACGATTGGCTGCATTAGCATCCATAGCCTCCTATATTTTTTTATGTAGAAGAGGATTTTAGAATCACGACCTTAAATAGACTTGGAGCCTTTTCATAATAAATAATGGAATGGTACTTTGGAATAAAATTTAGATTTTGATAAACTTTTTTGTAGTTCTTTATATTTTTTAGTGAGAGAAATTAGCAAATAGGGAAATTCTTAGGAGGCTCTCCAAATCACCACCAAAATGTCCTAATGTGAGGCCTTAGCATTTGTAGTTGTATTCTCATTTTCATTTTCAGTTTCAATTTTCATTTTCCATGATGTATATGCTATGGACATATTGTAACAGGTTCTGTCTCATAGGCCCATTGGGTCTCTCGAAGACGTTTATATATATATATGTGTGTGTGTGTGTGTGTGTGTGTGTGTGTGTGTGTGTGTATGTATATGTATATATATGTATATATATATGTACATATATGTATCTCTCTCTCTCTATCTCTCTCTCTCTCTCTCCCCCCCCACCCCCGACACATGGACATTGTTGTAATTTTGTTGGTCTCATAGACCCTCCTGGTCTTTTGAAGTCATCAATATAAATAGTCACATTGGAACTCATGGACTATGAGGCAAGGATAAGGCTTGTGGTTTGGAACTACAATAGGTCATTATGGTCAAATCCATGGAGATTGGAGTAAGTGATAGGGAACTGTGTGCATCATTTTTCCTACAAGACACACCAAATTGAGGCAAGGGGATTGTCAATAGTGGAGGGATATCTATGGGATTTAGCATGCAGAGGGGTAACCTAAAGAGCAAGGTGGTCTCTAGAGGGTCTAGAGGAATAGATATTCTTCTCTCAAGAGCTAGCTTCAGACAAAGATTAGTGTAGTGAGTTGAGAGGAAGATTTGTGCTATATGTGGGTGAGACTTCGGGTGATGGCTAGCAGAACCATTTGCATTTCTATATGTTACTTTCCATAGGGATGGAAGGGGAGGAGGAGAGAGAGGGATTGGATTTGCCATATGCCTATTTATCAAAGGAGACACATAGTACATGCAGCTTGGGGAAGTCCTCCTTGTGGGGGATTTTAATGTTAGGAAATAGAATAGATATTGCGGTAGATATGATTTGAGGACCCCATCCAACTACGTACACATGAGAATGAGGATGTTAAGGTGCATCAAGTCTCCATGGACACTACAGCTGCCATCACATATGATGGCAGAGAGGATTTGGAGTTAGGGTCGAGACACAATCTCGTTATCGATGGAGGGATGACAGTGTGGCCACAATCCAAAGGGCTTACTTGCTTTCCACATGGAGGAGGGACTAGCACAGTTGACTACATTTTGGGGTCCTTATAGACTGCCTAACTCATAATTGTCTCATAGGGGCATATCACACCTTATTTATTAATTTACATTAGAGACACTCCCCCCACCTTGCCACCCACTACACCACCATCAAATTTAATCATGAATTTGATCTTATGTTGAAAACATGGTGCTAAGAAGCACAAGTTCTTGTACTAAGGGGAGGTGTGTGGACACCCTCTTGAGAAGAAGAGGAAGATATTTGGGATATTATGGAGGTGAGGTGGCACCATTTGAATCCACATGATTTGTAACCTTTGGCTATATTAAGAGCCACATGCTTACGAAGGGAGATAGCTCATTTTGGTTCATCCAAGTTGTGGTCTCTTGTTTATGCTTCCCTAATTGATTAAGCACACTAACTCTTCTTCCTCATGCACAAATCCATGGCTTTCTTCACATTCCATCCACCATGGCTCTCCCCTTGCTCATGTATCCATGCCCACAACCCTAATTTTAACTTGGTATATCAGAGCCAATGAGATCCTAGGACATCACCTCATCTTTCTCTCTGAAGCCATATACTCTAATCCCCATTAATTACCCCTTAATCTCAATCTTACCCTTTTCAAGCTCCCATGGAAGCTTGACCATACCCTAGTTTTTGGATGATTTTGGGAGCTATTCTTCACCTCTTTTAGAGATTTTTGATTCAAAATGTTGCTGACTAAAGTGAACACAAAAGCCCTGAGGTAATTGCATAGAACTAGTTGCTTCGATTTCAACATTCTATGAACTCTATTTAAGGCATAGTCTTTGACACACAGTCAGCGTCTAAGAGCTTCACGCATCGATTTTGGCTGACTCCACTGAGTCAGAGCTACACCTCCACTTTTATCTTCAAGATCCTAAAAGGTTTTTGGATTTGGCTCTGTGTGCTGCACGTAATCAAGGCTCCATCAGACCCCTATCCAAGCTATCACTACTCTGTTCAAGGTATACTTGAGTTTTTCATTAAAATCTTTAATCACAGTGATTCAAGTATTAATCTCAAGCTAAGCCCAAGTATCTTGAATCACTTTGGAGAATATTTTTGATAAGCCTTGCACATGTGCACTCATACATCCATGTGCAATCACCACCAAAATCATATCCTTGTTACGTAAGCACTCACTAGTGCATCCACATACCTTGATGTGTTGTGCATCCCATCTTTAATGTGTGTGCCACCAAGTTGAGGCATCTTGCAAATCAGTAAGGAATGTAGCATGTATGTAAGTATCATCTACATTATAATGAGATATCAAGCTCATCTAGTAAGGTGGTGGACACTGATGACCCGCTTTGGGGATAGGCCCCACACTTACACTACTGGCATGGTTGGTGAGATCATGGGTGATATGCGGCCAGTGGGATGACAGGCTGTGTGACAGCCATTCTAGAGACTGGCATAGTTATAGCGCAAGCTCATTTAGTTGGGTTCACACTATAGAGAACCCTAGTATGTATTTGATTGAGTACCTTTTCATATAGTGTGTACTCTTATCTTTGTATATGGTGTGTTGAGTGTTAAGTGAAGAAGAAGAAGATTTTCAGCCTCTCACCTTGTGTGTTCTCTTTTAGGGTTTTGTGAGTGTGTGTGTGCTTTGCAAGAGCTCAAGCTCTCTTCTCCCCTGCATCTTTTCATGGAATCAGAGCCTAGTTCATGCTAAGGGCTAAGCTGCAAGCAAGAGAAGCACAGGAAGCGGTACGAGGGTAAGAGCTTCAACTACCCTTCCCTATTTGTGTTGGCAATGATTACACCCTTGTCGGGAGCTCTACGGGAGGCACCAACAAATGATCTCTGATTGAGGAGCTTTCTTCCTGGGAGTAAAGCTATAGGGCAACTAGACTGAATTTATCGGGATAGAATTTATCAGGCCGAAAACGCATTTTGGGCACGTGAGTTGAGGGTAAGCAGGGATGTATTTGATGAGATGAGAAGCTTGTATGCTGCTAAAAAAGAAGCTATTGGGACTGATGTGAGTGGAAATGTGGTTGCACAGAATGCAAGTCAGCAATCATAGTCTTTGAGTGGACCAGGAGAGTCTTCATCTAGTGGTTCAGTTGACCATGGAGTGGCAGGCTGCTGCATCATAATACCAGTCCTGCAAATGTGATTAATATCATATAAAGGCAAAGACAAAGTGGTTGAGCCCCTTAGTATGCCTGACATTTTTGTAGGGCATTCTCATGTTGATGGAGAGTCTAGTGGCTCTCAGAGATGAGCATTGATGAGGAGCTTGGGATACCAGCTATGAGAACACCTGGTGTAAAGAAGGCTATGGAAGCCATGAATGCAAAGCTACGAAGAATTGGGAGAGTGAAGAACCCTGTGCAGAGGTTTACCTATGATGGCTATGTGGCACATCACTATGCATACATGGCAAAAGTTGTGCAGGTTGTAGAGCCCACATGCATTGATGAGGCTATTGGAAATGCATGTTGGGAGAAAGCTATGGATGAGGAGATGGATGCACTATATGGAAATGAGACTTGGGATTTAGTGCAATTGCCTGAAGGCAAGAAAGCCATTGGATGCAAGTGGGTGTACAAAGTAAAACATAACAATGATGGAAGAATAAGCAAGTACACGTGAGTTGAGGGTAAGCAGGGATGTATTTGATGAGATGAGAAGCTTGTATGCTGCTAAAAAAGAAGCTATTGGGACTGATGTGAGTGGAAATGTGGTTGCACAGAATGCAAGTCAGCAATCATAGTCTTTGAGTGGACCAGGAGAGTCTTTATCTAGTGGTTCAGTTGACCATGGAGTGGCAGGCTGCTGCATCATAATACCAGTCCTGCAAGTACACGTTGGGATTTAGAGCCCACATGCATTGATGAGGCTATTGGAAATGCATGTTGGGAGAAAGCTATGGATGAGGAGATGGATGCACTATATGGAAATGAGACTTGGGATTTAGTGCAATTGCCTGAAGGCAAGAAAGCCATTGGATGCAAGTGGGTGTACAAAGTAAAACATAACGGTGATGGAAGAATATGCAAGTACAAGGCTAGATTAGTAGCCAAAGGCTATGCACAGACATATGGCATTCATTATGAGGAAACTTTCAACCCAGTTGCCAAGATGGAAACAATGAGAGTTGTGATAGCAGTGGCTGTGTCAAAGCAATGGTCTTTACATCAGATGGATGTAAAGAATTCATTCTTGCATGGGGATTTGCAGGAAGAGGTGTATATGTTGCAGCCACCTGGTTATGAGGATGTGAATCACCCTGAGCATGTTTGCAGGTTGAAGAAAGCCTTGTATGACTTAAAACAAGCACTAAGAGCATGGTCTGACAAGATTTTTGAATATCTTGTCACTATTGGATTTCATGTAGCCAATGCAAATTTCTCGCTGTGTATGTGAGACACAGTGATAGAGGGGTTGTGCTTGTTGTCATCTATGTAGATGACCTGATCATTACGGGGGACCATGATGCAGAGATCTTTGATGTAAAGATCTTGCTAAGATAGAAGTTTGAGATGAAGGATTTGGGGGGGGAACTCAGATATTTCTTGGGCATTGAGGTGATTAGGTCACCACATGGTATTGGATTACTACAGAGACAGTATGGCTTGGACATATTGTCCAAGTATGGTATGACAGGCTATAAGCCTATCTCAGTGCCATTGGATTAGAATGGCAAGTTGAGTGCAGATTCAGGAGAGATTTTGGAGGATCCTACTATGTATAGGCGCATAGTAGGAAGCTTGATCTACATGACGATCACCAAGCCAAATTTGAGCTTTGCTGTTGGGTTGGTGAGTCAGTTTATGCAGGTTCCTCGGAAGTCGCATTTGTTGAGATTCAAGCTCGATGTCAGTGTGAGCCAGCTATGCTATGTGCTGGCAGATTAGGTAGGAACATGTGTGAGACATAAATGACCGCGTGTCCAGCTGGTCATAGTGTGTGGACATTAGCTAGGGTTAGTAGAGTGTGGACACAACTCATTGTGTGTTGTGTGGATTATGGATTAGTGCATTATGCTTTGTGTGAGTGTGGACATGGCTTCCCTCTATGGTTAGGGTTTGCAATATACATTAGGGTTTGCTCCTGTGTGTGTGTCTCCTCCTCCTCTACCGTTCTTTCAACATGGTATCAGAGCCTTGTGCTGTCTATTAGGGTTTATGAGTGAGTGAGTGAAGAGGGAGAAGAAGAAGCTGTGAAAAGAAGCTGTGAAGCTGCCATTGGAGCTGTGAAGCTTGGAGCACACCGAATCTTATCAGATCTGAGAGCTAGGCCTACCGGGTAAAGTCTTCTAAACATCCTTGAGCGGATTGCAGGTGAAACAGGCAAAAGCAAAGCATTTTAGAGCAAATCAAAGCAAAGAAAAATTCTGGTTTTTTGAAGCTTTCCATTAAAGCTTGGGAACATTGATGTATGGTGGAAATATGTGTGATTCTGGCAAAGCAAACATGTATCTGACAATGAGAGATGTATTGGCAACTTCTATGCAAGCCCTACTGTGATTTTGGAGCAATTTACATGCATTTGATTGAGTGAAATTACTGGTTTTTTGAGCTCTCACAAAACAGAGAGAAGACAATCAAAAATTGATGCATTTGGAGCCTATTTTTGGTGAAAATCAAAGCATTGGTGGGTTGCACACATACCCAAGTGTGTTGGGCACCTAAATACAACATCAATTGTCACTTCAATCACTCCCAAACACCCTGAATGCAGGCGGCGCAGCCATACAGACAAAACAGAGTATTTTTCTGGTTTTTTCACCACGAGGAGGTCGATTATCACTCGGTTGCTTGATATCTTCCACAACTCTCTTAGCAATTGGATGCTTTACATCTTGAAGAAGAGGGCTATGTGATTTGTTTAGTCAATGATGCTTAATTGAGCTGGGAATGAGCTGATTAAAACAGGCTGTCCACTGGTTGCAGAGAAACAGAGCATTTTAATCGAGCAATTAATCTTTGGTGTTTTACAATTGGACAAATTCCTCTTACATGGAGTTGATGGACACTATTGCTAAGCCAATGAATGCCTGGTTGCTCAATTTGGTCAAATATTGAAGGAATTAGAGCCAAATCATTACTGGTTTTTCTGGTTTTTCTAGTTTTTCCAAAAACAGAGAAAGGGGTTTTCAAAAATTGATAATTACACATGTCAGATGGAGTTGATACTCAACATTGAGGTTCATTAGGTGTCAATGCAAGTTGCCTAGACTTGATTGCACCATTACATTGCGATTTCGAGCCTTGGAAGGCGTGTCAGTTCAGGGTATCCCGCACTGAGTGAGTCAGTTCATCTCGGCGGATGATTACAGGTTGATTTCCTACATCAAATTTGGAGTTTGTTGGCTATCTTTGAGTATCTGGAACATTAATTGGAGTGTGGTTGAGCTGAGGAAGGCTCATTTACAGATTTAAAGTGTGCGGAAGGTGTATGCATTGAGCAACATGTCGGACAATCCAGTTCAGATTGTTGGTGAAAAGCTGGATAGGAAGAACTTCCAGGCATGGAAGTACAGGATAAAGAGTTTCTTGAAAGGGAAAGGATTTTGGAATCTCATTACAGGTGCTGAGCCAGAGCCTGAGCTACCTCGGCAACCTACACAGCAGCAGCTTATTGCTCATAAGCAGTGGTCTGAGAGAGCATTCAAAGTGCTGCATTATTTGTCTATATGTATATCTGATGCTATGCTCATACACATTCAGGATGCTGAGAATCCCAAAGATGCATGGGATACTTTGGTCAAAATGTTTGATACAGATACAAGTGCTCGCAAGTCTCAATTGCGACAGCAGATACACAATGTGAAAAGGAATAAAAGGAGCATACATGACTATGTGCAAGAAATCAAGAAGTTTGCAGATGCATTGGCCACAATAAATGCCCCCATGCCTGATGATGATTTGGTGGATATTACCTTGCGTGGTCTTGGCAAGGAATACAAATCATTTGATACATCTATCTCAGTGAGGAGTACAGGTTTACCCGACTTCGATGAGTTGGTTTCACTCTTGTTGGTTGAGGAAATCAAGCTCAGTGATTCATTTCTGGATGCATCTACTAGCCATGATGATGGCAGAAATCAGGCTTTTTACTCGCAGAGAGGCTTTAGAGGCAGGGGGAGATTCGCATCACGTGGACGTGGTGGTAATGGTCGTGGATGGCAGGATAGACCTCCACAACAGAATTTTCAGCCTTCTTATGGTGCTCGAGGTGGTCGTGGTTATGCACCACAAAGAGGCAGAGGTAACCCCCGTGGAAGAGGACGTTGACAAGGCCAACAAAATTCTATGCAAGATGTGGAATGCCATTATTGTGGCAAATATGGTCATATGGCGAGAGATTGCTTTCGCAAACAGAATGATTTGAGAGGGGGAAGAGCACAACGTGGTGGTCATTATGGTGGAAACTATGCACAACATGGTGGTAACTATGCATCAAGTAGCAATGATGGAACTGCAAATCATTTGTTTGCCATGAAGCATGTTGTGGGTTCTATGACGACAAATGCTGAGAATGATGATACATGGTATATGGACTCAGGAGCATCAAATCATATGACATGCCATGGAGAATGGTTTGAGCATATGAAGCCCATGGATGTGAAGGGCTATGTGGAAACAGGTGATGATACCCAGCATGTCATTACACATGTTGGAAGTGTACCATTGGTCATGCATAATGGTCAGACAAAGTCTATGTCAGATGTGTTGTATGTGCCTTCGATCACTAAAAGCTTGGCCTCAGTTGGTCAAATGGTAGAACAGGGATTACAGGTTAGATTTAATGAGCATGGATGCTTCGTTGAAGACTTCAAACATGGATGTAGAGTGATTGCTAAAGGCAAGAAAGAAGGAAGACTGTTTAAGCTGGATGCTGGAATTCCTGAGCTAAAATCAGCCATGTTCTCAAAGAGCAGGAATGTGGTAGAGGATATTGATATGTGGCACAAGAGGATTGGCCATGTAAATATACAGAGATTAAAGAACATGCAAACAAGAGGCATTGTCAATGGATTGCCTAGGTTCAAATATGATGGACATATGCATGTTTGTGAAGCCTGTCAGTTTGGGAAGCAGGCAAGATTGAGGTTTCCTAGAGAAGGAAATATGAGTAACAGGCCACTTGAGATCGTACATAGTGATGTATGGGGTCCTGCACAAAACCCATCTATCAAAGGCAGCTTATACTATGTTACATTCATTGATGACTTTAGCAGGATGACATGGATATACTTTCTCAGGG
Organism: Cibotium barometz; assembly: GCF_041138505.1. NCBI lineage: Eukaryota > Viridiplantae > Streptophyta > Polypodiopsida > Cyatheales > Cibotiaceae > Cibotium > Cibotium barometz. The sequence goes on from NC_141072.1 coordinate 46,956,349, forward strand.
AGAAGAGTGAAGTATTGGAAAAATTCATGGATTTCAAAGCTTTTGCAGAAAAGCAGTATGGCTGTTGGATTAAATGTCTGAGGACAGATGGAGGTGGTGAATACACCTCAAAAGCCTTTGAGCATTTCTTGAGGAAGCATGGAATAAGAAGATAGTTGACATGCAGGTATACACCTCAGCAGAATGGTGTGGCTGAGAGAAAGAATAGAGTTATATGTGAAGTGGCAAGGGCGATGCTTAATGAAAAGAGCATGCCAGATTACTATTGGGCAGAAGCATGTGCTACTGCAGTATACATATTGAACAAAACACCTACAGCAGCCATTCATGGAAGCACGCCAGAGATGCGGCTCACAGGTTACAGGCCAGACATTGGACATCTTAAAGTTTTTGGATGCATAGCTTATGTGCATGTGCCTGATGAAAGAAGAAGGAAGTTGGATCCTAAGGCAGAGAAATGTGTATTTGTGGGATATGCACAGGATCGAAAAGCCTACAAGTGTTATAATCCACAAACTAGACAAGTGGTCATCTCACGTGATGTGGTGTTTGATGAGCTTGCTAGTTGGTATAAAGCAAAAGATGAAGGTGTTATTGAGTCACTTGAAGCTGATGTGCCTGTGAACTTGCCATCACAAGCAAGTTCTAGTTCTACTACTATGTCTGGGCCAGGAGCAGAAGTTGAGAGTAGCAGTGTACGTCCATGGTCAGGACGTTTGAGGCATGAGAGTGTAAGCACTGGGAGTAGTGCTATGGACAAAGGCAAAAAGAAAGTCGAAGGAATTGGAATCACAGGATATGAGTCATCTAGTTCTGAAAGTTTGGATGAGGAGCTTGGCATACCTGTTTTACGCACACCTGGTGCTAGACAGGACAGATATGTGCCACCACATGCTAGAGTCACAGGTGTACAGAGTGACCCGCATGCATTGCGGAGATCCCAGAGGGTCAGATATCCTGTTGACAGGTTGACATACAGAGATTTTGCTATGCACTATGCATACATGACATCTATGGTGAAGCATGTGGAACCTACATGCTATACAGAGGCTATTGGAGAGCATGTATGGGAAAAAGCAATGGATGTGGAGATGGACGCATTGGTCCATAATGATACATGGGACTTGGTTGCACTACCAAAGGATAAGAATGTTATTGGATGTAAATGGGTTTACAAAGTGAAGTGCAAATCTGATGGTTCTATTGAAAGACATAAGGCAAGATTGGTAGCAAAGGGTTATGCACAGACCCAAGGATTGGATTATGATGAGACGTTTAGCCCAGTGGCTAAGATGGGCACAGTGAGAGCAGTCATTGCTATGGCTGCAGCTAATGGCTGGGAAATGCATCAGATGGATGTTAAGAATGCATTTCTGAATGGAGATCTACAAGAGGAAGTATACATGGCACAGCCAGAAGGGTATGTACACCCTAGATATCCCACTCACGTATGCAGGTTGAAAAGGGCATTGTATGGTCTAAAGCAAGCACCTCGTGCTTGGAGTGATAAGATGAGCAGATATCTTATCTCACTTGGTTTTCAGACTTCTACAGCAGATTCTTCACTGTATGTGAAGAAGACACAGCATGGGATTGTTTTACTAGTCATCTATGTGGATGACTTGATTATTACAGGTGATCATAGTGCAGATGTGATACATGTCAAGAAAGCTTTGAGTGGGCAATTTGACATGAAAGATCTTGGTGAGTTGAGATACTTCCTTGGAATTGAAGTGGTGAAAGATCATGCAGGTACTTGGTTAGTACAGCGCCAATATGCATTGGATATGTTGGCAAAGTATGGCATGACAGGGTGTAAACCTATGAGTACACCATTGGAGCAAAATGTGAAGTTACGGGCTGATTATGGCGAGGAATTAGATGATCCTTCTATGTACAGGAAGATGGTTGGTAGTCTCATATACATGACTATCACACGCCCGGATTTGAGTTATGCGGTGGGGCTAGTCAGCCAGTTTATGCAGAGCCCTAGGAAACCACATTTGGATGCAGTGAGACGCATCATGAGATATGTGAAAACCACAGCACATTATGGTTTATTCTATGAGAGTGGTAAAAGCTTGGACATACATGGCTACACAGATGCTGATTGGGCAGGTAGCGCATATGACAGGAGGTCTACTAGTGGATATGCTTTTACACTTGGAAGTGCCGTGGTGAGTTGGAGTAGCAAAAAGCAACCTACAGTTGCTTTATCCAGTACAGAGGCTGAGTACAGAGGTGCAGCCATTGCTACTTGTGAGGCTATATGGTTAAAGAGTCTCTTGGCAGATTTATGTGAGCCTCTTGATGGGAAAGTTGTCATTCATTGTGACAACATGAGCAGTATACAGTTGGCAAAGAATCCAGTGTTTCATGCGAGGACCAAACACATAGAGGTCCATTATCACTTTGTCAGAGAGAAGGTGCTGGATGGTACAGTTGATCTTCAGTATGTGAAGACTGATGAGCAGGTGGCTGATATCTTTACGAAGCCACTTAGCAGGGAGAAGTTTGAGTACTTCCGGACTATGTTGGGAGTACATGGGATGAGCTTGAGGGGGAGTGTTGAGAGTCTTGATATCCCAAGCTCATCTACATCTTCATCGGCAGTACATCATGAGCTTGAGAGGGGCTGTTGAGATTCAAGCTCGATGTCAGTGTGAGCCAGCTATGCTATGTGCTGGCAGATTAGGTAGGAACATGTGTGAGACATAAATGACCGCGTGTCCAGCTGGTCATAGTGTGTGGACATTAGCTAGGGTTAGTAGAGTGTGGACACAACTCATTGTGTGTTGTGTGGATTATGGATTAGTGCATTATGCTTTGTGTGAGTGTGGACATGGCTTCCCTCTATGGTTAGGGTTTGCAATATACATTAGGGTTTGCTCCTGTGTGTGTGTCTCCTCCTCCTCTACCGTTCTTTCAACAGCATTTGGATGCATTGAGACGCATACTGAGGTATGTGAGGTCTACTTTGCATTGTGGACTATTTTATGAAACCGGGACAAAGATATGTGTACATGGGTACACAGATGCTGATTGGGTTGGTAGTATCTTAGATAGGAGATCTACTAGTGGCTTCATGTTTTCTTTGGGGAGTGCTTCTGTGACTTGGAGCAGCAAGAAGCAGCCTATGGTTGCTCTATCCAGTACAGAGGTCGAGTACAGAGGTGTTGCTATGGCAGCATGTGAGGTAGCTTGGTTGAGAAAGCTACTTGCAGATTTGGGTCTATCAGTGGTGGATAGACAAGTTGTCATTTTTTTTGGACAAAATTAGCAGTATACAGTTGGCCAGGACCCCAGTTTTTCATGCTCGCACAAAGTATATAAAGGTCCACTACCATTTTGTCAGAGAGAAGGTTTTGGCAAGAGACCTTGACCTTGTTTATGTCAGTACACAGGATCAGGTAGCTGACATCTTCACCAAAGCATTGGGTACAAAGAACCTCCGCAAATAAAGGGCTTTGCTTGGTGTACATGAGATGGAGTTGAGCTCGAGAGGGGGAGTGTTGAGATATCGAGCTCATCTAGTGAGGCGGTGGACACTGATGACCCGCTTGGGGGATAGGCCGCACACTTACACCACTGGCATGGTTGATGAGATCATGGGTGATATCCGGCCAGTGGAATGATAGGCTGTGTGTGACAACCATTCTAGAGACTGACATAGTTATAGCGCCAGCTCATTTTAGTTGGGTTCACACTATAGAGAACCCGAGTATGTATTTGGTTGAGTACCTTTCATATTTCATATTAAGAGTACTCTTATCTTTGTATGTATTTGGTTGAGTACCTTTCATATTAAGAGTACTCTTATCTTTGTATATGGTGTGTTGAGTGAAGAAGAAGAAGATTTTCAGCCTCTCACCTTGTGTGTTCTCTTTTAGGGTTTTGTGAGTGTGTGTTTTGTATATGGTGTGTTGAGTGAAGAAGAAGAATATTTTCAGCCTCTCACCTTGTGTGTTCTCTTTTAGGGTTTTGTGAGTGTGTGTGTGCTTGCAAGAGCTCAAGCTCTCTTCTCCCCTGCATCTTTTTAAGGACCTCCGTTTTTTGAAAAGAAGGAAATTTTAAGCACTGCGGTGAGTAAGTCATCAATTCTTTGCAGAACTCTGTTTTAAGAACTGCAGGAAGACAGATTGGTTGTGCAGACATTGTGTGCTACAAGGAGGTCAACATTTGCCATTGGGTGTATGTATGCACATTGAGGTCACTGGTTGTGACATTTGAGTGTAATACAGTACCGCTACAAAAAATACAATAGTTTGTGCTGGACAAACCAGATTATAAGGTGGAAGTCTGTCTACGTGGTCTCGGGCCACAATACAAGGCATTTAAGACGTTTATTCAGACTCAGGAAAACATTCCCAATTTCATAGATTTGGTGTCTATGTTGATTATAGAAGAGAAGAGCTTGGGTGAAGACCAACAATCTTCACAAAACAAAAACAATTTAGAGCGACAGGCCTTCTACACAAGTTCAAGAAGAGGACGAGGTAGAGGAGGCCATGGACGCGGCCAAGGAGGTGGCCGAACACGTAATAAGAATTATGGCTAGCAGTAGCAACAACAACAACACGCAAGTGGAAGAGGCCAATTTAGAGGCAGGACTGTGAGATCCCACTACCCCCTCCGCACACCGCGGACTCTCGGTAGCTGACAGCGGAAGCAGCCCCCTCATGCGCCGGGTAGGGTCTCTCACTTGGAGCCTCGCCCACGAATGTCCGGGCACGAGACTAGGCTGGTGGTCACTCCGAAAAACGAAACCGGGAAAATTTCCCATGCTTGGAAAGTGGGGACGATTCCACCTTTTTTATTTTTCTTAACGAATTTTTCTAACGAGATCAATTCTAAACTATCCTCCACCTGAATAAACAGATAAAAGGAACTATCACTGATATAATTTGATCATCTGAACAATTCAACGCTTTTTTCCTAATTAAGATTAGGCACAGCCGTTGATCCACTCGATCAAGAAATTTATCAGGGAATTAACTATCTATTCGAATCCTAGCGTAATCCTAAGATTTTTCAATTTGATTATTAAAACTCCACTGATTCTAGCCTCGGCCCATGGGTTAGCCACCACCCTGTCCCCACTGGAATCGGTAGATCCAAACAAGTACTCACCCACCTATAATTGAAATGCCTTTCTTAACTTTAGCTTTAGAAAACAGATACGCACACACTCCTCTTCAAAACTTTAATAAAAGCAATCCATTGACAAAACAATTTACTGGTTACACATGTCATACTTCAAAATTTTCATTGAGTCTTTGTTTCTCACAAAACAATATCACTCTAGACTCTCCGTTGTTGAGACCAGCGAGTCAACAACGAGATCCAGTGATAGATTATAATAACATTGGTCTGTCATACAATATCTTCCTCGACATACGTATGGGTGTCCTCGGCACCGCGAGCCCGTGCATCGCCTGGTCAGAACCCTCCAGGATCCTCCTTAGGTGTCCTGGCACTTCACTCAGGGACTGCTTCGTCGGCCCTCGCCCATCGTACCGGAAGCGTACCATGTTAACCATACCGAGGCTGGTCAAGACCTTGGCAGGGGAGTGTTTGAGGGACAGCTCACGCGGCAAATGCTCCCTCCAGCATTCTGGCATAAGACAGTCTTTTAAGAAAACAGGGTTTCTATACAAGTTTATAGTTTTGATTTTGTTTGAATACCATAAATAAATCTTAATTTCGTATCCCAATACTTCAAGATCCAGGTTTGAATTCTAAAAAGAATCCCTCGAATTCTGTTAACTTGATCCTAAGATCAAAATCAAAAGTCTTATCTTAGTTTTAGATTCGATGGGTGATTTGAGTACATTTTCCCTCAAGAACTGATCACATCGTCATTGACAAAGGAATTAGGCCTTGGTCAATAGTCTAAATCAGAGTTTGGGTCTGGAAAGGTTCTTCCTAAACTATCTTTCTCGAAAGGTACTTTTTCAATTTCTCCTTTTCTAAATTTCGTTCACACTACAAGAGGTTGAGGACATACCGACGCCAAAATACCGACGCAAATGTCGAACGTCGGTATATCCGTCGTCATGTTGGAGGAGACAAGTATGGCGGGGCTTTTTTAAATTTTCATTTCCCGTCGCGTATACCGACGCCTATACCGACGCTTATTCCGACGCCGATACCGACGCATATTCCGTAGCATATACCGACGAATATTCCGACACATATTCCGTCGCATATACCGACGCTCGTAAGTTTTTCACAGCCGAGAGCCTATTTTCTGGTTTTTCGCAGAGGGTGCGCTAGTAATCAAGCGGAAGAGGTAATTTCTCTCCCTCTTCTCTTTCCCTCTCTCTCCTCTTTTTTCCTCTCTCCTCTTTTCTCCTTCATTCTTCTTTTCTCCTCTTCTCCTTCTCCTAACATGTTATTGCAATTGCTTTTAGTTTTTAATTGAAAAATTAAGACATTTAGGGTTTTGTGTTTTTTTTGGCTCTCTATGCATGTTGAGATCTAGAGCTCTCTATGTATGCATAGATCTCCTAATGCATGCATAGAGATTTTAGGGTTTTGTATTAGTTCTTTTTTTTGTGTTTAATTTACTAATTAGTTTGTTTAATATTTTGTTTTGCAGCTCTTTCACCTCACCAATCTTTCACCAATCCTCGAGCTCTCCTTCAGCTTTGCGAAAAAGAGGTAGATCCTCTTTTGATTTTTCTTGTTTATGCTATTTCATATGAATTTTTGCATCCTTGTTTTATGGTTTAGGGTTAGTTTTGGGTTCTTGTAAGCTTACAACACATAGGATTAATTTAATATCTATGCATAAAACCTATAATAAGCTTGCAATCTTTATTATCCATGTACGTAAAACAAGATCATGTTTATTACACCATTGGGTGATGGGATTAAGGGTTAGCATAGTGCATAAGGCATATAGCATAGAGCTTATGCATAGAGCTTATGCATAAGTCTTGCATAGAGCGTATGCAAGAGACTTATGCATAGAGCGTATGCATAAGACTTATGCATATGACTTATGCATAGAGTTTATGCATATGGCTTATGCATAGAGCGTACGCATAAGACTTATGCATATGGCTTATGCATAGAGCTTATGCATAAGGCTTATGCATAGAGCGTGTGCATAAGGCTTATGCATAGAGCGTAATTGCATAGAGCGTGTGCATAAGGCTTATGTTTAAGGGATTAAGGGTTAGCATAATAGTGCATAAGGCATATAGCATAGAGCTTATGCATAGAGCTTATGCATAAGTCTTGCATAGAGCGTATGCATAAGACTTATGCATAGAGCGTATGCATAAGACTTATGCATATGACTTATGCATATGGCTTATGCATAGAGCGTACGCAGGTAGACTTATGCATATGGCTTATGCATAGAGCGTGTGCATAAGGCTTATGCATAGAGCGTGTGCGTAAGGCTTATGTGAAAGGGATTAAGGGTTAGCATAATAGTGCATAAGGCATATAGCATAGAGCTTATGCATAGAGATTATGCATAAGTCTTGCATAGAGCGTATGCATAAGACTTATGCATAGAGCGTATGCATAAGGCTTATGCATATGACTTATGCATATGGCTTATGCATAGAGCGTACGCAGGTAGACTTATGCATATGGCTTATATGAAAGGGATTGTTAAAATGCAATTGCAAATGCCTTGATTGTGGTTAACAAATGCTTATGCAAATGCCATGGTGAGGGCATTGTGAATTGTTAATTTCCAATGGAGCTTTTGGATGATGGATTGAGGCATGAGTCCATGCTTTATTGCTGAGTTCTAAATTGTAAAAGGGCATGAGTCATGCTCAATGCTTGTAAGCCAACAAACTTGTTCTATCATTTGATATTATCCACATCATTTTGTACCTACACTCACCATTGCAACCACTTCAAGTTTCTATAGAATCTAGCAATGTGTAAGGGTACCTTGGCATTGGTTGGAGAGGCCAAGGGGAGAATGGCTTGAACTCTTTGTGCCGTGATTGCTTGGTAAAGCGGTACGAAGGGGGATTAGGTACACCGGTGTGAAGAAATGGCCTCAACCTTCACCTTGGAGGAAAACTCGGTGAAGGGGTGAGAAGAGCTTGGCCGGGAGATCGACAAGCTTCAACGCGCGTCCTCAACAATCCTCACCATCGACTTTGTGGATGCATTTGGGCAATGGGGCCCCTTTTCTGTCATATTGTGTGGATATTGCAAATGCATATGATCTTTCATGACATTGTGGGATGCAAAGAGTATTGCGTACAAGTTTTAAGAAGTTGCATTTTCAATTGAGATTTGGTTTCAATTACAAAGGAGACTCTGGCGGAATTTACAAAACCGTAATTCAATCCTAGGGTTTACGCATAAGACTTATGCATAGAGCGTGTGCATAAGACTTATGCATATGGCTTATGCATAGAGCTTATGCATAAGACTTATGCATAAGGCTTATGCATAGAGCTTATGCATAAGTCTTGCAGCCTTATTATGCAAGCTTATACTTATAATATGCATTTAGATTATTGCATAAGGTCTTTATATATAAACAGCTATTTATGAATAGAGATAGCTTCTCTCTCCATCCTTGTGCAAATTCTATTTACTTTTGTATGGAGAGGAGATAAACTGATTTGTGTTTAACGAGCTGCATATACATGTTATCCTGCTAGATGGAGCCTCTCAATCTTGAAGAGAGAATAGCGTGTCCATGCATGCGATGTAAGTACCAAATCTTTCGAAAACGAAGGATTTGCAACGAGCATGTTCATGATGCTGGAATATTTCCAATGGAGCGCTTGCAAAATTTACGGTTTCAATCGTACAACCAAGCAAGTGTGCAGCCGCATCTTGATAACATTGCGCCTGTGAATTCTCGTCCCCAACAAAGGATGAGGATATCGCAGGAGGGAGTGACAGAGGGAGCTCAATTAACAGCACCCGAGGGAATGGAAGAAGGTCCAATGGAAGAAATGTTGGATGCCTTCATTGAGCAACAAGAAGCTCTCTTCGAGGAGCATGAACATGAAGATCATCAACCACGACATTCTCAACGGTCAAATTATGAACCAGAGGAAGAGGCCATGCGTAAACTTGCACGCCTTCCATTATACAATGGTGCCAACATATCTGTATTGCGTGCATCTCTTACGATGCTAAATTTGCAGTCAGTTTTTGGATGGTCTAATACAAGTGTCACTGAACTATTCAAGTAAGGTCTTTTTTTGGAGATTACACCTACTGTTGAAATGTTAAATTATCAACTTGTACTTGAGAAAATCTTAATAGTAACGATCAGATATTGCCATACTTGCAGGCTTTTGAAAGATCAAATATTGCCCCCTGGCAACGAGATGCCTCCATCTCGTGCAGATGCGAAGAAGTTATTGAAATCCATAGGCATGGATTACAATAATATTCATGCTTGTCGCAATGATTGTTGCCTCTTCCGCCATGAATATGAGCATTTGCAAGAATGTCCCCATTGTGGCTCTAACAGATATAGATCAACGAATATTTGCTTACAGATTTCTAAAACATGGATTTCTTAAAAGGAATAAAATAATCATTCATCTCGATCTCTGACTTCGATAGTTTAATTGAATTTTGTCATTACCATCTTAGTGAATATGAAATGGTAGAATTTTCTCTCACAAATTATCTACCTATTTATTTTTCTAATTTTTACGAAAATTAACAAAAGATTAACGAGAACCCTTATTTATTTATAAAGATTCTATATGCATCTAATTATGCATAAAATCCAATTTTGATGAAAGTCACACTTTTATCATCATAAAAAAATCATTTATGGTGAAAATCACTCTTTTAATAAAAAATATCTTTTATGCACCCATTGACGCATAAAAACCATTTATGATGAAAATCACACTTTTAATATAAAAATTCTTTTATGCACCCATTTATGCATAAAAACCATTTATGATGAAAATCACACTTTTAATATATAAAAATAATAATCTTTTATGCATACTTCTATGCATGAAAATCAAATATGATAAAAGTAACACTTTTATAATAAAAATTAATCTTTTATGCATACTTCTATGCATGAAAATAAAATATGATAAAAGTAACACTTTTATAATAAAAATTAATCTTTTATGCATACTTCTATGCATGAAAATAAAATATGATAAAAGTAACACTTTTATAATAATAAAAATAATCTTTTATGCATACTTCTATGCATGAAAATCAATTATGATAAAAGTAACACTTTTATAATAAAAAAATATCTTTTATGCATGAAATTCAAATATGATAAAAGTAACACTTTTATAATAAAAAAATAATCTTTTATGCATACTTCTATGCATGAAAATCAAATATGATAAAAGTAACACTTTTATAATAAAAATTAAACTTTTATGCATACTTCTATGCATGAAATTCAAATATGATAAAAGTAACACTTTTATAATAATAAAAAATATCTTTTATGCATACTTTTATGCATGAAATTCAGATATGATAAAAGTAACACTTTTATAATAAGAAAATAATCTTTTATGCATACTTCTATATGCATGAAATTCAAATATGATAAAAGTAACACTAAAATAAACAATACTTTGTAAAGGTCACTTCACTAGGCCTCAGTCATTCCACCTACAGATCCTAGACACAGCTTACTTAAAAAGTATGTACCCAGCCTGAGTCATGTGCTAGATGATGAGGAGTTTACTTTTTTGACTCAAGGTTAGATGAAACTCCAACTCGAAGAAATCCTAGATGTTCGGGAGAAGGCTCTCAATAATAGAGTCCTTAGAGAATTTTTGGTCAAGTGAAAGTTCTACCCTTTAGAGGACACCACTTGGGAAAAGGAAGATCAACTGGTAAAGGATTACCCCACTTTGCGAGATGAGGACATCTCATGTTTTTCAAGTGGGAGAGGATGTAAGGTTCCTCCTTAGCCCCTAAAGATGTATAAGTTCTCCTTTCAGTTCCCTGTGATCATCCCCTTTTTTAAAATACAAGAAAACATTATTTTCTCTTATTTTTGTCCTAGAGAGAGAAAATATTCTAGAGAGAGATAATAAAATTTAAAATATTTTGGATAAGTATTTTTTTCTAATCAATAGGAAGTGATCCTCTGAAACAGAATTTTAATCAGAAATTTGTAAGTTGCATTAGATTTGGACAATGGGTGAGCCAAGGAGTCCCCTAGTTCAAAGTTCTAAGCCTTATTAAATTCTTTTGCATTTAAAAATGTGACATCCCTATCCATAAGGTTGGAAAATAAGAATTAAAGAAAAATGAAAAAATTTGGAATTATCCACAAAAAAATAATAAAGAAAAGCTCACATAAGGTGAAGGTTCCATAATCATGAGTTCTAGATATTTAAAGGAGACTTTTGGGAGGCCTTGTGACACCTCAAGGGGGAGGAAAGAGGCCATAAAGGAGGCCTTGTGACACCTCAAGGGGGAGTAAAGAGGCCATAAAGGAGGCACCTAGAATCCTCATCATGTCCCCATTTTTTTAAATAAAAAATTTGAGATATTTCATCTCTCATCTCTCCTCTTCCAAACTAGATCAGAAAAATGGGTTTAACTAGTCCAAAACTTGTCCAAATTGGATCAAACTGAAGCTGGAAGCCTCTAGATCCCAGTTGGACTTGGATGGTGGCCTCCCTCACCTATAAATAGAACCCCATTCCTTTGTATTTTCATCTTAGTGTATTTACATGCTAGTGTAATTTTTATTTTAGTGTAATTCCATTATCCCTCTACCTTGCCTTCTCCATTGTGAAGCTTTTGTGCTTCTCTAAACCTCTTCTTCTCTTGGAGATTACCCTCTTTTTTTGGTGGCCAAGCCTCTTCCTTGAGGGCTACACATTTCCTTAAAGAATCAAGCCAAAAACCAAGGGTAAGCCTAAAACAATGATGTTTTACTCTCTTCTTGGATGGTAATCTTCTTCCCAACCTCTCTACATGCTTGGGAAGTATTCTAACTCATGGTTTCTTCTTAAAACCATGCCCTTATTGATTTATGTTGTTTAAATGTATTATTTTTGATTTATAATCTCTCTTTTTTAAAGAATACTCACTTTTATGGTTAAATCGTACTCACTTTTATGGTTAAATCCTTCTTGGAAGGATAGTTCTTAATTCTAATCTCATTTTCTGACCCTAAACTCTAGGCTTATCAAGCTAGAGATAAGGATTAATCATTTTTATGATTATTAGCATACTTAGAATGAGGTTAATTCATTTAAGCTTATATTTATTAATTTTATAATGAAAGAGAGCTTATGATAACATTTATATATTTATTTTCATATGGAAATTATAAATGGATATTTTCTTAAATAAGCAAGATTCTTATATGTAATTATGCTTATATTTATGATTAGGTTTATGCATAAAGAATTTTTATATAAAAAGAGGAAGTCCCACCATATTTTTTTATGTTTAAATTTTTATATCAAAAGTGGAATTTTGAGCATTCTCATTTCATTGAAAATGCGGGGAAGCTATGGCAAAATTTTATCATTAGAACATGAATTTAATTTTATGCATAAATTTAATAATTCTAAAAGTGAAATTTTCACGATATTCTATGCATAAACATTTTAAATGATAAAAGAGGGATTTTCATTACATTTTTGAAAATGTATTCTTGCATGTGTATGCATAAATGTCTAAATGTTAAAAAAGAGGACTTTTTGTTATATTTTAAATATATATCTTCATGGTATGTATATACATGAATATCTTCATGGTATGTATATACATGAATATTTTTGTTTATCAAAAGCGGAATTTCTATCTTTAAATAGGAATATGCATAATTAATTTTGGTATCAAAAAGAGAATGTTTCATCATATTTCTATGTAGATAATTATGGCATGTTGATGCCTTGCTTCAAAGGGAGAAAATAATATTTAAGAATATTTCTATGTGAATATTTTAATAAAATGATGTATGCATATTTATTAAAGGATAATTTAGAAAAAGAAATATGCCTTCCCATCCCTTGAATCATAAATTAAGTCAAGACTTGTGAGCATTATGACTCTTCAGTGTACGAAGAAGGGATGACCGCCTGATTTAGAGAATTTCTCCTAAGATCCGAACTTGTCTAGAAATAAGCTAGAAATTTGTTGATTGTGTTTGATACATGGATCACCCAAGATACAAGATTCGTAACTTTCATTAAGGAGGTTTGGGTTTTGAAAAAAGGGTCTTGTGAAACCAATACTAGAGATGTTTTCTCATGAAATAGCTTTTCATGAGACAAGATTAAACTCAATGGGAAAATCCTACTTGCATGCAAACTCTGTTTTTGAAAAGGACTGTCTTATGCCAGAATGCTGGAGGAAGCATTTGGTTTATTGTTAATCTAAGGTGAGTTTACATTGCAACAGCAAGTGGGGAGTCATCAAAGGACGTTTCTCGTGGGCAAAGCCTACCAAGGTCTTAACGAGCCTCCTCGCTATACGATTAAAAATGGTGCGCTTCCAGTACGATGGGCGAGGGCCGACAAAGCGGTCCCTGAGTGAAGTGCTAGGACACCTAAGGAGGATCCTAGAGGGTTCTGACCGGGCGATGCTCGGGCTCGCCGGCTACTAGGACACCCATGCGTATGTCGAGGGAGATCTTCATGGATTGGCAAGAAATTATCTAAGTGAACTGGAAACTATGAAATTGCATCTCGTTTTGGTTGACTAGCTGGTCTCTCTTCAACGGAGAGTTCGGATGACACTTGATTGTAAAACAATGGAATTGGAATACTGAGGATTATGATGGAAACACTATAGTTGAATTTGAGAAAAGGCAATTTCATATTGGGTGCATAAGTGGTGTGTGTATTTAACATTTTTGCATGAGTACCGGCTAGGGGGCTTGGGAACTCTTTTTCCTGGTATCCGTGACAAAACACAACCAAATTTTCATATAGAGGGATCCCACCAATATAGTCGTTGAGCGGTTGGCTAACCTATAGAGACTCGATCAATGGATTGCTACAACAAAGTTTAGTTAAGTTTAAGTTATGATAGTAGTTGAAGTAAGTCACATGATAATTTTTGCTTTATGGGAAAGAATCAACGACTGTGCCTCACTTCAGGGGAAAAACGTGATGATCTCTATGAACCAAGTGCAAGTCCCTCCTTGATTCGGCCATGTTACCCACGGGTTTGGTCGGAATAGAAAAGGATAGTTAAGGCTCTTGACCCCATAAGATAAATTTTCGTTCGAAGATTTTGCTAGAGGAATCGCCCTTTCTTTTTGGGTGAGGAAAGTTTTTCTGGTCTCGGTTTCGAAAGAGCCGCCGGACTAGTCCCTTGCCCATACATTCGTGGTGGGTGAGGCCCCGAGTGGGAAGCTCTGCCGCCCTGCGTGCAAGAGTTTTCTACTTCTATTGCTAGCACCCCAAAGTTCTCGATGCGCAGAGAGGGCAGGGGTCTCACAAAGACAACACCGCCACCACCACTACATTATTTAGCAGCGCCACCACTACATAGGGCATCTTGCATGGAGCTTCATCCTGCATGAGACCACCAAGAAGGCCGCCATCAAAACTAAGGTCTCAGCAATCTCTTAGCAAAAGGTTCACCCCTCTCCCTCTCTCTCTCTGCTCTTGACCTCTCTCTGTCAAAACACCCATAGACACCCCTAACTAGTTTAATTTAAAATTTGATTAATATCTCTCTAATTAGTTTAATTTAAAATCTGATTAATATCTCTTTAATTAGTTTAATTTAAAATCTAATTAATCTCTCACACAATTCTCTCTCTAATTAAAATCTAATTAATCTCACACAAAATTCTCTCCCTTTCTCTCTAATTAGTTTAATTTGTTTTTAATCTAATTAATATTTAAATTCTAATTTATGTCTAGCTAGTTTTTACAACATAGTTAGTGTTTGATTAGGTTAGTTTAATTAGTGATTAATTAGTTTATTTTAGAGTTATTTAATTTAAAATCGGCCTATGCATACTAATTAATCCTACTTTAATGGAACTTCAAATACATAAGAAAATCAATCTAGAAGGAAGTGCATCTTTAATTTTTTTGGTTGGACATTCACGATGTTGATGCATGGGAGGCTTGGGAGGGAAACCTTATGAGCCCAAACTGGGGTAAATTTTGAAATATTGTGAACTTGAAATTGGGTGGAAAACTTTGGGAGAGATGGCTAAAGAGTCTCAATATTGAGAGTGGGAATTTGAAAATTGGGTCTAAACTTTGGGAGACATGGGCAAAATAGACTTAGAGAGTAGCTTGGCCCTAGGGCTAATATCCATTTACATTGGCCCTAGTCTACACAAAAGAATCTAGAGTGGCCTTAGGACCAAGCCGCCACACACAAAAAAATATAGCTAGCCCTAGGGCCAAGGCCTCAAGGTCATTTTGGAATGGCCATAGGATGGACATGGAGCATCCATTAATGGCCCTAGGGCCATTCTTTTCATGCACAACATGTGGATGAATGACTCGAACAATGGCCCAAGGGCCATTCTTTTATGACCCCAAGGGCTCAAGGTCATTTTGGGATGGAGATGGGGCATCCAAGAATGGTTCTAGGGCCATTCTTTTCATGCCCAACATGTGGAAGAATGGCTGGAACAATGGCCCAAGAGCCATTCTTGTATGACCCCAGGGCCTCTGTGAGATCCCTCTGCCCCCCCTCCGCGCGCCGGACTCTCAGTAGTAGCTGATAGAGCAAAAGCAGCCCCCTCATGCGCGGGGCAGGGTCTCTCACTCGGGGCCTTGCTCACGAATGTCCAGGCACGAGACTAGGCTAGTGGTCACTCCGAAAACTGAAATCCAGAAATTTTTCCATGCCCGGAAAGCGGGGACGATTCCACCTTTTTGATTTTTCTTAACGAATTTTTCTAACGAGATCAATTCTAAACTATTCTTCGCCTGAATAAATCAGATTAAAGGGAAACTATCACTGATATAATTTGATCATGCTGAGTGATTTCAACGCTTTTTTCCTAATCAAGATCAGGCACAGCCGTTGATCCACTCAATTGAGAATTTTATCAAGGAATTAACTATCTACTCGAAGCCTAGCATAATCTTAAGATTTTTCAGTTTGATTATTAAAACTCCATGATTCCAGCCTAACCCCATCCGGCCCATGGGTTAGCCACCACCCTACCACTGGAATCGATGGAACCAAACAAGTACTCACCCACCCATAATTGAAATGCCTTTCTTAACTTTAGCTTTAGAAATCAGATACGCACACACTCCTCTTTAAAACTTTAATAAAAACAATCCATTGACGAACAAACTACTGGTTACACATGTCATACTTCAAAATTTCCATTGAGTCTTTGTTTCTCACAAAATAGTATCACTCTGGACTCTCCGTTGTGAGTCAACAATGAGATCCAGTGAGATAGATTACAATAACATTGGTATGTCATACAATATCTTCCTCGACATATGTATGGGTGTTCTCCGCACCGTGAGCCCGTGCATCGCCTGGTCAGAACCCTCCAGGATCCTCCTTAGGTGTCCTGGCACTTCACTTGGGGACCGCTTCGTCGGCCCTCGTCCATCGTACCGGAAGCGCACCATTTTAACCATACCGAGTTTGGTCAAGACCTCGGCAGGCTTTGCCGCGTGAGCTGTCCCTCGAACACTCCCCGCGCCAGCTGTTGCAACCGAACTTCCCTTAGATAAACATAAATGCCAAATGCTCCCTTCAGCATTCTGGCGTAAGATAGTCTTTTAAGAAAACAGGGTTTTGATTTTGTTTGAATACCATGAATAAATCTTAAATCCGTATCCCAATATTTCTAAATCCAGGTCTGAATTCCAAACAGAAATACTCGAATTTTGTCAACTTGATCCTCATATCAAAATCAAAAGTCTTAACTTAGTTTCAGATTCGGTGGGTGTTCTGAGTGCATTTTTCCTGTAGTACTGAGCACATCGTCATTGACGAAGGAATTAGGTCTTGGTCAATAGTCAAAATCAGAGCTTGGGTCTGGAAAGGTTCTTCCTAAACTATCTTTCTCGAAAGGTACTATTTCAATTTCTCCTTTTCTAAATTTCGTTCGACGAATATTTGCTTAAAGATTTCTAAAACATGGATTTCTTAAAAGGAATAAAATAATCATTTATCTCGATCTCCGACTTCGATAGTTTAATTGATTTTTCTTATTACCATCTTAGTGAATATGAAATGGTAGAATTTCCTCTCACAAATTATCTGCCTATTTATTTTTCTATTTTTTACGAAAATTAACAAGAGATTAAAGAGAACCCTTATTTAATTATAAAGATTCTATATGCATCTAATTATGCATAAAATCCAATTTTGATGAAAGTCACACTTTTATCATCATAAAAAAATATCTTTTATGCATATTTCTATGCATGAAAATCAAATATGATAAAAGTAACACTTTTATAATAAAAATTAATCTTTTATGCATACTTCTATGCATGAAATTTTGATATGATAAAAGTAACACTTTTATAATTAAAAAAATAATCTTTTATGCATACTTCTATGCATGAAAATCAAATATGATAAAAGTAACACTTTTATAATTAAAAATAATCTTTTATGCATACTTCTATGCATGAAAATCAAATATGATAAAAGTAACACTTTTATAATAAAAAATAATCTTTTATGCATACTTCTATGCATGAAAATGAAATATGATAAAAGTGACACTTTTATAATTTAAAAAAATATCTTTCATGCATACTTTTATGCATGAAATTCAGATATGATAAAAGTAACACTTTTATAATTTAAAAAAAATCTTTCATGCATACTTCTATGCATGAAATTCAAATATGATAAAAGTAACACTTTTATAATAAAAAAATAATCTTTTATGCATACTTCTATGCATGAAAATCAAATATGATAAAAGTAACACTTTTATAATAAAAAAATAATCTTTTATGCATACTTCTATGCATAAAAATCAAATATGATAAAAGTAACACTTTTATAATAAAAAAATAATCTTTTATGCATAAAAATCAAATATAATGAAAGTAATACTTTTATAATAATACTAATTTTCTTTTATACAAATAATCAAAATGCATCTTCTATGCATGAAAATGATACTTTAGAATATAGAAACCATAAGGATTACTCTTTTAGAATAATAAAAGATGAAATTCATTTCACTAATTTCTAAAAATTTTACCATAACCTCCTTTGTATGGCTGACCAGTTTTTAATTTTTAAGTCTCTAAAATTAATTAGAAGTGTACCAAGAGTATTGAATTTATTCTAAAGTAAACATTTTTTTACTTATTTAAGACAAACATTATAAAAAACTTGACTTTAATCATTAATCATTCACCTAGGATAGAGAATGGTTGGATTTACTAGAGAAGAGAGGGGAATGCCTTTTGCAATGAGGCATAACATCATTTGCAATGTAGAGAAGACAAAAAGCATAAAAACCATAAAATAAATGGAAAAGAGAAGAATCATCAACTTACTAATGAATTGGAGAGCTTTCCTTTGGCTTGATGGTTTGAGGGTTCAACTCTTGTTTGAGACAAGAGTGGCCACCAATCTTCTAGAAGAAGGAAGGTCAAAAACTAATGAATTATGAATACAATTCACTGTTTTTGGCACTTGGGAGAGACAGGGTAGCAGTGCAAAATACTATTAAGTTTCAACAAAGGGGAGGGCTCCTATTTATAGGAAAAAGTGAGCTTCTAACCAAGCCAACTGATTCTAGAATTTTCCAGATCAGTTTGGTCAATTTTTGACCATTTTTAGGTCAAAAATGGTCAATTTTTGACCATTTTTAGGTCAATTTTGTTCACTTTTTGGATCTAGTTGAAACAGGAGAGAGGAGAGATAAAAATATCCCATTATTTGGGAGTTTAAAACTCATTCAAGCATGTGAAATAGGTGCCTCCTTCATGAGGGGAATTCCCCCATGCAGAGATGTTAAAAATGCATCATTTCACCTAAATATCTCTCTTTTTTAACTATTAACCTTGTCCTTAGTCAACTCTTCATCTTATGTGAGTATTTACTCATTTTTGGGGGATTTTTCTTTTATTTCTTCATTTATCTCCTCCCTACATTGGGAAATGAAAAGTGAGCTGATCTCACAAGCTCATAGCGAGAAGTCTGCACCAATTGGCATCCCATTGAAAGAAGGCATTCTGCCACCACATAGTCTTGCCTTCCCGTGCAATGATGAAGTTATTGATGCTAACGAGGACATGGCAAATGAGATGTGGGCAGCAGTTCATGAGAAAGTTAATGAGAATATGTCCTCTATTATTTCATCTCCATTCTCTGAAGTGGATTTTACCAGACACAGAAAATAACTTTAGACGCCCAAGCATCCAGGAGGAAGTTCAAACAATTGTTTCTCCTAGAAGTAAGCATACAATGAAAACCTTACCATCTTATTTTGGAGAATATGAGAACTGTTCTCAAACTTTGAGGATACCCTCCATGCATAGAAGGTTGACAAAGGAGATGGATATGGGTATCGTGCAAGCTATTTTGTCAGCACCAGTGGCTTGTACCTTACCTTTGCTTGATTTGATAAAGCTTCGACCAGAGTTGTGGAATGATATTGCCACATGTTTGTCAAAGCAGGTATTGCTACAAAAAAGTCACCATCATTGTACTATACACCCTGAGACAAAGCATGTTATGCCAGTTCCTATCAACAAAGTAGGAAAATTTTGTGAGGACGATCAGGGAAATGCTACCCTCCCATTAGAAGTGCAAAAAGTAGCTTCAACTACAATACTTGACAGTGGTGCTGCAGGAGTGGGCATTGTGACAAGGTCCATTTGGGAAAAGTGGGGCAAACCAGCTATTAGGAGTACTAGGATACGCTGCAGCTAGCAGATGGAAGCTTAGAACATCCCATTGGGCTGCTAGAGAACATATTGGTCACCACATGTGGGATTGAATATGAGCACACCTTTGCAGTAATGGATTTTGGAAAACATCCAAACTATGAAGTGATATTGGGTAGACCATTCATGCGACAATTTCAAATGATTCAAGATTGGGGATACAATTATCTGTACCTCCGACATGATTCTGTCATCACAAGGGTCAACCTAAAGAATCACTCATATCGTGATATAACAAGGTCTCCAATAGATGAGTTTGATTTTTCTTCATCTGAGGGCTCATGAGTTACATTGTCAGATGGGCGAGAAGATATGTGGATGTGTGGAGCGTCATGTAAGGATTTCAACACTGAGAGACTTAAGGGTAATCGTGTTGAGATATCGAGCTCGTCTAGTGAGGCGGTGGCCACTGATGACCCGCCTGGGGGATAGGCCCCACACTTACACCACTGGCATGGTTGGTGAGATCATGGGAGATATGCGGCCAGTGGGATGACAGGCTGTGTGACAGCCATTCTAGAGACTGGCATAGTTATAGCGCCAGCTCATTTAGTCGGGTTCACACTATAGAGAACCCGTGTATGTATTGGTTGAGTACCTTTCATATTGTGTGTACTCTTATCTTGTATATGGTGTGTTGAGTGTTGAGTAGAGAAGAAGAAGATTTTCAGCCTCTCACCTTGTGTGTTCTCTATTAGGGTTTTGTGAGTGTGTGTGTGTGCTTGCAAGAGCTCAAGCTCTCTTCCCTCCTGCATCTTTTCATGGTATCAGAGCCTGGTTCGTGCTAAGGGCTGAGCTGCAAGCAAGAGAACCACAGGAACCGGTACGAGGGTAAGAAATTCAAATACTCTTCCCTATTGTGTTGGTGACTACACCCTTGTCGAGAGCTCTATGGGAGGCACCGGCAAATGATCTCTGATTGAGGAGCTTTCTTCGTGGGAGTAAAGCTATTGGGCAACTATACAATCCTTCGGACTATAATTTCTGGGCCGAAAACGCGTTTCTGGCGCGTCTGGACCTCCATTTTTCAGAAAGCAGGCGATTTCGAGCACTGCGGGTAAGTCATCGATTCTCTGCAGAACTCTGTTTTAAGAACTGCAGGAAGACAGATTGACTGTGCAGACACTGTGGGTGCTGCAAAGAGGTCTACAGTTGCCATTGGGTGTATGTATGCACATTGAAGTCACTGGTTGTGACATTTGAGAGTACTACAGTACCGCTGTGCAGAAAATACAGCAGTTTGTGCAGAAAAACCAGAGTGCAGGTTCTAGTAAAATTGTGTGTTTAGCAAGATGTCAAATGATGGGATAACTCAGATTGTGGCTGAGAAGCTGGATAAGAATAACTTCCATGCTTGGAGGTTCAGGTTAACGAATTTCCTGATGGGAAAAGGCTATTGGGACTACATAGAAGGTGAGCATGAAGAGGCACCGGAGATACCCGACTGCTGCAGATGTGAAAGAGTTTAAAGACTGGAACCAAGGAGCCAGGAAGGTTATGTATTGGCTATCCATTAGTATATAGGACACCATGATTGGGCACATTCAGGATGCCAAGTCCCCCAAGGAGGCATGGGACACCTTGGTAAAGCTTTATGAAACAAATACCAAGGCACGTAAGATACAGTTGAAGAATGAACTTCATACTGTGGAAAAAAAGAGCATGTCTGTGAATGACTATGCGTTGAAGATAAAGGGTATTGTGGAATCCCTTGCATCTATTGGTGTATCAGTAGATGATGATGATAAGGTGGAGGTCTGTCTACGTGGTCTCGGGCCACAATACAAGGCATTCAAGACGTCTATTCAGACTCGGGAAAACATTCCCAACTTTACAGATTTGGTGTCCATGCTGATTATCGAAGAGAAGAACTTGGGTGAAGACCAACAGTCTTCACAAAGCAAAAACAGTTCAGAGCAACAGGCCTTCTACACGAGTTCAGGAAGAGGACGAGGTAGAGGAGGCCGTGGACGTGGTCAAGGAGGTGGCCGAACAGATAATCAGAATTATGGCCAGCAGCAGCAACAACAACAACAGTCCCAGAATCAACAACAACAACAACACGCAGGTGGAAGAGGCAAATTCAGAGGCAGGGGGAGTCAAAGAGGCCGTGGAAATTGGCAAAGGCAGTATAATGATGCACGTGAATGCTATTATTGTGGTAAGCCTGGACATGTGCAGGCAAAATGTTATAAGAAGCAGGCTGACATGCAAAATGGGAAAGTGCAGCAAAACAACTATGCATCCTCAAGCAGAAATAATGAGGATAATGAAAGGTTGTTTGTTATGCAGCATGTTGTGAATGCCATGTCTGAAAATGTTGATGCAGCACAAAAGATAATGTATGGTATGTGGATTCAGGCGCTTCGAACCACATGACGAGTCATGGGGAGTGGTTCAAGGAGATGAAAAACCCGGAAAGACCAGGTTTTGTGGAAACAGGGGATGACACTGCTCATCCAATTGCCCACGTTGGAGATGTGCCATTGTCTATGCAGGATGGCAAAGTGAAGTACCTTGCAGATGTACTTCATGTACCGAACATAACAAAGAATCTGGTTTCAGTTGGCCAGATGATTGAGCAGGGTTTGCAGGTTCGGTTTAACCCTGATGGATGTTATGTTGAAGATTTTAAAGACAACTGCAGGTTGGTTGCAAAAGGCAACAGAGTGGGCAGAATGTTTACGTTGGATGTAGACATGCCTGAGATGAGTCCTGCGATGTTTGCAAACGGTTCAGGAATTGTTGCAGACACAGACATATGGCATAAAAGAATTGGACATGTGAATGTGCAGAGATTGAAGTCTATGCAGACAAAAGGAATTGTGACAGGGCTGCCAAAATTTAAAGTGGAAGGTATGCATAAAATCTGTAAAGCATGCCAATTTGGGAAGCAAACAAAGCATGTGTTTCCACGTAACAGATATGTGAGCAGAAATGCACTAGATGTTGTGCATTCAGATGTATGGGGTCCTACAAAGACCATATCTATGGGAGGCTGCAGGTATTATGTGACTTTCATTGATGACCACACAAGGAAAGTGTGGGTATATTTCATGAAGGAGAAGAGTGAGGTGTTCACTCACTTTCAGAATTTCAGAGTTTTGGTTGAAAAGCAAACAGGGAAATATGTAAAGTGCCTAAGGTCAGATGGAGGGGGAGAGTACTTCTCCAATGAGTTCTCTGAATATTTGAAGAAGAATGGTATTCGGAGACAGTATACATGCAGATACACTCCGCAGCAAAATGGAGTTGCTGAGCGGAAAAACAGGCACATTGCTGAGATTGCGCGAGCATTGATGGAAGAGAAGAATATGCGGCATTGCTATTGGGCTGAGGCTGTTTCTACAGCAGTATACATCATGAACAGGACTCCAACTGCAGCCATACATGATGTAACTCCAGAGGAGAGGTTTACTGGCAGAAAACCAGATTTATCTCATCTGAAAGTCTTTGGATGCATTGCATATGTGCATGTGCCAGATGAGCTGAGAACTAAGCTGGATCCAAAAGCTGAAAAATGTGTGTTTATTGGATACTCCCTTGAGCAAAAGGGATACAGGTGTTATAACCCTACTACACGTGAGTTGAGGGTAAGCAGGGATGTTGTCTTTGATGAGATGAGCAGCTGGTATGCTGCTGAAAAGAAGCTATTGGGGCTGATGTGAGTGGAAGTGTTACACAGAATGCAGGTCAGCAATCACAATCTTTGAGTGGACCAAGAGAGTCCTCATCTAGTGGGTCTGTTGATAGACCATGGAGTGGCAGGCTGCGTCATAATACCAGCCCTGCAAATGTGATTAGTACATCACGTAAAGGAAAAGAGAAAATGGTTGAGCCCCTTGGTATGCCTGACATTTTTGCAAGGCATTCTCATGTTGAGTCTAGTGGCTCAGATATGAGTCTTGATGAGGAGCTTGGGATCCCAGCTACCTATGAGAACACCTGGTGTAAAGAAGGCTATGGAAGCCATGAATGAAAAGCTGCGAAGATCAGGGAGAGTGAAGAACCCTGTGCAGAGATTTACATATGATGGTTATGTGGCACATCACTATGCATATATGGAAAAGGTTGTGCAGGTTGTAGAGCCCACATGCATTGATGAGGCTGTTGGAAATGTGTGTTGGGAGAAAGCTATGGATGAGGAGATGGATGCACTATATGGAAATGAAACTTGGGACTTAGTGCAATTGCCTGAAGGCAAGAAAGCCATTGGATGCAAGTGGATGTACAAAGTTAAACATAACAGTGATGGAAGCATAAACAGGTACAAGGCTAGATTGGTAGCCAAAGGATATGCGCAGACATATGGGATTGATTATGAGGAAACTTTCAGCCCAGTTGCCAAGATGGCAACAGTGAGAGTTGTGATAGTAGTGGCTGCGTCAAAGCAATGGTCTTTACATCAGATGGATGTAAAGAATGCATATGTTGCAGCCACCTGGTTATGAGGATGTGGGTCACCCCGAGCATGTTTACAGGTTGAAGAAAGCCTTGTATGGCTTAAAGCAAGCACCAAGAGCATGGTCTGACAAGATTTCTGAATATCTTGTCACTATTGGCTTTCATGTAGCCAATGCAGATTTCTCATTGTATGTGAGACATGGTGATAGAGGGGTTGTGCTTGTTGTCATCTATGTAGATGACTTGATCATTACGGGGGACCATGATGTAGAGATCTTTGATGTAAAGATCTTGCTTAGACAGAAGTTCGAGATGAAGGATCTGGGGGAGCTCAGATATTTCTTGGGCATTGAGGTGATTAGGCCACATGGTATTGGATTACTGCAGAGACAGTATGGCTTGGACATGTTGTCCAAGTATGGTATGACAGGCTGTAAGCCTATTTCTGTGCCATTGGATCAGAATGGCAAGTTGAGTGCAGATTCAGGAGAGATCTTGGAGGATCCTACTATGTATAGACGCATAGTAGGAAGTTTGATCTACATGACGATCACCAGACCAGATTTGAGCTATGCTATTGGGTTGGTGAGTCAGTTTATGCAGGTTCCACGAAAACCGCATTTGGATGCAGTTAGACGCATACTGAGGTATGTGAAGTCTACTTTGCATTGTGGACTATTCTATGAGACTGGGACAGAGATATGTGTACATGGGTACACAGATGCTGATTGGGCTGGTAGTATCTCAGACAGAAGATCTACCAGTGGATTCATGTTTTCTTTGGGGAGTGCTGCTGTGACTTGGAGCAGCAAGAAGCAGCCTACGGTTGCTCTATCGAGTACGGAGGCCGAGTATAGAGGAGCTGCTATGGCAGCATGTGAGGTAGCTTGGTTGAGAAAGCTACTTGCAGATTTGGGTCTATCAGTGGATAGACAAGTTGTCATTTTCTGTGACAACATTAGCAGTATACAGTTGGCCAGGAACCCAGTCTTTCATGCTCGTACAAAGCACATAGAGGTCCACTACCACTTTGTTAGAGAGAAGGTCTTGGCAGGAGACCTTGACCTTGTTTATGTCAGCACAGAGGATCAGGTAGCTGACGTCTTTACCAAAGCATTAGGTACAGAGAAGCTCCGCAGATTCAGGGCTTCGCTTGGTGTACATGAGATGGAGTTGAGCTCGAGGGGGAGTGTTAAGATATCGAGCTCGTCTAGTGAGGCGGTGGCCACTGATGACCCGCCTGGGGGATAGGCCCCACACTTACACCACTGGCATGGTTGGTGAGATCATGGGATATATGCGGCCAGTGGGATGACAGGCTGTGTGACAGCCATTCTGGCATAGTTATAGCGCCAGCTCATTTAGTCGGGTTCACACTATAGAGAACCCGTGTATGTATTGGTTGAGTACCTTTCATATTGTGTGTACTCTTATCTTGTATATGGTGTGTTGAGTGTTGAGTAGAGAAGAAGAAGATTTTCAGCCTCTCACCTTGTGTGTTCTCTATTAGGGTTTTGTGAGTGTGTGTGTGTGCTTGCAAGAGCTCAAGCTCTCTTCCCCCCTGCATCTTTTCAAATTGAAGTGTATCAGATGAGGCATACATTCCACAACCCTTCCCTGAGCACTTAATTGATCCCCTAGAATGGAGTCATGTCCTTGCAACATTATCAACATGTGCTTTACCTAAGCCAATTCAATTTTGTGACTCAGATGGATATGACATTATTCCTATACAAATGGTACAACCACGTGACCTTCTAGGATTTGTACTACGGGGTTGTATCCACAACACTTCATGTAGAGGAAGTCTCAGTGGAGGATTTAACACTCGAATCGGCTATAAGGAAGACGGATGGGACTTTGATTTTGATGATGATGTGATAATCCCCAAGGAAGAGTTAGGAAAGGCACGCCTACTCTTGAGAGGAAGGGAGGTTCACGTAGAGATCCCTCGAAGCCGACCTAAACGTAAATGCTGCAAGAGCCATAAGAGAGTCCGTAAACAGGATGAGAGGGAACGACGTGAGAGAATACAAAAAGAAAACAAGGAGTTTAAGAATGAACACTCTCGACCACCACCTCACTTCTCAGGATATCTATACTATGTTCAAGCACAAGATAGTATACTCTCGACCACCACCTCACTTCTCAGGAAAGAATGGATATCTATACTATGTTCAAGCACAAGATACTATCAAAGACCAAGTAAAACGATCAGATGGATTCCAACCAAGAGAAAAGCAAAAAACTGTTAGCAAAAATTGTAAAAAAACTGTTAGTAAAAAACTGTTAGCAAAAATTGTAAAAAAACAAAGAGACCACAACAAAAACTCAAGTCTCAAACCGATTCAAAAGAGAGTGTTGGAAGTGCAAAGATAACGGTTGAACAAAAAACTCTAATGCAAGATTGCAAAAGACCGCATGGTCTTCAATTAGTGATGACTCAAGTGGACAAGAACAAGGTCTCAATGTTCCCCCTAACTTCACACACTACACTCTTCAAGATTGGAAGATTGTTCTTCAACAGCTCATGCGACAAAAGCCAAGCATGCCAGGGATTTCATATGATGGTCCAAAAGATGCAAAAAAATTGATATTGCTAAGCCAAGAGAAGAGCCTCGCTATGTGTGGAGATTGCCACAGACTTGTCCTTAGATGAGGAGAAGTTATTAATTCAAACAATAAAGGAGTATCGCGATGTTTTTGCTTGGAGTTATAAAGACCTCAAAGGAGTTGATCCAAGCATATGTCAGTATACAAATCCATTGTGAGAGGATGCAAAGCCTTCCAAGCAACGTCCTTATACCTACAATGAGAATTTTGCATGAAAGATAAAAGAAGAAATAGAGAAGCTCTTAGAGGCAGAATTTATCTATGAGATTGAACACACTGAATGGGTCTCCCCTATTGTAGTGGTGCCCAAGAAAAATGGAAAACTTCGAGTATGTGTAAACCTCAAGAAGGTAAATGCAGCTACTGTACGTGATCATTACCCACTTCCAATCACGGATCATGTTTTGGAACGAGTTGCAGGAAAAAAGGCATATAGTTTCTTGCATGGATTCTCCGGTTACAATCATCCAAAGGATCAACACAAGATAGCCATTGATGCAAGCTCTTGCCCACTTCATTGGCAATGAGTTATTCATGGATAGACTCTCTCTATGAGCTTGTGGGTTTGTGAATGTTACATTCTATGCTTGCTTAAGCTTGTGGATTAGTAGATGCACGCTTATGGGTTTGCTGGCATTAGGGAAAGCTAAGATTTAATCAATGTCTAAATGGGATTAAGAGATTGCTATGCATTGCTTGTTCTCTTGATTAGTGTAGTGGATTTAAGGGATTGAGAGATTGATTGAGGTGTTGAATGGTTGAATCGTCAAGTGGTGGTTTGTGTATGAATGTGAGCTCTCCCTTATGGGATAAGCCTTCATGCACTAATCGGGTCGAGTCCTCGGATTGACATTGTGTTTCTTAACACATTTGTTGATCGGTAGTACTCTATGAGCACTATATTGCACGGTAGAGAGAACCGCTCTACAAACACTCACCAACATTTCACCCTCTATGAGTCCACTCTCTATCACCCTCTATGAGTCCACTCTCTATCACCCTTATGGCATTCTAAAACTCTACACTAATATATACAAACATTTATAAGCCATGCTGAGAACTTTACAACACATTTTTGATGCTACGCATATAGAGTATCCAACTATAAACAAAGAGGAAATTCCAGACTTAAGGAAATTTAAGCCTAGTCACCCACCACCACCTAGCATAGGATAGGGTCAAAAAGAAACTTCTTCTTCATTTTCAAAATCCACATATCTTGTCTATGCTAATGTCGCCTAGTAAACTACTTAACCCATATCCTAGCTCGCAACCTACTAACACCTCTCAGCAGGCAGAATGCATTTTCTCATCTTTTTATCATCCTGAGATAGATTTTTGCACTAACACTCTCACCCCCGAGGAGGTACTGCCACCTACCCCATCTCCGACGAGGCACGCTCAAGAGGTAAGACAAACTATCTTGCAAGATAATCTTGAACCATTTACTAATGAAACAATCTTGGATTCTTTGTCACAGTGCAGAATACAAGGGACTTATAAGAGCAGGAAATCCTCTTTTGAAGCCCAAATTAATGTTCAAGGTATTAATGCAGATTATTCCCTTTGAGCCTACACAACGGATCATGCATGAAGCATACTCAGAGGTCACCCGAACAAAATAGCATAATGTACCATACCCTCTCCATCCCCACGACCTGATTTAGAAGAACTTCTTCCATTGGTGGGAGAGAGCACCTTATGGGCAAATGTGGCGAAGCACACAAAGCTTGCCAATCCGCAGTTAGTTGATTTACTTGGAGATAAGAATAGTAACATTTATGATTAGCTACTATTTCCAGAGGTGGCGAAAAGCAAACCCCATGCACACAAGGGGTGGCTATGCCACAATTGTAACTATTGAGAGCACCCCCTCTTGGAGGATTTCAGAATTCAACCTGAATTGAGGAAAGAGTACTTAGCGATTCTAGAATACAACCAAGTGTACATGACCACACCACCAACATTGCAGGTCAATCCATTGTACATGCCAATTAAAAGAATATGGATACCACTAGAGTTTCATGAAGCCACAAGGCGTGACTCTCATGTGTGCTACAACTTCCCAATCTTTGTACCAGCAACTTTTCGCAAAATATAGGAACAAAGATAGCAGATATTGACATGGATCCAGGCATGGGGCAACATTCCCGACCCCGCCATGGTAGCCAGTGTCATATTTTTGAAATTAGTGGTGGTACTCATAGACTAACCAAAGGATCATTATGATGGCTACTATGAGGTAGAAAACTTGAGGTTCGACATGAACCAAGGCCCATCAGATAGAGGGATCATGCTCTATTACCACCTTCTTCGATGTCTTCCAGGATACATGCACATAACTTTTGAGACATGGTGGATACTCAATTTTGGAGATCCCATTCCGCTTTCTGACGTAAACTTAAGAAGCTTCAATCTAAGAGAAATTTTTACCGACATGAGTTCGGTGACCAAGTCTTCGGACGTAGGTAACATGTTTTGCGGCGGACAGAACCTACATAAGGAAGGGGGATGTTAATCCCATTTTGGATTAACAAACATGATCCTCAATTGAGGACATTAATAAGTGTCATGAAACGACACTATAAAATTTGTTCATTATGAGATATTGGCCAATGCCTAGTAAAAGTGAGTTTTGGGCGCCCAAGTCTGAATAAGTGCCAATTGTATATAAGACATTTTCTCATAATGTAAAGACACAATCCCCTTTGTGCTATTGAAGGCATTCTATGCACCCTTTCATGACTCCTTTTGTTGTAAGCCACAAAGTACGTACAAACATATATACATACAATATATATATATGTATGTATGTATGTATGTATGTATGTATGTACGTATGTATGTATGTATGTATATGTATATATATATGTATGTATGTAATTATGTATATGTATATGTATATGTATATATACATATATATATATATATATATATATATATATGTATGTATATGTGTATATATGTATATGTGTATATACATACATATATATATATATATATATATATATATATATATATATATATATGTATGTATGTATATGTATATGTATAGATATGTACGTATATATGTATGTATATACACATACATACATACATATATATATATATATATATATATATATATATATATATGTATGTATGTATATGTATATGTATATGTATATGTATATATATGTACGTATATATGTATGTATATACACATATACATAAATACATACATACATACATACATACATGTATGTATGTATGCATGCATGTACGTATGTATGTGTGTGTGTATTTATGTATATATATACTTACCTACCTACATACATACATACATATCTCCCTCCCTCCCTCGCTCCTCTTTACTCTCTCACAGCCCCTCTTATTTCTCTCTTACACACACACACACACACACACACACACACACACACACACAAATTTGAGGAATCTTGCAATATTGGGAAGATGCTACAACTTGAAAAAAAAATCAATCTAAGAATTGCACGACCCCGGCTAGGGCAGGGTGGCATCTCACAAGTGAGAGAGCTCAATGATATAAGAATAGAAAAGATCGCTTATGAGGCAGGCAAAGAACCTCAATAGGGTGGAGATTGTTGGAGCTTTATATATGGCTCACTCTACCTAACTTGGTCTCACCTATATATATGTATCTTGTCCTCAATATGAATCAGTCTTTGGGAGCGTACATGATGTGTCTCTTGTCTCGTCTCTTTCTCTCTACATTTCAACATGGTATCAGAGCATCTATAAGGGAAGCATCTATGTCTTCTTGTTAAATTCATGATTATAATTTCATGTCTTACAAGATTGTTCTTTGATTATGTGTTGTCTACATGATTTTATAGCTTAACTTGTTGTAATTAGAGTTGTTTCTTAATCGCATCCTTAAAACCAAAACCAGTGCAGATGCGTAGATTGTATTGTGCTGGTGAATCCTATCAAAAAAGTTTATCAAACGGAGTTGTGAGTCAAAAGTTATGACAGTTCAGGCAAACTGCATCTACAACAGCAAAACAGGTTCTTTGAATAAGCAAACAGGTTCTTTGTGTGAGCACACAGGTTTCGTCTTCGTCAAGCGTCTTTGTGAGCACACAGGTTTTGTCTTCATCAAGCGTCTTTAGCAAACCACCAAATCTAGCTTCTTCATCAAGCGTCTATAGCAAACCGCCAAATCTAGCTTCTTCATCATGCGTCTCTTGTTATTTTGCTATTTTTAGCAAAACGACCAATCTAGCTTTTTCATCAAGCGTCTATCAATGAATCTTGGGTCCCACGTCTCGCTATTTTGAGGACTCTTTTCTTATTGACGTCTCTTATCTCTTGCGGTCGTCCTTGTCTATGGTGTGCAGATTTTGTGATTTTATCTTATACATCTTCTCGCAGATAGATATGGCTGTGACTGTTCTCGTCAATGGTTTTCCTTCTGCTCTTAGTGATTCTCTCATGCTTGATGTGTATGACTTTCCTATTTCCCATGATGTATGGGAGTATCTTATAGCAAATTTTCAGAAAAAGTCTGTTACAGAAACACTTTATTTGAGAGGTTTTCTTTCAAAGTTACAGTATGAAGTTGGTACTGCTATGACGGGGCATATTGATTCTTTCAAATTTATTATTAATCAACTTGCTGCGGGTGATCCTATTCCACGAAAGCAACTTATTACAATTCTTCTTGATACGATAAAGGATCCGTCTTATGACGACATTGTTACCATTCTTTCTAACAAGGACGGTCTTGATTTTGACCAAACTTGCATATCTTTGATTGAGTATTCTCAATGTCAACAACGATGTAGCGTTGGTCATGATGCAGCTATGTTTTCACAACAACAGGAGCCTGAGTCACAACAGTTGGACGGGCCTTTTATGTGCGAAGGCATCCTTTTCAACGAGGCAACCGTAGAGGTGGTCATCGTGGTGGTAGTTTCTCTCGTCTCAAATTTCCTAACAAGCATTGTTCTTACTGCAATAGAAATGGTCATACTGAAGATGACTGTTGGGCACGTCAATATGATGAAGAACACAACATTACCACAAAACAACCACGTTTATCTAGAGATTCTTCTTCTTGTGATTATTGTGGAAAATCTGATCATCTCTCTTCCATGTGCTTTAAGCGTCGATTTGATGTAGATCAGCATATGCAGCCGAGCATCATGATAATGTTGTGCCTGAAACAAGTTGTGTTTTATGTTCAGTTCCCCTAGAGAGAATAGTTCATGTACATGATGGGTCACTTTTCATTATTGATTCTGGTGCTACAGGAAATATGACATATGAATCTAAGTGGCTACATAACTATCATTCTTTACCTGTTAAGTGTGTTGTTTATCTTGCTAATGATACAACTTGCCAAGTTAAGGGCATTGGAGATTTATATCTTGGCACCTTATCTTCTTCAACTCGAGTTTTACGAGGGGTTTTACATGTCCCAGAACTTCAACGTAATCTTCTTTCAGTTTGCAAGACTTGTTGATCTTGGTTTGTTTGTTGGATTCGACCACACCAAATGGTGCATTGAGAAAGATGGACAGATTATTGCAACTGCTTCTCGTAATGGCAATTTGTTTGAGCTCTCTCTCAATGATGCTGTAGCAAATATTGTCACTGCTCCACGTGATCATGATTGCAAGATATGGCATCATCGCTTTGTTCATGCTGATTTCTCAAAGCTTCTTGATCTTCATCGTCAAGGTCTTGTATGCGGCATGGATCTTAAATCTCATCCTCATATGGGAATCTGTGAGTTTTGTGCTCTTGGCAAACACAATCGTAAACCCTTTCCTCTCTCGAATTCAGTTCATTCTCATGATTTGTTGGATCTTGTTCATACCGACATTTGTGGACCTTTGCCTCCATCAAGAACACAACATCGTTATTTCATTACGTTTATTGATGATTACTCATGGTATACAGTTGTTTTCTTGCTTCAACAAAAATCTGAGGCATTATCTGTTTTTAAGCAATTTCACAAGGCTGCCGAACTTCAAACTGGTCGTCGCCTCAAGAAACTTCGCAGCGATAATGGTGGAGAATATGTGTCTCGTGAGTTTGAGAGTTATTGTACGGACCATGGTATTCATCATGAACATACTATTCCATATTCACCTCAACAGAACGGTGTTGCTGAACGTAAGAATCGCACCATTATCAATGCTATACGATGTATGCTGATTCATTCTGGGTTATCTTGTGTTTTCTAAAGTGAAGCTCTCTTGACAATAGTCTTTGTTCAGAATCATCTTCCTACTACTGCTCCTTCTGGTAAGATACCCATCACAGCATGGACAGGTGAAATTCCTTTTGTATCTCATTTTCAAACCTTTGGATGTATTGCTTATATTCATGTTCCTAAAGAAACGCGAGAAAAGCTTGATGCTCCTGGGCTTTAAGTTATTTTTATTGGGTATTCTGACACTTCCAAAGGCTACAAATTCTATGACCTGTCCTCCAAGAAAGTGCTTGAATCGTGATGCTATTTTCAATGAACAGCTTATGGGCGGTACATGGTCCATGGATGATTCTGATAATACTAAATCTTTGCTTCAAGCTTTTCCATTCTTGTGTGAGGATGAATCTTCTTCTATAGAGTAACTTTCCTCTTCACAACCATTGATTCCGAATGCTGTCATTGATGATGTTGACATTTTTATTGATCTGCCTATGATTTTGAGCATGGTTCTTGTCATGTTTATGATGAAGATTTTGAGGCTAATCATTTTCTCTACTTCTGAAGATCCGGCCACGTACAGTGATGCTATATGTTCTCCACAAAAGGATCAATGGCAAGAGGTTATGGAAGCAGAGTACGATTCTCTTATCTCTAAAGGTACATGGATACTCACTGAGCTGCCTCCTGGCCGTACTGCCATTAAGTGTAAGTGGGTATATAAGACAAAATTTAAAGCAGATGGATCCTTTGACAAATTCAAGGCACGTTTAGTTGCCAAAGGTTATTCTCAAGTTGCTGGCGTTGATTATCATGAAACCTTTTCACCAGTTGTTTGCATTACTAGTATTCGGGTTTTATTGGCATTTGCTGTTCAATTTGACTTAGAAATTCATCAGATGGACGTGCGCACAGCTTTCTTGAATGAAGAAATTTACATGGAATAGCCAGAAGGATTTGTTATTGCAGGTAAGGAAGATCTTGTTGCTTGTCTTCATAGGGCTTTATATGGTCTTAAACAAGCTTCACGGGCCTGGTACATTAAGTTTGATCTTTTTCTTACCTCCCATGGCTTTCTCTCTTGCTCTTCTAATCCCAACTTATTTACCAAACACCAAAATGGTAGTTTTGTAATCCTTGCCCTTTATGTGGATGATACAATCCTTGTTTGCAATGATTTGGGATTTTTACACCAAAGTAAGCAGTTGTTATCTTCGGCATTTGATATGGTGGATCTTGGAGAGCTTCACTCGTGTCTTGGCATTCAGATTCAAAGGGATTGCAGCAAAGGTATTTTATTACTTCGACAGTCAAAGTTTATTGAAGATACTATTAAGAAGTTTGGTTTGGAATCTGCACATTCAGCAACTACTCCTTGTCTTGCGAGTTCCATGAAAAACACTTCTGATGGTGGTGGCCAGCTTGTTACAAATCAACCATATGCTAATTTGGTGGGATGTCTTTAAGTTGTTGGTTTGAACACTCGTCCTGACATTTTGTTTATTGTTGCTAACTATCTCGGGCAACACCTTGCATGTCCTTCTCTTAAGCATTGGTCTTCAGCAAAGCGCGTGTTGAAATACTTGAAAGGCACTGCAGATTATGGTTTGGTTTATCAACGACAATTCACATCCGACTCCATTCCATCTCTTTCTCTTTTGGGTTACACAGATGCAGATTGGGCCAGCTCACATTTATCTATACGATCTACTAGTGGCAATTGTTTCTTCATTAATGGTTGTCTTATTTCTTGGACTAGCAAGAAACAACGTTGTGTTGCAGTTTCTACAACCGAATCTGAATATGTTACGGCATCACTTGAAGCTCGTGAACTCATTTGGCTTCGACAAGTGTTGACAGATATTGGCCATTCTCCTCTTTCTAGTACACCCTTGCGGTGTGATAATCAGAGTGCTATTAGTCTTGCAAAAGACTATGTCCAACATAACAAGTCAAAACATATTGCTGTGCATTACCATTATGTTCGATACGAAGTACGCAAAGGCACTATCATGATTGAACATTGTCCAAGTGACCAGATGATTGCAGATATTCTTACCAAAGGTCTCAATGAGTCACGCTTCATTCTCTTGCGCTCAGAGCTTGGAGTTGCCTCGGGCTCTCACTCTTTCTAGATTAGGCTCTTTACTCTTATGGTAGCTTTGTACATATATCGTTGTAATCTTCTAGACACCATGCACTTTGCACATTTCACAATTGCACACTATGACCTCTTGGTCCTTTTGTATATTTGTACATAGATGCACAATGCACTTTCACATCATTACTTCTGGTTCATATTGTCACATTTGTATAGGGGCTTGGGTTTTTCCCTTGTACTCCCCAAGGGTTTTTTAATCCATAGCTAGAGACCCTTGTTTGAGTGGGGGTGTTGGAGCTCTATATATGGCTCACTCTACCTAACTTGGTCTCACCTATATATATGTATCTTGTCCTCAATATGAATCAGTC
Organism: Cibotium barometz; assembly: GCF_041138505.1. Lineage (NCBI taxonomy): Eukaryota > Viridiplantae > Streptophyta > Polypodiopsida > Cyatheales > Cibotiaceae > Cibotium > Cibotium barometz. The sequence goes on from NC_141072.1 coordinate 46,991,851, forward strand.
TTTGGGAGCGTACATGATGTGTCTCTTGTCTCGTCTCTTTCTCTCTGCATTTCAACAAAGATGCCATTCACTGGCAATCCCTCCTTACTCCTCCTTGAATCTATTACTCTTAACCACTCACACACAAGAGAAATGCAGCTGCATCCAGAAGCTCCTCTCAAGTGGGCACGCGCACGCGCGCGCGCGCACACACACACACACACATCAATAAGAACACACTCTTGGATTAGATGAGATTAGCACACATTAATCAAACCAAATGTGATCTATGCACACACCCCTCTAATCTTGTCTACAATCATGCATGTCAAAATTGGAATGATATACACATGCATAGGAAAGAAATAAGAATTCTCAATTATGTATTGATGCAAGAAACACACACACACATAGCAATCATGGCATATGAGAGTAAGTAGATAATAAAAGTATGTACTTGATTAGAACAAAATATCTCAAGGAACTCCACTATCTTCTTCACTCGATGCTCTAAATAATGCACTCAAAGAATAAGGTTCACACTTTACAAGTTGTCTTTTATGCGTAGGGTTTAATGGCCTTGCCCATTCACAACTAGGGTGCCCATTGCTATAAAATACACACCTAGGCATAAACTAAGAGCTCACAAGTCACCATGGCACTATGACTTGCAACATGGAACTCTCACAGTGCTCAATTATTATTACCACTTATAATACCGTAAATTTACATATGGGAAATATTTACATCAGGGGTTTTAGCCCAAAAATAATATAACACTTCTATGGACTTGCAATGATTGTTGTTCCATGACTTCATAGCCTTGTTAATGCACTCCCGTTAACACTCCCCCTTCCTAATCTAGCGTCCGTCCTTGCAATGATTGTTGTTCCATGACTTCATAGCCTTGTTGTTAATGCACTCCCATTAACACTTCTATGGACTTGCAATGATTGTTGTTCCATGACTTCATAGCCTTGTTGTTAATGCACTCCCGTTAGCACTTCTATGGACTTCCAATGATTGTTGTTCCATGACTTCATAGCCTTGTTGTTAATGCACTCTCGTTAACACTCCCCCCTTCCTAATCTAGCATCCGTCCTTGGGCACATCATGTTGAAAATGATTGGTTGCACCTGATGTCAGTGCTAAAGTGAGGGTATAGAGTGTTCTTGCTTTTCTGTGGCGGCGGTAAGCTCATGGGTTTATTGTAGAAAAAGACTAGCATAGTACTAGAATGAAGCATTAGTCATAGAAAATTCCGTTCACAATTCGGTCTAAGGAGTGTTAGTAGCCAAATAAGAGATGATAAAAGAAAATGTTTGATAGTTATGTTTAGATTTTAGATGATATTTAAGTTTCAATAAGCTTGTGGCTTGAAGTATCATAGTCACAATGGGTGGTTGTAGGATCAGGGTGCCCAATTTCGTCCACTCAGGCAACCTCTATAAACAGTAAAAAAATAGGCATTTGTTTACCTTTAGTGGCTAATCTCTCCTGGATAACGAAGGAATGTCCTTTTAAGTTTTTTTTTTGGAACATCACGCAAAGTTGGGAATATATTTGCATAATCTGATTAACCACCATTAGATAGCTGAAAGTCCTCATCTTGTTAGGTACAAAGTCAATGTATGCACCATGTCCCAAATTTGAACTGATTCCATGAAATGCTAATATCTTTTACAAATAAATTCATATGAGATTCCCACTTTGGACCTGAGATAATATAGAGCTTAACTTGATTTTTTGAGGAAATTTTAAGCTCTTTGAAAGATCCCCCCTCCACGCAACCAATTCCGGTGTGCTAGTAGCGGAAGTATCACTTCTTGCATAGGGGCAGAACCTCTCACTCGAGGCCTCGCCCATGGACATCTGGACAAGAGACCAATCCCTCGGTTCTTCCAAAACCAAACCCGAAAAAACTTCCCTTGTCCAGCAAACATAGGCGATTCCTCCAGGATATTTTTATTCTAACATAGTCAAGTGCCTTAACTAACCAAACTGATCCGACTGAACTCGTAAGTCACATGGTCAGTCAAGGAAAAGACTCGTACTTGGATCATAGAGTCCAACGCTTTTTTCCTCATCACAAGAGGCACAACCACCATTGATACTTTTCTATAGAATAAGGGTTATCCGAGATTTACTTCAACTATCGTAACTTAACAGAATTGAGTTTTATTTTAAGGATCCATCAGTCCAGCCTAATCCCATGGGTTAGCCAACCACTGTAGTGATGGGATCCCATGGGTTAGCCAACCACCCAACCACTGTAGTGATGGGATCCATTTAGAAATTTGGTAATGTTTTGACGTAGGTACCAGGGAAAAGAGTTCCCATGCCCCCTAGCCGGCGCTTCAATCGAATTTCAAGATAGTCTCACCACTTACACACCCGATATGAAATTTCCTGTTTCACAGATTCAGCTGTCTTTAAAACAATCTTTTAATGAAACCATAGTATCACTAACCATAATCCTCCAAATATCCAGCTTAAATTCTAATTTCTAATCATTCCTTCATTAATGTACCTATGGCATCATTGGCAACAACCAGAACGCTAACCATCTGTTCACTCAGGGGCCTTTTCAATAGTTCCTAGCTCATAGTACCCAAAAATATAATCACATAAGAAAATCCAGATGGACTCTCCACCATTGAAGATCAGCAAGATCAACTAGCATATCCATATAAAAGAGCCATGGACTCATCCGTTGAGGACCAACAAGGATAATCAACCAGATCCATGCCCGAGTTCAGAAAACAACTCTAACACCTTGTTCCATTTTTATTCCTCGACGCACGCGTGGGTATCTTCGGTGACCCCCAGAGCCCAAGCACCATATGGTCAGCACGCTCTATGCTCCTTCATAGGTCACCTAGCACTTCACTCATAGGCCGCTTCCTTGGTCCCTCATCCACCGTACCAGAAGCTCACCATTTAAATCGAACTGAGGCTCGTCAAGACCTTGACCAACCTTGCTACGTGAGACGTCCTCCATTGACTCTCCGTCAGCACAGCTGTTGCAACTTTAGCACTTAGGTATCCACGATCTCATTCACAAGATAGTCAAAATGCTTCCCCAACATTCTTGACATGAAACAGTCATTTAAAAAACAGGTCTCATAAATATAGTTTCTAAGAAACTCTCATCTTTCCACATTGTTCCACATCATTTCTCGTTATTCCACATTCTTCTACATCAATTCACTTTGCTTATTCCACATCCAGTCATATCTATTCCCCATCATATCTATTCACTTTGCTTATTCCACATCCAGTTATATCTATTCCCCATCATATCTATTCACTTTGCTTATTCCACATCCAGTCATAACTATTCCCATCATCCTTCATCCATTCTCATCCAATCATATCATATTACATCTCATCACATCACATCTCATCACATCCAATTACATCTATTCAGATCCTCATCACATCACGTCACATCCATCCTCATCACATCTCATCCATTCTTATCTACCCATATCCACATCACATCACATTCATTCACATCACATCGCATCCATTCACACCTACCCCGATCCACATCACATCACATCATATCCATCCACATCACATCTCATCCATTTACATCTACCTAGATCCACATCACATCTATTCACATCACATTATATCACATCCATTTAGATATCATCATATCACATTCACATCCATTCACATCTCATCGCATCCATTCACATCTCACCACATCCACTCACATGTCATGACACCCATTCACATCTCATCCACCCATTCACACCCATTCACATCCATCACACCCATTCACATCCATCACATTCATTGCATCCACATCACATGCATTCCATCCACATCTATCCTTATCGCATCACATTCATTCCATCCATATCACGTCACATTCATTCCATCCACATTACATCACATCCACATCTCCATATATCTCTTCACATCCATTCACATCCATTCACATCTCATCACATTCATCCACATCCATCCATTCATTCACATCTCATCACATCTCATCACATCTCATCACATTCATCCACATCCATCCATTCATTCACATCTCCATATATCTCTTCACATCCATTCACATCTCATCACATTCATCCACATCCATCCATTCATTCAAATTCACATCTATCCACATCCATCCATTAATTTACATGCACATCTATCCACATCCATCCATTCATTCACATGCACATCTATCCACATCCATCCATCCATTCACATTCACAACTATCCACATCCATCCATTCATTCAGATGCACATCTCATTCTCACATTCACATCCACATCCATTTACATCGCTTCATATTTCATCACATCCACTCACATCTCCTCACATCACATCACATTCACATATTATCACATCACATTCACATCACATCACATTTACATCTTATTACATTCACATCCACATCCATTTACATCACATCACATCTCATCTCCACATCTCATCACATCCACTCACACATCTCCTCACACCACATTCACATTTTATCACATCACATTCACATCTTATCAAGTTCATATCCACATCCATTTACATCACATCACATCTCATCTACATCTCATCACATCCACTCACATCTCCTCACACCACATTCACATTTTATCACACCACATTCACATCCACATCCATTCACATCCACATCCATTTACATCACATCACATCTCATCCACATTTCATCACATCCACTCACATCTCCTCACACCACATTCACATTTTATCACATCACATTCACATCTTATCACATCCACTTTTAGTACAGTTTTCTACTTTCGATCCCGATGGGATTGCCAATTGCTTGGCCTAGTTAAAGGTACTTTTTCTCGATGGATATTTTCATATTCTTTCTCAAATTTCTCAAGTGAAATATATTCAATATTCTTATTTTTGAGTAAAAGATTCATGGGATTTACAAAAATCAATTCTACCCATATTTTCCAATAAAATTAATAATGCTCAAAATTTCACTTTTGATAAATACTCATAATTTGAATTATGCCAAAAATTCCTCTTTTACCATTTAATTTCTTAGATCTCAATTATCATGGGAATTCCTCTTTTTGCATAAAATAAATTTACCAAAAATTACTATTTTCTCTTAATTAATTCATTAAGCATAATTATAAAAAAATTATTTCTCATGAATATGATGAAAATCATTCTTTTTGCATAGGCTGTCCAATCCTATAAGAATATGGTAGGAGTTCCTCTTTTAGCATTATGCATAAAAATTAGATATGTATTATTTTTTGAAAATTTTTCCATAGCTTTGTTGTTGCTATTACAGATAACTCTCAAATTTTTCTAAAGAATAAAAATTTGTAATGGAAATATGATAGTAATTCCTCTTTTATTCTTAAAATCAAATTATGAATTTAAATCAAAATTTTAACCATAATCATAAACTTAATTATGATTATCCCACTAGATTAAGCTAATTCCATTATTTCTCTTTTCCCAAGTTGATAGGATAATCTATTTTTCATTTAGAATCAATCAAAGTAGTTTTTAACTACTTATAAATAATCTAAAAGAAATAACCATTATTTTGTTAACACAAAATCATAAAAATATCATTTTCTTAATCTCTAGCTTATCAAATCTAGAGTTTAGCTTTGAATTAAGAGACTATCATTGAGAAGCATCCTTTTTCAAAGTATTTAGCCATAAGGATGGCTATTCTTTTAGAGAGAGAGATTTACTTAAAGAAAGCATTACAAATAAGCATAAAGATTAACTTTCTCTTAATTAAGCATTAAGACTTTAAGAGAAAGCTTGATTTGAATTAAAACAATTATTTAGAAAGCTTATCAAGCTTGAGAGGGGTTGAGAAGAAGAAAGTCATTGAGATAAATTGGAAAAAACCATAAAAATTTATTTTACCTCCAAGTTTGGCTTGATTCTCTACTAGCAGTGACGCCCCAACCAATCAATTGGTCCACCAAGAGGAGAATAGCAACTCCAAGAGTTGTTGTAGAGAGAGAGAGAGCTCCAAGCTCCCAAGAGAGGAAAATTTAAGGGATAATTATAGAAAATATGATTATTTTAATATAATACTGGCATGGTATAGCACCAATATTTTAATATAATACTGGCATGGTATAGCACCAATATTAAAAAATGATTATTTTAATATAATACTGGCATGGTATAGCGTCGATATTTTTTTACAAAAGACTAAGGGTCTATTTATAGGTGAGGGAGGCTACCAACCAAGTCCAACTAGATTCTAGAATTTTTCAGGTTTAGTTTGACTGAATTTGGACCAGTTTGGCTCCCTTTTTATTTGGTTTGATCCAGGAGAGAGGAGAAATAAAAATATCATAATTTTTTTGAATTAAAATCCCTTCCACACATATGAAATAGGCGCCTTCCTCAAGAGTCCCTCTCTCCTTACCAAGGTGTTAACAATATCATTATTCCAAAATATCTCATTTTTTTAGTAATATCTCATAATTTTTAACTAATAAACCTTGTACTCAGTCAACTCTTCATCTTATGTGAGCATTTACTCATTTTTGGGTATTTTCTTTTATTCTTTGGATTTATCTCATCCCAATACTTGGATTAATCTAATTGGCCCATTGGAACCTTAATTGGACCATAATCCAAAAAATTTTAAAAATGTAGGCCCTTGGCTAAGGTCCCTTATACCATTTTCAATTAATTCCTAATGCACATTATTGGAAAGTTCATTTTGAACTTCTATTTTTCAGGGGAATCCATTTTAGACACCAGGAGGATTCGTACATCCAAAGATATCTAAATTTTGGATTATCTCTCTCTAGATATTTTCTCTCTCTAGGCCAAAACAGGGTAAAACAAGATCTTTCTTCTATTTTAGAGAGGGGAATAATTTCAAGAATAGAAGGGGAGGTTCTTACACTTTTAAACCTCAAAAGTTGGAGGGAGGAATCTTACATCCTATTCCACTTAAAAATGTGAGATATCCTCATCTTGAGCTGGAGGATAAACTCTTTCACCTTAAGATCCAACTGATTTTGGGGTTCCTTATAGTCTGGTCAACCCACAGAGAATCCTGGGATAAAGATCCCTTCCACAAGAAGAATAAACAGAACTCATTATCAAAGAACAATTCATTCAGAACATATCATTCATACCCTTAACACAATAATGGTCCATCAGACCGAAAATTTCATCTGAACATTCCTCCACGAGAATTTTAGTTATGCAAGTTCTCAATTTGTCATCCCTTGATTAGATCCCTTGAGTCAAAGGTTAACAACAACAATCTATCAGCACAATCCACTAATCTCATAGTAGTGATTTGCTGAAGTCATAATTGTCATTCCAGTTACTAACATCATCACTGGGATTCGTCCCATTCATCCTCATTGTGGCTTTGTTCAACTTATCTTCCTTCAACCAGAATTCAAGAATCATCATCTTTCAATCAGAATCCAAATCAGCTCATCAATTCTCAACCAGAATTCTAAAATCATATCAACCTGCATTCGAATTCATCCTCTGGATAGCATTTTTGCTTATAACTTCAAGGTCTTAGATTTACTTGTATATATTGTCAAAAGAGCTGTAGATATACCCATGGTATATACGGGTAGTCACGGTCCTTGGAGCTATAAGGTAAATACCACCATATCTAGGCCTCCATCAAGTCACGGATTCCATACAATTGCGGTACTTCCATTTGAAGACCCAATTTCCAATTTATGAATCTTCATTCTTAATATCAATTTGTATGAATTTCATCACACAATTACAATATTTTATGGGTACTTCATAAATTTTTGACATTTCTTGCTTCTCGGTTGATCCACTTTAGCCAATTCACTCTGATAGCAGCAAAACTGAAAGATCCCTGCCCCCTCCACGCAATGAATTCTTGGAGGTGCTAGCAGTGGAAGTATCACTTCTTGCTGCGTAAGGCAAAACCTCTCACTCGGGGACTCGCCCATGGATATCCCAACAAGAGACTAATCCCTTGGTTCTTCCAAAACTGAACCTGGAAAAACTTCCCTCGCCCAGCAAACATAGGCGATTACTCCATGATATTTTTATTCTAATGTAGTCAAGAGCCTTAACTAACCAAACTTATCCGACCAAACTCGTAAGTCACATGGTCAAATCAAGGAAAAGACTTGCACTTGGATCATAGAGTCCAACGCTTTTTTCCTCATCAAGAGGCACAACCGTTGATTCTTTTCCATAGAACAAGGGTTATCCGGGATTTACTTCAACTATCGTAACTTAACAGAATTGAGTCTCATTTTAGGGATCCATCAGTCCAGCCTAACTCCATCTCCCATGGGTCAACCACTATAGTGATAGGATCCATTTAGAAATTTGGTAATGTTTTGACCCGGGTACTAGGGAAAAGAGTTCCCAGGCCCCCTAGCCGGTGCTTCAAGCAAACGTCAAGACAGTCACACCACTTAGACACCCAATATGAAATTGCCTGTTTCACAGATTCAGTTGTCTTTTAAAAAATCTTTTAATGAAACCTAGTTGTCACAGATTCAGTTGTCTTTAAAAAAATCTTTTAATGAAACCATAGTATCACACTGATCATAATCCTCCAAAATATCCAGCTTGAATTCTAATTTCCAATCATCCCTTTGTCAATGTACCTGTGGCATCATTGGCAACTAGAACGCTTACCACCTGTTCACTCACACAGGCCTTTTCAATAGTTCCTAGCTCATAGTACCCGGCAATATAATCACATAAGAAACTCCAGATGGACTCTCCGTTGAAGATCAGCAAGATTAACCAACAGATCCATATAAAAAAACCATGGACTCATCCATTGGACCAACAAAGGACAATCAACCAGATCCATGCCCGAGTTCAAAAAATAACTCTAACACCTTGTTTCATTTTTCTTCCTCGACACATGCATGGGTATCTTCGCGATGACCTAGAGCCCGAGCACCGTATGGTCAGCATGTTTTATGCTCCTTCGCAGGTCACCTAACGCTTCACTCATAGGCCGCTTCCTTGGTCCCTCATCCACCGTACCGGAAGCTCACCATTTAAATCGAACCGAGGCATTTTGTGCCAATGGGTTACTTGCTTGGAGGCAAGTCAACCAAAGTCCAAGCATTGTTCTTATGGATAGCATCCATCTTTGATTGCATGGCTTCCATCTAATGCTCATTCTCTTGAGCCTCTTTAAATGAATATGGCTCATTCATCACAAAAAGTACTCATGCATAATACATTTGCCTGTTCTTGAGCACTTCGAGAGCCAGCCCGTGTCCTCCTAGTAGGTAACGAGGAGCTAAAATTTTGCTCTCAAAGTACGAACTAGCCAACGAGGCACTGTTCTAGCTTGTTGCATGGCTGTCCGCTCTTCCTGAATAGCTTCTTGTACAACATGAGGAGTAATAGGCTGATTTGGGGGCTGGTTTTCAATACCCATAGGCTGTCCGATATGACTTTCTTGTGGTTGGTCTGATGTTCCATCTATGCCCAATGGAATCAGCCCCTCAAACATATCCTGTGGACCATTTTGCAAGTGGCTGAGCTTCGGTAATCTCTTGAAGTCTTTGGGCTACCATCCTCTGAGTGTCTTGGAGTTGTTGTGTGTGAGAAGTGTCACTTTCTCTTGGTGTGCCAACTCTTTTCTGTGTGCTTCTACCTAGCTTGCACTTATTGTTTCATTAAGAGCTCGGATCTTCTCTGCATGAGCCTTGTTGGTTTGTTCCCTTTCATGTTGTAGATGATTTGCCCTCTCCTCCTCTGCTTTGAGATGTGCTGTTAGTTGTGTGATTTGGCATTGTAATGCTTATTCCTTGGCCTTGGCATTCGCTTGGAACTCCTATACTTGTTGTGCATGAAGTGCCATGAGTTCCTATGTGTGGGTGACTTCTTTCTAGAGGAGCTGGTCCGTTGCTTGTTCCAATTTGGTGTTGAGGTCAACATTCTCCTTGATCCTTTTTGTACTATCATTTGGATTAAGACCATGCTATTATTTACCAGGGCATTGTATCTTTTCTCCTGCTCCTCTGTAGCTTTTGAACTTTTCATGATGATGACATCTTTGTGAGTAGCCTCAACTGCTTCCAAGTTGGCCTTTAACCTATGTACTTGTGTAGATGCATCTTTTACCTACTTCCAGAGAGCTGTGTTACGGTCATGGAACATATGTGTGGTCAGGAGGTGGCATTGCCATACTTCTTTCTCTTGCTTCCACATTGCATCTGTGCTTGATTAAACTTCTAGCCCAGTTTGCTGTTGGTTGATGAGCTCATCCAACCCTTCCATGGTCTCCTGCAAGAATTGTTGATAGTCGATGTTTTGCATGGAGGCCAGCAAGGCAGTCTTTCTTTATCTCCCAAGTCAATTTTTTGCAGGGAGGCCAGCTGGGCAGTCTTTCTTCATCTCCCAATCTTATCCTCTTGCTTGGACTTGAGGGCTCTGGAGTTCTTTGTCTTTTGCTTGCTTCCATGGGGGCCTCTAGTTCATGTACTGGGGATGTGTCCACCTCCACTTCTTGTATTTCCTCAGGTTGCAGCATGAGCGTTGCTTGTTCTGGAGCTGTTTCTGTTGTTGTGTCTGCCAGACTTGAATCCTTGAGAGGAGAGAGGTTTATAAAGATGAGTTTTAATGGGCTTGTTGGAGGGGTGACTTGTTGTCGGGGTTCCTGTATGGTATGGCTGAGAATAGTTTCTTGAAGTGCCTCTAGGTAAGTGTAGATTTCTGTCGCCACTTCCTCCTCCAGTCTTTTTGATTCCGCAGCAACATCTATAAGCACTCCTCTCATATTTTTATTTGTTTTCTTCTTGCGGTCTTTCTTGATCCGCTTTATGATATCCTTGGTCTCCATCAAGATGGCTTATGCTTCTTGTACATTTTCAAATGTTACTTTGGGCTGGTCTTGTACTAGTGCCAACTGCATTTATTCTTCTGGTTCAGGCTCCTTGAGAGGCCTTTTTGCTACATGATTGAGGACCTGTGTGAGGAGGTATGGGTTACTTATCTTCGTTTGGTGGGATTCCAAGTAATTCTCCATCTCCTTAGGTAGTAGTATGCCCAATCGTCCTCTTTCTCCTTATGTACTCTGGCAATCTTGTTGAGGCCTACTCTGTTGTATCTATCCACTGGCTTTATCTGTAGCATCAAAGGCATTGCCCTGCAAGCTTTCTATGTTGCCTCATCTTGGGTATTTTCATACTCGGAATCATTTGAATTGTATGAAGTCATCTTGAGCATGGCCTCCAGAGCGGCATCTTGTCAATGTTGTGTTGGTGGTTTCTGCTTGCGGAGCTTCCCTACTGAGCTCCTCTGTGATGAGGCGTTGCTCCATAGTACCATTTGTTTTGGTGATTTGTCCTCTCTTGGTCCCCTTGTCATAGGCCTTTAGGTACTCCGCACATAAATGTGTTTCGATTCTTCGTGGGAGTATTTGTGCCATCGTACCTAGCCACTTTGTCTAGTTGCTCTTTAACTTCAGCCTCCTCCAGTATTTGCAGACATTTCGAGCTATGGTAGTGGGAGGGCTACCTTTCCATGGGCTGTGTGAGTTTTGCCTGCTATACTGATGATGGTCCCTTGGAAATTTTGGGCATAAGGACCCAAGAAGTTTAGCTTCGGTCAATGTGAGGCCCTTCTTCTTTGACTTGCCAGGAATCGAGTAGCACTATTGGCTTGAGTTACAGCTAGGGTCTTGTGAGCTTTGGACTCCGAGGCTGACATTTGTATTAGGCACATAGGATCAATCTCATAACTGGTGGGGTTTGATATCATCTTTTTCTTTTCTTTTCTTTTCTCTTTTTTTGGTGTGTGTGTGTGTGTGTGTATATATTAATGGTGGGGAATAGATTAGAGAGTTCATTAGTGTAGAAGCAATTTTTTGCTGTGTTAGTAGTAGTCAGTTTTTAGCATGAATGTGCAGGTTAGTGTGCATGAATCTACATGTCATGAAAGGCTTGTCCCGTGAAAAGATGTGGGCCATGAAAGGCTTAGCCTGTGAAAGGTGTGGGCCGTGAAAGGCTTAGCACGTGAAAGGTGTGGGCCATGAAAGGCTTAGGTCGTGAAAGGCTTAGGCCATGAAAGGCTTAACCCGAAAAGCTTTTTTCGTGAAAGGCTTAGCCCATGAAAGGTGTGGGCAGTGATGAAAGGCTTAGCTTGTGAAAAGCAAAGCTCGTGATGAAAGGCTTAACCCATGAAAAGCTTAGTTTGTGAAAGGCATAGGCCGTGAAAGGTGTGGGCCGTGAAAGGTGTGGGCCGTGATGAAAAGCTTAGTTCGTGAAAGGCTTAACCCGTGAAAAGCTTAGTTGATCAATCCATGAACACGATGTGAAATGACAAAAAAAGGAAAGAAAATCGATTTTGTAATGCTGGTGTCTGACAGGGCGGCTATCTTAATGAATAATGACATGTGGCATTGCATGATTGTCTCGTGAAAATTTATTATTTCATGGCGTGAAATATTTTAAACTTTTTCATAGCGTAAACCTTTGTAGTGTCATTCACGGCATGAACATTTTGGATCTTGTTAATGGTGTGAACCTCTATAAGGTCATTCACAACGTGAACGGTTTGGATCTTGTTCACGGCGTGAACCTCTTTTTTGCAGTTTCACATGGAATGCATAAACTCGAATTTTTCTCATTTTTCCTTTATGCTCAAGCAATCAAACATGCACATGATGAGTGAAAGATACATTTCTTACCTCATACCCATTTGTGCAATCATAGGATACCTTTTTTTATTGCCATGAGAAGTAAGGGGTCACCTGGGCTCTTTTGGGCATTCGTTTGATGTAGTCATTTTAGTTCCATGTGGGAGTTTTTTATTGTTCCTTCCACCCAAATGAACAATTTTGTCACTATTTCTGGTTGTGGAGGGATTCTATTTGCATCTCCATACTGAACCTCTTTACTTGTATCTGTATCTCCCTTCTAAACCTCTTTGCTTCTATCCTTAGGTTCCTTGTTTAGTGCTGTTTTCTTTTTCCACCACAAAAGAGTTGGTGTGATGCTAACTTCGAGCTGTTTGTGGTATTGGCCACACTGAGTTAGGTTTAGGTACCCATATTATTGCATTGCCTTTGATAGTAGCCTTGTGCTCGCAACAACAGTAGTAAGTCCTTTCGGACCCATTACTTATTATGGAATCTTTGAGTTCTCTTCGGATGCTTGGAGTCCTGCCACTTGGTTCGTTGGTAAGGTCGGACTCTTGAATTGTGTGCAAGTTCTTCTTTGGGTCTTTATACTATTCATGGTGTCCTTGTCTAGTTGCTCTTTAAGTTGATTCTTGGGCACCCACTTATGTGTACCCTTAGATGTTGGGTATTGTGTGGGCAAGCTCCGCTGCATGGGTGCTAGTTCTGTTTTCTGAGATGTTGCCTCTACACTTGTTGTTTATATCAGTTATGATGTGCTTCCCTTTATTTGTCGAGTTCCATAAGGGTACGGACATGACCTTCTCGCATGTGCTTAGCAATGTTGTTCTCTCTTCCCATTGGATATTGCATTTACTGGCATAGATCCAGGATCGCCCTAGTATCATCTCTTCTTCCATGGAAACTACAGGCATGACAAACACCTTTTCGACCAAGGAATTATTTCTGATGGAAATATTAACATTGAAATATCCCTTGGCTTTTGTGTGGTTTTCAAGTGAACACTACAAACTTGTGCATCACTGGGTTCAAGGTGTGTTTTATCTAATGCTACCCAAGTTTCATATGAGATCAAGTTATGACTTGACCCCATATCTATTAATGCAATACTTGTTGCATGGCTCTTAGCTATAGTAAGTCCCAACCTTGAGTCATGTTGGCTCAATGTTTAGTTCCCCTTTGTCTAAAAAGGTCACAGAAGCCATGTTGACATGTATTAGTCTTTTGTGCATTAATTGTTTGGCCTTGGCCTCCCTAGCCTTAGCGTCTTCTTGCGCTTGCTAGATTTTTTCTGTTACAAGCGGTTTTGTTTGTTTTAAGAGATGTTCTTGCAAGAGCATCTCTTAGGTTAGTGGTCCAAAATATTTTTTTAGTTTACTTCCATTGGTGACAACCAATCCGTATCTTCAATTTCATAGATGAAACCCGTAGCAATGAGCTTGTCTATTTCCTCCTTTATAATTGCCGCATACTTAGGAATCATCTGATATGGTTTTTGCTTGGTTGGTCTTGTCCCTTTTATAATTGGAATCATATGCTGGACTACCTCAGGTGGTACCCCTCATATCTTTGTAATCCATAGCAATGAGCTTGTCTATTTCCTCCTTTATAATTGCCGCATACTTAGGAATCATCTGATATGGTTTTTGCTTGGTTGGTCTTGACCCTTCCATAATTGGAATCATATGTTGGACTACCTCAGGTGGTACCCCTCATATCTTTGTAATTCTAGGTGAAACAATCCTTAAATTCCTTGAGAAGAGCTATGAGCTCATCCTCTTGGGCCGAAGTCAACAACAAGTCCTTAGCAATGTATAAAGGACAAGCTTCCCCCCTGGTCCTTAGCAATGTATACAGGACAAGCTTCCCCCTGGTCCTGCAATATCCACTTCCTTGACTTCTGTAGGTAGGGCCATCGTATGATCTTAACAGCCCATCCTCCTTTACCCTTCAGCCCATCCTCCTTTACCCTTGTTGCTGCGCTAGTTACACCACTTTCCTCCTCTCACCAAAACTGTATAAGTTTTGAAGTGGTCGGGTACTGAGAGAAAGTTTGGTTTGTCCTCTTTTTCACTTTTGGTTTCAACCATGACCTTTCTAGCTTCACGTTCTGCTTCCGTGCGAAGGCTTAGTTACGTTTTTGGCACCCAGCTCTTGTAAGCTTGGGTGTTCTAGATCCTAAAGGACAACCTTCTCCTTGTGTCTTCCTTCCAGTGATATCTTACTGAACTCCTCACCCCAATCCTTTGAGAACTCATCGTGTACCTTAGTGGCCTTGAGGTATCTCAACCACTGGGCATCTATGGGTTTTCTTTGTAGTAGGGCATTTCACCCCCATCGTCTAAGGTGTTGGGCACTGGTCTAGCTTTGTGCTATGGTACCTTCTGTACTTGATGTCTCCTCTTCTAATTCTTCATCAATGGTCTGCCAATTTATCATATAGATAGAGGTCATGGGAACGGTTCTAGATTCCACATACTAGGTCCCCCTAGGTTGTATTACATCAATGGTGGTCAACACATGCATCCAATTTTCACTGAAGCCCAGAGGAGGAAGTCACATATACATTTCCATTTCCTCTTCATCCTTGGGATCTCCCACCGAGGGCTAGCATATTTGTACAGAGGTTTTCCGTTCCGTTGTGTCACCAAATCATTACCAAACACTTGCCCCTCCATGGGGTGTGCTTTCCATGTTCCCAGATCAATCTTTAAGATTTGCGAATCCCTACGTACATACACATGATCTAAGGCTCAATCATGCACCAATTTGTATTCCCTCTCATGAAGGGTCTCCCTAATACTATGCCATACGAATCTGGTTGGCATAGGAAGTCCATGACCACAAATGTATGATGGTAGCAAAACGTAAAGAGTTTGAATTTAACATTCACTAGAAGCCCAATGGGCCTCCAAGATGTTCTGTCAGCCATCTTAACAATTAGATCTGGTTTTTTTAGATAAGGCTTTCCCCAATTTTCCCAACAACATTTTGTGATGATACTAACCCTAGCCCCACCATCCAGGATAGTGAGTGCCTGGTACCCATTATGATGAATTGGGATTGTAGCATTTGTGTCATCGCTTTCGTAGTAGTGTCCCATCTGATTAACTGGTATCTTAATGACTCGAGTTTTCCTTGTATGCCTCAAGGTCTAGTCTGCTTCAGTCTGCCTTCTACCCATTCCTTTACATCTGTCCATAGGGTTGGTGAATTGTGTAACAGTTGCCCTAATGGCATTTGTATAGGTGTGGATAGCACAGCCACCCCGTGAGACTCCCTATGTCCTTGGGTTCTTTGGAGATAGAAGGTTCCTCCCATGTATGTGTCTCGTATTCCTTCATAGGGGGGAAGGAATGCATGGACTCCCCATTTTCCTCATACATTGTGGTCAATGTGTTTGCTTGGGAATCCTCTTCTGTTTCTTCCAAAATTGGGGTGGGGACATCCAATTCCCTATCCCCCAGGTTGGCTCGTTTCGTGGATAAATTGTATCCCTCACGCGGTTGGCTCTCAGCTTGGGCTCTTAGCTGGCTTCATGAAGCCATTGGCACTCTTCCACACTAAGGCCCTAGCATCTTTGAGCTTCCTTATTTCCTCATTGGCATTGGGGTATTCACCGACCCACTTAGGAAATGTTGGTTGCTCCCTTTGCTCTTCCTGGTGGTTTGAACCTTTGTGAGATTGATCCCTTTATCCCCCTCTTCCTTAGATTGGGTGGATCCGGTGTCTATTGTATCTTATTTGGATCCATCGTGGATTGTTGATCTTGTGTCACCCTTACCCACTTTTTTCACTCTTCTCCCCTTATGGCCAGTTTTGGAATTAATATGGTTAAAATTATGATTTAAATTCATAATTTGATTTTAAGAATAAAAGAGGAACTACGATCATATTTCCATTACAAGTTTTTATTCTTTAGAAAAATTTGAGAATTATGAGTAATAGAGCGAAGCTATGGAAAACTTTTCAGAAAATAATATATATCTTATTTTTATGCATAATGCTAAAAGAGGAACTCCTACCATATTCTAGGATTGGACAGCTTATGCAAAAAGAATGATTTTCATCATATTCATGAGAAATAATTTTTTAATAATTATGCTTAATTAATTGATTAAGAGAAAAGAATAATTTTTGGTAAATTTATTTTATGCAAAAACAGGAATTCCCATGATAATTGAGATCCAAGAAATTAAATGGTAAAAGAGGAATTTTTGGCATATTTCAAATTATGAGTATTTATAAAAAAAAGTGGAATTTTGAGCATTATTAATTTTATTGGGAAATATGGGTCGAATTGATTTTTGTAAATCCCATGAATCTTTGACTCAAAAAGAAGAATATTGAATATGTAAATCCTAAAAGAGCAACCAAAATGCAAAGCCTAGATGAGTATTGCTTCCCCTTTGAAGAGGAAGACATACTCTCTACAGAAGAGTCATTTGAAATAGAGTGTATAAACTATAGGCTTGAGAAAGCATGTAGGGAATTAGATAATTCCCTTACAAGATTAAAACAATCTCTCAAAACATCATTCGGAGGAATGCTCTTCTCTCCTAATAAAGCCAACATCACATCGGCACTTGTAAGATTCCTCTCTCGGACTTTTGAGGTGTGCAGGTGTGTAAGAACCTCCCCTTCTGATCTTATAGTTATTCCTCTCTCTGAAATAAAAGAAAGATCTTGTTTTGGCCTAGAGAGAGAAAATGTCTAGAGGGAGATAATTCAAAATTGAGATATTTTTGGAGATAAAAATCCTCATAGTGTCTAAAATGGTTTCCCCTGAAACAGAGATTCAAAAAGAAAATTCCAATGTGCAATTGGAATTAATTGAAAATAGGTAAAAAGGACAACCTACGGGTCCAGATTTTCAGAAATTTTTGAATTATGCTCCAATTAAGGTTCCTAAGGACCAATAAGATTAATCCAAATGTAGGGAGGAGATAAATTGAAGAATAAAAGAAAATCTCCCAAAAATTAGTAAATACTTACATAAGATGAAGAGTTGACTAAGGACAAGGTTTATTAGTTAAAAAAGAAGAGATATTTAGAGGAAATGATGCATTTTAACACCTCAGTGTGGGGATCTCCCCTCATGAAGGAGGTGCCTAGTTCACATGTGTGGAGGAGTTTTAAACTCATAAATAATGAGATATTTTCATCTCTCCTCTCTCGTGTTTCAACTAGATACAAAATAATGAGATATTTTCATCTCTCCTCTCTCTAGATTCAACTATTTTCATCTCACCACATGTGTGGAGGAGTTTTAAATTCATAAATAATGAGATATTTTCATCTCTCCTGTTTCAACTAGATCTAAAAAGTAAGCTAAACAGACCTAAAAATGGTCAAAAATTGACAAACTGATCTAGAAAATTCTAGAATCAAATTGCTTGGTTAGAGGCTCATTTTTTCCTATAAATAGAAGCCTCCCCCTTTGTAAAAGGCTAATAGTGTTTATGCACTATTACTCTACTCCTACCCAGAGCCAATTACATTGAATTTTCTTGATAATTTAATTGTTTTTGGCTTAATCCTCTCCAAAGTAATTGGTGGCCACTTTTGATCCAAACAAGAGTAGAACCCTCAATCCCTCAAGCCAAAGGAATGCTTACAAACTCTATGTAAGCTAAATTCTTCTTACTTTTAAATTTTAAATCTATGGTTTTTTTAATCTTCTTGTTTTTATAGTTGATTAAATTAAAATTTGATGCTATGCCTTGATGATGAAAAGGCCATTTCCTTCTCTTCCTTACAATTCAGCCCTTCTTTATCCTAGAATGATTAACAAACAGATTGATTAAACTTTTCTTATTGTTTACTCTCTTGAAATTGAAAATTGTGTAGATTAGAGTCCTTTATATCTTATTGGGATTGATTTAAATAGAAAATAAAATGTTAAAAATTGAGAAATGGTCAGCCATACAAAGGAGATTATGGTAAAATTTTCATGAATTTTATGGAAAAGAAAGTTTATTTTTATGTTATTCAAAAAGAGTAATTCCCACCATTTGTGCATTCTAAAAGAAATATTCTAATTTACTCCATGTACATATTCACCTATGAATATGCATGGATATCACTTATATTAATTATAAAAATTAATTTCTATGTATAGAAAGATGCATAATGGAAATTTTTATTATAAAAGTATTTTTTTCATTAAAATTGATTTTATGCATAGAAGAATGCATAAAAGATTTATTTTTATTTCAAAAGTGTTATTCTCATTAAAATTGATTTTATGCATAGAAAGATGCATAAAAGGTTTATTTTTATTTCAAAAGTGTTATTCTCATTAAAATTGATTTTATGGTGTTATTCTCATTAAAAATTGGTTTTACGCATAGAAGGATGCATAAAAGATTTATTTTTATTTCAAAAGTGTTATTCTCATTAAAATTGATTTTATGCATAGAAAGATGCATAAAAGATTTATTTTTATTTCAAAAGTGTTATTCTCATTAAAATTGATTTTATGCATAGAAAGATCTATAAAGGATTTATTTTTCTTTCAAAAGTGTTATTTTCATTAAAAATGATTTTATGCATAAAGGATTTATTTTTATTTCAAAAGTGTTATTCTCATAAAATATGGTTTTATGCATAGAAGGATGCATAAAGGATTTATTTTATTTCAAAAGTGTTATTCTCATGGTTTTATGCATAGAAGGATGCATAAAGGATTTATTTTTATTTCAAAAGTGTTATTCTCATTAAAATTGGTTTTATGCATAGAAGGATGCATAAAGGATTTATTTTTATTTCAAAAGTGTTATTCTCATTAAAATTGGTTTTATGCATAGAAAGATGCATAAAGGATTTATTTTTGTTTCAAAAGTGTTATTTTCCTTAAAATTAAATTTATGCATGAATAGATGCATACAAGGATTTTTATAAAAGTGTTATTCCCACCATTGAAGTTGATTTTTTTTGCATAAATAGATGCGTAAAGAATCTTCATATAAAAAATTAGAATTTTCTTAAATTCTATGAAATAGATATTAATAGAGGTGATGAGATGTGAGGTGAATAGATGTGATGAGATGTGAATCAGATAGATGTGATGTGAATAGAGGTGATGAAATGTGATGAGATGTGAGGTGAATAGATGTGATGAGATGTGAATCAGATAGATGAGATGTGAATCAGATAGATGTGATGTGAATAGAGGTGAATAGTGTTGAGATATCAAGCTCTAGTGAGGCGGTGGACACTGATGACCCGCCTGGGGGATAGGCCCCGCACTTACACCACTGGCATGGTTGGTGAGATCTTGGGTGATATGCGGCCAGTGGGATGACAGGTTGTGTGACAGCCACTCTAGAGACTGGCATAGTTATAGCGCCAGCTCATTTAGTCGGGTTCACACTATAGAGAACCCGTGTATGTATTTGGTTGAGTACCTTTCATATTGTGTGTACTCTTATTCTTGTATATGGTGTGTTGAGTGTTGAGTAGAGAAGAAGAAGATTTTCAGCCTCTCACCTTGTGTGTTCTCTATTAGGGTTTTGTGAGTGTGTGTG
Organism: Cibotium barometz; assembly: GCF_041138505.1. Classification (NCBI taxonomy): domain Eukaryota; kingdom Viridiplantae; phylum Streptophyta; class Polypodiopsida; order Cyatheales; family Cibotiaceae; genus Cibotium; species Cibotium barometz. Next base: position 47,011,970 of record NC_141072.1, read on the forward strand.
TGTGCTTGCAAGAGCTCAAGCACTCTACCCCCCTGCATCTTTTCATGGTATCAGAGCCTGGTTCGTGCTAAGGGCTGAGCTGCAAGCAAGAGAACCACAGGAAGCGGTACGAGGGTAAGAGCTTCAACTACTCTTCCCTATTGTGTTGGTGACTACACCCTTGTCGGGAGCTCTACGAGAGGCACCGGCAAACGGTCTCTGATTGAGGAGCTTTCTTCGCGGGAGTAAAGCTATTGGGCAACTATATAGTCCTATCGGACTGAAATTTTGGGCCGAAAACGCGTTTCGGGCGCGTCTGGACCTCCGTTTTTCAGAAAGCAGGCAATTTCGAGCACTGCAGGTAAGTCATCAATTCTCTGCAGAACTCTGTTTTAAGAACTGCAGGAAGACAGATTGACTATGCAGACACTGTGGGTGCTGCAAAGAGGTCTACAGTTGCCATTGGGTGTATGTATGTACATTGAAGTCACTGGTTGTGACATTTGAGAGTACTATAGTACCGCTGTGCAGAAAATACTGCAGGTTGTGTAGAAAACCAGAGTGCAGTTTCTGGTGAAATTGTGTGTTTGGCAAGATGTCTAATGATGGCATAACACAGATTGTGGCTGAGAAGCTGGATAAGAATAACTTCCATGCTTGGAGGTTCAGGTTGACAAATTTCCTGATGGGAAAGGGTTATTGGGACTACATAGAAGGTGAGCATGAAGAGGCACCGGAGATACCGTATATAAATCCGACTGCTACAGATGTGAAAGAGTTTAAAGACTGGAACCAAGGAGCCAGGAAGGTTATGTATTGGCTTTCCATTAGTATACAGGACACCATGATTGGGCACATTCAGGATGCCAAGTCCCCCAAGGAGGCGTGGGACACCTTGGTAAAGCTTTATGAAACAAATACCAAGGCACGCAAGATACAGTTGAAGAATGAACTTCATACTGTGGAGAAAAAGAGCATGTCTGTGAATGACTATGCGCTGAAGATAAAGGGTATTGTGGAATCCCTTGCATCTATTGGTGTGTCAGTAGATGATGATGACAAGGTGGAAGTCTGTCTACGTGGTCTCGGGCCACAATACAAGGCATTTAAGACGTCTATTCAGACTCGGGAAAACATTCCCAACTTTACAGATTTGGTGTCTATGCTGATTATCGAAGAGAAGAACTTGGGTGAAGACCAACAGTCTTCACAAAGCAAAAACAGTTCAGAGCAACAGGCCTTCTACACGAGTTCAGGAAGAGGACGAGGTAGAGGAGACCGTGGACGCGGTCAAGGAGGTGGCTGAACATGTAATCAAAATTATGGCCATCAGCAGCAGCAACAACAACAGTCCCAGAATCAACAACAACAACAACACGCAGGTGGAAGAGGCAAATTCAGAGGCAGGGGGAGTCAAAGAGGCCGTGGAAATTGGCAAAGGTAGTACAATGATGCACGTGAATGCTATTATTGTGGTAAGCCTGGACATGTGCAGGCAGAATGTTATAAAAAGCAGGCTGACATGCAAAATGGGAAAGTGCAGCAAAACAACTATGCATCCTCAAGCAGAAATAATGAGGATAATGAGAGGTTGTTTGTTATGCAGCATGTCGTGAATGCCATGTCTGAAAATGTTGATGCAGCACAAAAAGATAATGTATGGTATGTGGATTCAGGCGCTTCGAACCACATGACGAGTCATGGGGAGTGGTTCAAGGAGATGAAAAACCCGGAAAGCCCAGGTTTTGTGGAAACAGGGGATGACACTGCTCATCCAATTGCCCACGTTGGAGATGTGCCATTGTCTATGCAGGATGGCAAAGTGAAGTACCTTGCAGATGTACTTCATGTACCGAACATAACAAAGAATCTGGTTTCAGTTGGCCAGATGATTGAGCGGGGTTTGCAGGTTCGGTTTAACCCTGATGGGTGTTATGTTGAAAATTTTAAAGACAAGTGCAGGTTGGTTGCAAAAGGCAACAGAGTGGGCTGAATGTTTACGTTGAATGTAGACATGCCTGAAATGAGTGCTGCGATGTTTGCAAATGGTTCAGGAGTTGTTGCAGACACAGACATATGGCATAAAAGAATTGGACATGTAAATGTGCAGAGATTGAAGTCTATGCAGACAAAAGGAATTGTGACAGGGCTGCCAAAATTTAAAGTGGAAGGTATGCAGAAAATATGTGAAGCATGCCAATTTGGGAAGCAAACAAAGCATGTGTTTCCACGTAACAGATATGTGAGCAGAAATGCACTAGATCTTGTGCATTCAGATGTATGGGGTCCTACGAAGACCATATCTATGGGAGGCTGCAGGTATTATGTGACTTTCATTGATGACCACACAAGGAAAGTGTGGGTATATTTCATGAAAGAGAAGAGTGAGGTGTTCACTCACTTTCAGAATTTCAGAGTTTTGGTTGAAAAGCAAACAGGGAAATATGTAAAGTGCCTAAGGTCAGATGGAGGGGGAGAGTACTTCTCCAATGAGTTCTCTGAATTTTTGAAGAAGAATGGTATTCGGAGACAGTTTACATGCAGATACACTCCGCAGCAAAATGGAGTTGCTGAGCGGAAAAACAGGCACATTGCAGAGATTGCGCGAGCATTGATGGAAGAGAAGAATATGCCGCATTGCTATTGGGCTGAGGCTGTTTCTTCAGCAGTATACATCATGAACAGGACTCCAACTGCAGCCATACATGATGTAACTCCAGAGGAGAGGTTTACTGGCAGAAAACCTGATTTGTCTCATCTGGATGCATTGCATATGTGCATGTGCCAGATGAGCTGAGAACTAAGCTGGATCCGAAAGCTGAAAAATGTGTGTTTATTGGATATTCCCTTGAGCAAAAGGGATACAGGTGTTATAACCCTGCTACACGTGAGTTGAGAGTAAGCAGGGATGTTGTCTTTGATGAGATGAGTGTTGAGATTCAAGCTCGATGTCAGTGTGAGCCAGCTATGCTATGTGCTGGCAGATTAGGTAGGAACATGTGTGAGACATAAATGACCGCGTGTCCAGCTGGTCATAGTGTGTGGACATTAGCTAGGGTTAGTAGAGTGTGGACACAAGTCATTGTGTGTTGTGTGGATTATGGATTAGTGCATTATGCTTTGTGTGAGAGTGGACATGGCTTCCCTCTATGGTTAGAGTTTGCAATATACATTAGGGTTTGCTCCTGTGTGTGTGTCTCCTCCTCCTCTACCGTTCTTTCAACATGGTATCAGAGCCTTGTGCTGTTTATTAGGGTTTATGAGTGAGTGAGTGAAGAGGGAAAAGAAGAAGCTGTGAAGAGAAGCTGTGAAGCTTGCCATTGGAGCTGTGAAGCTTGGAGCACACCAAATACTATCAGATCTGAAAGCTTGGCCTACCGGGTAAGGTCCTCTAAACATCCTTGAGCGGATTGCAGGTAATACAGGCAAAAACAAAGCAAATCAAAGCAAGGCAAAATTTTGGTTTTTGAAGCTTTCCATTAAAGCTTGGGAACATTGATGTATGGTGGAAATACGCGTGATTCTGGAAAAAGACATATGTATTTGTCAAAGAGGGATGTATTGGAAACCCATGTGCAAGCCTTGAACAAAGTTTGGAGCAATTTGGATGTATTTGATTGAGTGAAAATTCTGGTTTTTTGAGCTCTCACAAAACAGTGAAAAAGAAGCCCAAAATTGAAGCATTTGGAGTGTGATTTTGGCTCAAATCCAACCATTGGTGAGTTTCACACATACCTAGGTGTCTTGGGCACTTGTAGCACTCATCAATTATCATCATAAAGCTTCCCAAAGGGCCCTACAGCAGGCGGCGCAGTCCATACAGAGAAAACAGAGCATTTTTTCTGGTTTTTGCCTACGAGGAGATTGATTTCTCACTTGGTGTTTGATATCTTCCACAAATTCCTTAGAAATTGGATGATTTACATCTTGGAGAAGAGGGCTATGTGATTTGTTTGGTCAATGATGCTTAATTGAGCTAGGAATGAGTTGATTAAAACAGGCTGTCCACTGGTTGCAGAGAAACAGAGCATTTTAATCGAGCAATTAATCTTTGGTGTTTTACAATTGGACAAATTCCTCTTACATGGAGTTGATGGACACTATTGCTAAGCCAATGAATGCCTGGTTGCTCAATTTGGTCAAATATTGAAGAAATTAGAGCCAAATCATTACTGGTTTTTCTGGTTTTTCTGGTTTTTCCAAAAACAGAAAAAGGGGTTTTCAAAAATTGATAATTACCCATGTCAGATGGAGTTGATACTCAACATTGAGGTTCACTAGGTGTCAATGCAAGTTGCCTACACTTGATTGCACCATTACATTGCGATTTGGAGCCTTGGAAGGCGTGTCAATTCAGGGTATCCCGCACTGCGTGAGTCAGTTCATCTTGGATGATTACAGGTTGATTTCCTACATCAAATTTGGAGTTTGTTGGCTACCTTGGAGTATCTGGAACATTCATTGGAGTGTGGTTGAGCTGAGGAAGGCTCATTTACAGATTTGAAGTGTGTGGAAGGTGTATGCATTGAGCAACATGTCGGATAATCCAGTTCAGATTGTTGGTGAAAAGCTGGATAGGAAGAACTTCCAGGCATGGAAGTACAGGATAAAGAGTTTCTTGAAAGGAAAAGGATTTTGGAATCTCATTACAGGTGCTGAGCCAGAGCCTGAGCTACCTCGGCAACCTACACAGCAGCAGCTTATTGCTCATAAGCAATGGTCAAAGAGAGCATTTAAAGTGCTGCATTATTTGTCTATATGCATTTCTGATGCTATGCTCATACACATTCAGGATGCTGAGAATCCCAAAGATGCATGGGATACTTTGGTCAAGATGTTTGATACAGATACGAGTGCTCGCAAGTCTCAATTGCGACAGCAGATACACAATGTGAAAAGGAATAAAAGGAGCATACATGATTATGTGCAAGAAATCAAGAAGTTTGCAGATGCATTGGCCACAATAAATGCCCCCATGCCTGATGATGATTTGGTGGATATTACCTTGCGTGGTCTTGGCAAGGAATACAAATCTTTTGATACATCTATCTCAGTGAGGAGTACAGGTCTACCTGATTTCGATGAGTTGGTTTCCCTCTTGTTGGTTGAGGAAATCAAGCTCAGTGATTCATTTTTGGATGCATCTACTAGCCATGATGATGGCAGAAATCAGGCTTTCTACTCGCAGAGAGGCTTTAGAGGCAGGGGGAGATTTTCATCACGTGGACGTGGTGGTAATGGTCGTGGATGGCAAGATAGACCTCCACAACAGAATTTTCAGCCTTCATATGGTGCTCGAGGTGGACGTGGATATGCACCTCAGCGAGGCAGAGGTACCCCCCGTGGAAGAGAACGTTGGCAAGGCCAACAAAATTCTATGCAAGATGTGGAATGCCATTATTGTGGCAAATATGGTCATATGGCGAGAGATTGCTTTCGCAAACAGAATGATTTGAGAGGGGGAAGAGCACAACGTGGTGGTCATTATGGTGGAAACTATGCACAACATGGTGGTAACTATGCATCAAGTAGCAATGATGGAACTGCAAATCATTTGTTTGCCATGAAGCATGTTGTGGGTTCTATGACGACAAATGCTGAGAATGATAATACATGGTATATGGACTCAGGAGCATCAAATCATATGACATGCCATGGTGAATGGTTTGAGCACATGAAGCCAATAGATGTCAAAGGCTATGTGGAAACAAGTGATGATACCCAGCATGTCATTACACATGTTGTGGAAGTGTACCATTGGTCATGCATAATGGTCAGACAAAGTCTATGTCAGATGTGCTGTATGTGCCTTCGATCACTAAAAGCTTGGCCTCAGTTGGTCAAATGGTAGAACAGGGATTACAGGTTAGATTCAATGAGCATGGATGCTTCGTTGAAGACTTCAAACATGGATGTAGAGTGATTGCTAAAGGCAAGAAAGAAGGAAGACTGTTTAAGCTGGATGCTGGAATTCCTGAGCTAAAATCAGCCATGTTCTCAAAGAGCAGGAATGTGGTACAGGATATTGATATGTGGCACAAGAGGATTGGCCATGTAAATATACAGAGATTAAAGAACATGCAAACAAGAGGCATTGTCAATGGATTGCCTAGGTTCAAATATGATGGACATATGCATGTTTGTGAAGCCTGTCAGTTTGGGAAGCAGGCAAGATTGAGATTTCCTAGAGAAGGAAATATGAGTAACAGGCCACTTGAGATAGTACACAGTGATGTATGGGGTCTTGCACAAAACCCATCTATCAAAGGCAGTTTATACTATGTTACATTCATAGATGATTTCAGCAGGATGACATGGATATACTTTCTGAAAGAGAAGAGTGAAGTGTTGGAAAAATTCATGGATTTCAAAGCTTTTGCAGAAAAGCAGTATGGCTGTTGGATTAAATGTCTGAGGACAGATGGAGGTGGTGAATACACCTCAAAGGCTTTTGAGCATTTCTTGAGGAAGCATGGAATAAGAAGACAATTGACTTGCAGGTATACACCTCAGCAGAATGGTGTGGCTGAGAGAAAGAATAGAGTTATATGTGAAGTGGAAAGGGTAATGCTTAATGAAAAAAGCATGCCAGATTACTATTGGGTAGAAGCATGTGCTACTGCAGTGTACATATTGAACAAAACACCTACAGCAGCCATTCATGGAAGCACGCCAGAGATGCGGCTCACAGGTTACAGGCCAGACATTTGACATCTTAAAGTTTTTGGATGCATAGCTTATGTACATGTGCCTGATGAAAGAAGAAGGAAGTTGGATCCTAAAGCAGAGAAATGTGTATTTGTTGGATATGCACAGGATCGAAAGGCCTACAAGTGTTATAATCCACAAACTAGACAAGTGGTCATCTCACGTGATGTGGTGTTTGATGAGCTTGCTAGTTGGTATAAAGCAAAAGATGAGGGTGTTATTGAGTCACTTGAGGCTGATGTACATGTGAACTTGCCACCACAAGCAAGTTCTAGTTCTACTACTATGTCTGGGCCAGCAGAAGCTGAGAGTAGCAGTGTACGTCCATGGTCAGGACGATTGAGGCATGAGAGTGTAAGCACTGGGAGTAGTGCTATGGATAAAGGCAAAAAGAAAGTCGAAGGAATTGGAATCACAGGATATGAGTCATCTAGTTCTGAGAGTTTGGATGAGGAGCTTGGCATACCTGTTTTACGCACACCTGGTGCTAGGCAGGACAGATATGTGCCACCGCATGCTAGAGTTACAGGTGTTCAGAGTGACCCGCATGCATTGCGGAGATCCCAGAGAGTCAGATATCCTGTTGACAGATTGACATATAGAGATTTTGCTATGCACTATGCATACATGACATCTATGGTGAAGCATGTGGAACCTACATGCTATACAGAGGCTATTGGAGAGCATGTATGGAAGAAAGCAATGGATGTAGAGATGGACGCATTGGTCCATAATGATACATGGGACTTGGTTGCACTACCAAAGGATAAGAATGTTATTGGATGTAAATGGGTTTACAAAGTGAAGTGCAAATCTGATGGTTCTATTGAAAGACATAAGGCAAGATTGGTAGCAAAGGGTTATGCACAGACCCAAGGATTGGATTATGATGAGACGTTTAGTCCAGTGGCTAAGATGGGCACAGTGAGAGCAGTCATTGCTATGGCTGCAGCTAATGGCTGGGAAATGCATCAGATGGATGTTAAGAATGCATTTTTGAATGGAGATCTACAAGAGGAAGTGTACATGGCACAGCCAGAAGGGTATGTACACCCTAGATATCCCACTCACGTTTGCAGGTTGAAAAAGGCATTGTATGGTCTAAAGCAAGCACCTCGTGCTTGGAGTGATAAGATGAGCAGATATCTTATCTCACTTGGTTTTCAGATTTCTACAGCAGATTCTTCACTCTATGTGAAGAAGACACAGCATGGGATTGTTTTACTAGTCATCTATGTGGATGACTTGATTATCACAGGTGATCATGGTGCAGATGTGATGCATGTCAAGAAAGCTTTGAGTGGGCAATTTGACATGAAAGATCTTGGTGAGTTGAGATACATCCTTGGCATTGAAGTGGTGAAAGATCATGCAGGTACTTGGTTAGTACAGCGCCAATATGCATTGGATATGTTGGCAAAGTATGGCACGACAGGGTGTAAGCCTATGAGTACACCATTGGAGCAAAATGTGAAGTCGCGGGCTGATTATGGCAAGGAATTGGATGATCCTTCTATGTACAGGAAGATGGTTGGTAGTCTCATATACATGACTATCACACGCCCAGATTTGAGTTATGCAGTGGGGCTAGTGAGCCAGTTTATGCAGAGCCCCAGGAAACCACATTTGGATGCAGTGAGACGCATCATGAGATATGTGAAGACCACAGCACATTATGGTCTATTTTATGAGAGTGGTAAAAGCTTGGACATACATGGCTACACAGATGCTGATTGGGCTGGTAGCGCATATGATAGGAGGTCTACTAGTGGATATGCTTTTACACTTGGAAGTGCTGTGGTGAGTTGGAGTAGCAAAAAGCAACCTACAGTTGCTTTATCCAGTACAGAGGCTGAGTACAGAGGTGCAGCCATTGCTACTTGTGAGGTTATATGGTTAAAGAGTCTCTTGGGAGATTTATGTGAGCCTCTTGATGGCAAAGTTGTCATACATTGTGACAACATGAGCAGTATACAGTTGGCAAAGAATCCAGTGTTTCATGCGAGGACCAAACACATAGAGGTCCATTATCACTTTGTCAGAGAGAAGGTGCTGGATGGTACAGTTGATCTTCACTATGTGAAGACTGATGAGCAGGTGGCTGATATCTTCACGAAGCCCCTTAGCAGGGAGAAGTTTGAGTACTTCCGGACTATGTTGGGAGTACATGGGATGAGCTTGAGGGGGAGTGTTGAGAGTTTTGATATCCCAATCTCATCTACATCTTCATCGGCAGTACATCATGAGCTTGAGAGGGGCTGTTGAGATTCAAGCTCGATGTCAGTGTGAGCCAGCTATGCTATGTGCTGGCAGATTAGGTAGGAACATGTGTGAGACATAAATGACCGCGTGTCCAGCTGGTCATAGTGTGTGGACATTAGCTAGGGTTAGTAGAGTGTGGACACAACTCATTGTGTGTTGTGTGGATTATGGATTAGTGCATTATGCTTTGTGTGAGAGTGGACATGGCTTCCCTCTATGGTTAGGGTTTGCAATATACATTAGGGTTTGCTCCTGTGTGTGTGTCTCCTCCTCCTCTACCGTTCTTTCAACAATGAGCAGCTGGTATGCTGCTGAAAAAGAAGCTGTTGGGGCTGATGTGAGTGGAAGTGTGGTTGCACAGAATGCAGGTCAGCAATCACAGTCTTTGAGTGGACCAGGAGAGTCCTCATCTAGTGGGTCTGTTGATAGACCATGGAGTGGCAGGCTGCGTCATAATACCAGCCCTGCAAATGTGATTACTACATCACGTAAAGGAAAAGAGAAAATGGTTGAGCCCCTTGGTATGCCTGACATTTCTGTAGGGCATTCTCATGTTGATGGAGAGTCTAGTGGCTCAGATATGAGCCTTGATGAGGAGCTTGGGATCCCAGCTATGAGAACACCTGGTGTAAAGAAGGCTATGGAATCCATGAATGAGAAGCTGCGAAGATGTGGGAGAGTGAGAAATCCTGTGCAGAGATTTACCTATGATGGTTATGTGGCACATCACTATGCATATATGGCAAAGGTTGTGTAGGTTGTTGAGCCCACATGCATTGATGAGGCTATTGGAAATGTGTGTTGGGAGAAAGCTATGGATGAGGAGATGGATGCACTATATGGAAATGAAACTTGGGATTTAGTGCAATTGCCAAAAGGCAAGAAAGCCATTGGATGCAAGTGGGTGTACAAAGTTAAACATAACAGTGATGGAAGCATAAACAGGTACAAGGCTAGATTGGTAGCCAAAGGATATGCGCAGACATATGGGATTGATTATGAGGAAACTTTCAGCCCAGTTGCCAAGATGGCAACGGTGAGAGTTGTGATAGCAGTGGCTACGTCAAAGCAATGGTCTTTACATCAGATGGATGTAAAGAATGCATTCTTGCATGGGGATTTGCAAGAAGAGGTGTATATGTTGCAGCCACCTGGTTATGAGGATGTGGGTCACCCCGAGCATGTTTGCAGGTTGAAGAAAGCCTTGTATGGCTTAAAGCAAGCACCAAGAGCATGGTCTGACAAGATTTCTGAATATCTTGTCACTATTGGCTTTCATGTAGCCAATGCATATTTCTCATTGTATGTGAGACATGGTGATAGAGGGGTTGTGCTTGTTGTCATCTATGTAGATGACTTGATCATTACGGGGGACCATGATGCAGAGATCTTTGATGTAAAGATCTTGCTTAGACAGAAGTTCGAGATGAAGGATCTGGGGGAGCTCACATATTTCTTGGGCATTGAGGTGATTAGGTCACCACATGGTATTGGATTACTGCAGAGACAATATGGCTTGGACATGTTGCCCAAGTATGGTATGACAGGCTGTAAGCCTATTTCTGTGCCATTGGATCAGAATGGCAAGTTGAGTGCAGATTCAGGAGAGATCTTGGAGGATCCTACTATGTACAAGAGCATAGTAGGAAGTTTGATCTACATGACGATCACCAGACCAGATTTGAGCTATGCTGTTGGGTTGGTGAGTCAGTTTATGCAGGTTCCACGGAAACCGCATTTGGATGCTGTGAGACGCATACTGAGGTATGTGAAGTCTACTTTACATTGTGGACTATTCTATGAGACTGGGACAGAGATATGTGTACATGGGTACACAGATGCTGATTGGGCTGGTAGTATCTCAGACAGAAGATCTACCAGTGGATTCATGTTTTCTTTGGGGAGTGCTGCTGTGACTTGGAGCAGCAAGAAGTAGCCTACGGTTGCTCTATCGAGTACGAAGGCCGAGTACAGAGGAGCTGCTATGGCAGCATGTGAGGTAGCTTGGTTGAGAAAGCTACTTGCAGATTTGGGTCTATCAGTGGATAGACAAGTTGTCATTTTCTGTGACAACATTAGTAGTATATAGTTGGCCAGGAACCCAGTCTTTCATGCTCGTACGAAGCACATAGAGGTCCACTACCACTTCGTCAGAGAGAAGGTCTTGGCAGGAGACCTTGACCTTGTTTATGTCAGCACAGAGGATCAGGTAGCTGACATCTTCACCAAAGCATTGGGTACAGAGAAGCTCCGCAGATTCAGGGCTTTGCTTGGTGTACATGAGATGGAGTTGAGCTCGAGGGGGAGTGTTGAGATATCGAGCTCTTGTGAGGCGGTGGACACTGATGACCCGCGTGGGGGATAGGCCCCGCACTTACACCACTGGCATGGTTGGTGAGATCTTGGGTGATATGCAGCCAGTGGGATGACAGGCTGTGTGACAGCCACTCTAGAGACTGGCATAGTTATAGCGCCAGCTCATTTAGTCGGGTTCACACTATAGAGAACCCGTGTATGTATTTGGTTGAGTACCTTTCATATTGTGTGTACTCTTATTCTTGTATATGGTGTGTTGAGTGTTGAGTAGAGAAGAAGAAGATTTTTAGCCTGTCACCTTGTGTGTTCTCTATTAGGGTTTTGTGAGTGTGTGTGTGTGCTTGCAAGAGCTCAAGCTCTCTACCCCCCTGCATCTTTTCAAATAGATGTGATGAGATGTGAATCAAATAGATGTGAATGAAGGGATAGATAGATGTGATGTGAATAGATAGATGTGATGTGAATAGAGGTGATGAGATGTGAGGTGAATGGATGTGATGAGATGTGAATCAGATAGATGTGAATGGATGGATGGATGTGATGTGAATAGAGGTGATGAGATGTGAGGTGAGTAGATGTGATGAGATGTGATCAGATAGATGTGAATGGATGGATGGATGGATGTGATGTGAATAGAGGTGATGATATGTGAGGTGAATAGATGTGATGAGATGTGAATCCGATAGATGTGAATGAAGGGATAGATAGATGTGATGTGAATAGAGGTGATGAGATGTGAGGTGAATAGATGTGATGAGATGTGAATCAGATAGATGTGAATGGATGGAGGGATGTGATGTGAATAGAGGTGATGAGATGTGAGGTGAATAGATGTGATGAGATGTGATGTGAATGGATGGATGGATGTGATGTGAATAAAGGTGATGAGATGAGATGTGAGGTGAATAGATGTGATGTGAATCACATAAATGTGAATGAATGGATGAGATGTGATGTCATGTGAATCAAGATGTAAAGGGATAATATGGGATATGAGTGGGTGTTATGTGATGAAAATGGATGTGAATGTATAAGTGAAGAATGGATGTGAATGTATATGTCAAAGAATGTGATGTGATGTGTCATGAATGTATGCGGATGTGAAGTGATAGATATGAATGTATAGATAGATGTGAGAAGTCGTACATGTGAACGATTGGATGGATGTGGATGGATGAGATGACATAAATATGATGTGGATAGAAGTGATGTGATGAGAATGAATGTGATGGATATGAATGAATGTGAATGTGATGGATATGAATGAATGTGATGTGATGGGATGTGAATTGGGATAGATGTGAATGAATGAGATGTGAGGTAAAATGAATGAGATGTGATGTGAGTGAATGTGATGTGGTCTGAATTAATGAGATGTGAATGAATGTGATGTGATGGGATGTGAATCGGGATAGATGTGAATGAATGAGATGTGAGGTAAAATGAATGAGATGTGATGTGAGTGAATGTGATGTGGTTTGCATGGATGAGATGTGAATGAATGTGGTGTGATGAGATGTGGATATGGGTAGATGCGAGTGGATGAGATCTGATGAGGATAAATTGAGGAAAGATGTGATGAGATGAAAATGATGTGATTGGATGAGAATAGGAGTACTTATGAAAATGATGTGATTGTGAATGAGAACAGTTTGGGTGTCACTGGGACAACCTAAACTCATCGCTGCAAGCAATAGTATTGCAAGAGGAGCCAATGGACAAAACATTAAAGTTCCAGGTTACTTTAGAAACACTACTCAAACAATTGATGGCGATATGGAATTTACATTCCATGTTACCCTAGATTCCCTTGAGTATGATGTCATCCTTTGTGGAACTTGGATAAGGGAATCATTGTATTCACTAGATGAATCCATGCAATTAGTCACCTTGAACACTCCTGCAGGCAATTTACAATTGCCATTACAGGAGGAAGAAACCTTGCAAGAGTTGGAACTTCGAACATGTCTTACTGAAAAAATCCCTAGGATTTTGATGGGATTGAAAATTGCGAATAAAATCACCACAGCTCAAGCACACCTTTATCCAACACGAGAACACAATCTCATGACCCTCAAGCTATGGCATTTGTTAGGTCAACCAACACTCACGGCACATCCCGGCACATCCTGAAAGAATACATTGTATACACAAGACTTGAACATGCCATGTTTGGGGTACTTTCAACATACAATGTATATTGAAACTAACCCCCTCACTTGTAAGATTTCTGTGGTTGAGTATGTTTTGGAAGCATATTTAATCTTGGGGCATAAATGGACTCTTGTTGCCCAAGCACCACTCTGCTTTGCTAGCGATAGAATCATCATGATGGTCAGTGAAAAGTTGACAATACCATACTGCCAGGAAGAGCATTCAACTTTAATGGATATCTATGATGTTGAATGCAAAAGGATATCTATGATGCTGAATGCAAAAGGATACAAGCCTCTTCCACAAAATCCCCTCTACACAATGACCTACCATCTATGTGAACGACCGACTCCGATAAAGCATCTACTCCTTCAACCCCATCCTCACCTCTATGAAGTTTGATGCTGCCAAAACCTCGCAATCAGCACAGCTATTCCTGAAGAAGTTCCCAGAGCCCAACCATCTATCTCTAACAAGAAACTAAAAGGAAAGACCCTAAAGCCTATGCTTTTTCATCGACAAACCTCAACAAAGGAGACAACCACATGCTCAAAGGCCTCGTCATCGACAGCCACTCCACAAGAGACTCTAACCTCATCATCATCAACAATGCCCATGAGTCTCAAACCCACAGCCTCAGCACCAGCCAAAGTCAAGAAAGGTGTAAGATTCCTCCCCCACCCCCTTTTTGATGTCTAGTATCTTCTTCTATAATCAATCCCTCTTCAGAAATATAAAAGACTTGTTTCTAACTGTTTTAACCTAGAGAGAGAAAATATTCTAGAGAGGGAATATTCAGATTTTTAATATTTTTAGATAGAAAATTATCTCATCTTATTAAAATAAGTTCCCCTGAAACAGAAATTCAAAAAGAACTTTCCAATGTGCAATTGGAATTAATTGGAAATGTGTATAAAGGACCTTAGTCTAAGGGTCTAGATTTTCAGAAATTTTTGGATTATGGTCCAATTAAGGTTCCTATGGACCAATAGCATCAATCCATGTGTAGGGAGGAGATAAATCCAATTTGAAAAAGAAGATACCCAAAAATGAGTAAATACTCACATAAGATGAAGAGTTGAAAATGTACAAGGTTTATTAGTAAAAAATTATGAGCAATATTAAAAGTATGACATATGTAAGGAAGAGGAGTTCTTTAAAGGAGGTGCATATTTCACATAAGATGAAGAGTTGAAAATGTACAAGGTTTATTAGTAAAAAATTATGGGCAATATTAAAAGTATGACATATGTAAGGAAGGGGAGTTCTTTAAAGGAGGTGCATATTTCACATAAGATGAAGAGTTGAAAATGTACAAGGTTTATTAGTAAAAAATTATGGGCAATATTAAAAGTATGACATATGTAAGGAAGGGGAGTTCTTTAAAGGAGGTGCATATTTCACATGCTTGAATGAGTTTTAAACTCATAAAAATTGAGATATTTCATCTCTCCTCTCTCCTCATTCAAGTCTAGTTCCAAAAAGTTAGCTTAACTCTCGGGGGGGTCACTATATGTAAATCCTCTATATCACGTGCGTTCAAGGCCTATTTAAAAAGTCCCTTATCTGTGAATTTTTTAGTGAATATAATGTATCCTTTCCTATTCAAATCTGTAAATTTTTTTAAAAATACAATAAATAGATCCCCTCTGTAAATATATTTCTGTAAGTTTTAAATATTTAAAATGTCCTTCTGTTGAACCCACGTGATACTTACATATTTGTACGAGTGACCCCCCCGAGGCTTAACTGACCTAAAAATGGTCAAATATTGACCAAACTGATTTAGAAAATTCTAGAATCAGTTTGTTTGGTTAGGAGCTCAATTTTTCCTATAAATAGAAGCCTCCCCCTTGTTGAAAAATATATAGTGTTTATGCATCGTTACTCTACTCCACCTAAGCCAAGAACTGTGAATTCATTTAATAATTCACTAGTTTTTGGAGCTTCCCTCTTTCTTCAATCCCCATTAGTGGCTCCATCAACATACTTAACCAATTGATTGGTTGGGGGCCTCTACCGTGAACAAAGAATCAAGCAAGTTGTAAGGTAATTAGTGAATATTCATCTTTCTATAATTTCTCAATGTTTCTCTCTTCTCAACCCCTCTCAAGCTTGAGAAGTTTAATTGGTATGGTTTTTTTTTAAATGCTATTGAAGTTTGAATAGTAGTGAAGAGTTACATAATTTAATAAATGCTATTGAAGTTAATTTTCATTTATGTTTAAATTATAATGATTCTTATGTAAATTCTCTCTCTCACTCAAGAAATGGTCATACTCATGACCCATTCTCAATCCAAATCAAGCTTTTCATAAAGCTTTTCCTTAACCCAAGATAAAGCTATGCTTGAGGCCAAATTAATGGCTTTTTCTTATGCTTTTAGTTTATGTATATTGATGATTCAATCCATTATGGATTGAGGATCCAATTAGAGAATCATTTTAATTATTTCCTTAATGATAAGCTTTATCCCTTAGAAAAATTGAGATTTATCAGTCATAGCAGCGGAGCTATGGCAAAATTTTTATAAAAATTATACATAAAAAATTTTCATTCAAAGCATAAAAAGAGGACTTCCTACCATATTCTAGGAATTATCATCCTAGATTAATTGAAAGAATTTCATTATAATCATGGAGAAATTGAATTTTAATATCATGCATAAAGGATAATTTTTTTATATCAAAAGTGTTACTTTTATCATTTTTAATTTTCATGCATAGAAGTATGCATAAAGGAAAAATTTTTATATCAAAAGTGTTACTTTTATCATTTTTTTAATTTTTCATGCATAGAAGTATGCATAAAGGAAAATTTTTATATCAAAAGTGATACTTTTATCATTTTTAATTTTCATGCATAGAAGTATGCATAAAGGATAATTTTTTTATATTAAAAGTGTTATTTTTATCATTTTTAATTTTCATGCATAGAAGGATGCATAAAGGAAAATTTTTTATATCAAAAGTGTTACTTTTATCATTTTTAATTTTCATGCATAGAAGTATGCATAAAGGATAATTTTTTTATATCAAAAGTGTTACTTTTATCATATTGGATTTCATGCATAGAGGTATGCATAAAAGTTGAATATTTTATTATAAAAGTGTTACTTTTAGCATAATTGAATTTCATGCATAGAGGTATGCATAAAAGATATGGGAAGTGATAAGATATGATAAGATGCATGTGGATGTGGATGTGGATGTATGAATGTGGATGTATGGATGTGAATGTGGATGTGGATGTGGATGTATGAATGTGGATGTATGGATGTGGATGTGGATGTATGGATGTGAATGTGGATGTGGATGTGGATGTATGAATGTGGATGTATGGATGTATGAATGTGGATGTATGGATGTGAATGAGGATGTAGATGTGGATGCATGGATGTAAATGTGGATGTGTATGTATGGATGTAGGCATGTAGATGTGGATGCATGAATGTGGATGTATGGATGTGAATGAGGATATAGATGTGGATGTATGGATGTGAATGTGCATGTAGATATGGATGTATATATGTGAATGGGAATGTGGATGTGGATGTATGTATGCATGTGGATGTGGATATGGATGTGTATGTATGAATGTGGATATGGGATGTGGATGTATAAATGAGGGAGTGAAAATGGAGATAAGCATGTAGATGTGGATGTATGGATGTGAATGTGGGTGTGGATGTGGATGTATGAATGTGGATGTATGGATGTGAATGAGGATGTGGATGTGGATGCATGGATGTAAATGTGGATTTGTATGTATGGATGTAGGCATGTAGATGTGGATGCATGAATGTAGATGTATGGATGTGAATGAGGATATAGATGTGGATGTATGGATGTGAATGTGCATGTAGATATGGATGTATAGATGTGAATGAGAATGTGGATGTGGATGTGGATGTATGTATGTATGTATGTGGATGTGGATGTATGAATGAGGACGTGATAATGAATGTATGCATGTGGATGTGGATATGGATGTGTATGTATGAATGCGGATATGGATGTGGATATGGATGTGTATGTATGAATGTGGATATGGGATGTGGATGTATAAATGAGGATGTGAAAATGGAGATAAGCATGTAGATGTGGATGTATGGATGTGAATGTGGATGTGGATGTGGATGTATGGATGTGGATATGGATGTGAATATATGATATGTGATGTGAAGGAATCTGAAGTGAAGAGATGGAAAATGATATGATTGGATGAGTACACATATAAATGAAATGTGGAATAAGTAATGTGGATTGCATGAGGGATAATGTGGAAAAATGAGAGTTAATATAGAAATTGTATTTGTAAACTGTTTGTAAATGCTGTTTGTAAATGGCTGTTTTATGTCAAGAATGCTGGGAAAGCATTTTGACCGTCTTGTGATTAAGGTCGTGGAGACCTAACTGATAAAGTTGCAACTGCTGACGGAGAGTCAATGGAGGACGTCTCGCGTAGCAAGGTCGGCCGAGGTCTTGACCAGCCTCGGTTCGATTAAAATGGTGAGCTTCCGGTACGGTGGATGAGGGACCAAGGAAGCGGCCTATGAGTGAAGCGCTAGGTCACCTGCGAAGGATCCTAGAGGGTGCTGACCATACGGTGCTCGGGCTCTGGGTCGCCCAGGATACCCACGCGTGCGTCGAGGAAGATATTGGAACAAGGAGTAAGAGTTGTTTTGTGAAACCGGGCATGGATCTGGTTGACTGACCTTGCTGGTCCTCAACGGATGAGTCCATGGCTCTTTTATATGGATCTGTTGGTTGATCTTGCTGATCTTCAACGAGAGTCCATCTTGATAAGTGATTATATTGCCGAGTATTATGGGCTAGGAACTATGGAAACGGCCTCTGTGTGGACAGGTGGTGAGCGTTCTAGTTGCCAATGATGCCATAGATACTCTGATGAAGGAATGATGGGAAATTATGAATCAACTGGATAAATTGGGAGATTGTGATCAGTGGTACTATGGTTTCATTAAAGGATTGTTTTAAAGTTAGTTGATGCTAAGAAAAAGGCAATTTTCATATTGGGTGTGTAAGTGGTGTGGCTAATTTTATGTTTGCATGAAATTCCGGCTAGGGGGCCTTGGAACTCTTTTCCTTGGTACCCGGGACAAAACCTAACCAAATTCCAAATTGGATCCCATCACTACAGTGGTTGGGCGGTTGGCTAACCCATGGGATCGGATGGGGTTAGGCTGGACTGATGGATCCGTAAATCGAGACTCAATTTCTTTTATTACGATAGATAAAGTAAATCCCGGATAGTAATTGTTCTATGGATAGGAATCAACGGCTGTGCCTCCTTGGTGGGGTAGAATGTAAGATTCCTCCCCCACCCCCTTTTTGATGTCTAGTATCTTCTTCTATAATCAATCCCTCTTCAGAAATATAAAAGACTTGTTTCTAACTGTTTTAACCTAGAGAGAGAAAATATTCTAGAGAGGGAATATTCAGATTTTTAATATTTTTAGATAGAAAATTATCTCATCTTATTAAAATAAGTTCCCCTGAAACAGAAATTCAAAAAGAACTTTCCAATGTGCAATTGGAATTAATTGGAAATGTGTATAAAAGACCTTAGTCTAAGGGTCTAGATTTTCAGAAATTTTTGGATTATGGTCCAATTAAGGTTCCTATGGACCAATAGCATCAATCCATGTGTAGGGAGGAGATAAATCCAATTTGAAAAAGAAGATACCCAAAAATGAGTAAATACTCACATAAGATGAAGAGTTGAAAATGTACAAGGTTTATTAGTAAAAAATTATGAGCAATATTAAAAGTATGACATATGTAAGGAAGAGGAGTTCTTTAAAGGAGGTGCATATTTCACATAAGATGAAGAGTTGAAAATGTACAAGGTTTATTAGTAAAAAATTATGGGCAATATTAAAAGTATGACATATGTAAGGAAGGGGAGTTCTTTAAAGGAGGTGCATATTTCACATAAGATGAAGAGTTGAAAATGTACAAGGTTTATTAGTAAAAAATTATGGGCAATATTAAAAGTATGACATATGTAAGGAAGGGGAGTTCTTTAAAGGAGGTGCATATTTCACATGCTTGAATGAGTTTTAAACTCATAAAAATTGAGATATTTCATCTCTCCTCTCTCCTCATTCAAGTCTAGTTCCAAAAAGTTAGCTTAACTGACCTAAAAATGGTCAAATATTGACCAAACTGATTTAGAAAATTCTAGAATCAGTTTGTTTGGTTAGGAGCTCAATTTTTCCTATAAATAGAAGCCTCCCCCTTGTTGAAAAATATATAGTGTTTATGCATCGTTACTCTACTCCACCTAAGCCAAGAACTGTGAATTCATTTAATAATTCACTAGTTTTTGGAGCTTCCCTCTTTCTTCAATCCCCATTAGTGGCTCCATCAACATACTTAACCAATTGATTGGTTGGGGGCCTCTACCGTGAACAAAGAATCAAGCAAGTTGTAAGGTAATTAGTGAATATTCATCTTTCTATAATTTCTCAATGTTTCTCTCTTCTCAACCCCTCTCAAGCTTGAGAAGTTTAATTGGTATGGTTTTTTTTTAAATGCTATTGAAGTTTGAATAGTAGTGAAGAGTTACATAATTTAATAAATGCTATTGAAGTTAATTTTCATTTATGTTTAAATTATAATGATTCTTATGTAAATTCTCTCTCTCACTCAAGAAATGGTCATACTCATGACCCATTCTCAATCCAAATCAAGCTTTTCATAAAGCTTTTCCTTAACCCAAGATAAAGCTATGCTTGAGGCCAAATTAATGGCTTTTTCTTATGCTTTTAGTTTATGTATATTGATGATTCAATCCATTATGGATTGAGGATCCAATTAGAGAATCATTTTAATTATTTCCTTAATGATAAGCTTTATCCCTTAGAAAAATTGAGATTTATCAGTCATAGCAGCGGAGCTATGGCAAAATTTTTATAAAAATTATACATAAAAAATTTTCATTCAAAGCATAAAAAGAGGACTTCCTACCATATTCTAGGAATTATCATCCTAGATTAATTGAAAGAATTTCATTATAATCATGGAGAAATTGAATTTTAATATCATGCATAAAGGATAATTTTTTTATATCAAAAGTGTTACTTTTATCATTTTTAATTTTCATGCATAGAAGTATGCATAAAGGAAAAATTTTTATATCAAAAGTGTTACTTTTATCATTTTTTTAATTTTTCATGCATAGAAGTATGCATAAAGGAAAATTTTTATATCAAAAGTGATACTTTTATCATTTTTAATTTTCATGCATAGAAGTATGCATAAAGGATAATTTTTTTATATTAAAAGTGTTATTTTTATCATTTTTAATTTTCATGCATAGAAGGATGCATAAAGGAAAATTTTTTATATCAAAAGTGTTACTTTTATCATTTTTAATTTTCATGCATAGAAGTATGCATAAAGGATAATTTTTTTATATCAAAAGTGTTACTTTTATCATATTGGATTTCATGCATAGAGGTATGCATAAAAGTTGAATATTTTATTATAAAAGTGTTACTTTTAGCATAATTGAATTTCATGCATAGAGGTATGCATAAAAGATATGGGAAGTGATAAGATATGATAAGATGCATGTGGATGTGGATGTGGATGTATGAATGTGGATGTATGGATGTGAATGTGGATGTGGATGTGGATGTATGAATGTGGATGTATGGATGTGGATGTGGATGTATGGATGTGAATGTGGATGTGGATGTGGATGTATGAATGTGGATGTATGGATGTATGAATGTGGATGTATGGATGTGAATGAGGATGTAGATGTGGATGCATGGATGTAAATGTGGATGTGTATGTATGGATGTAGGCATGTAGATGTGGATGCATGAATGTGGATGTATGGATGTGAATGAGGATATAGATGTGGATGTATGGATGTGAATGTGCATGTAGATATGGATGTATATATGTGAATGGGAATGTGGATGTGGATGTATGTATGCATGTGGATGTGGATATGGATGTGTATGTATGAATGTGGATATGGGATGTGGATGTATAAATGAGGGAGTGAAAATGGAGATAAGCATGTAGATGTGGATGTATGGATGTGAATGTGGGTGTGGATGTGGATGTATGAATGTGGATGTATGAATGTGGATGTATGGATGTGAATGAGGATGTGGATGTGGATGCATGGATGTAAATGTGGATTTGTATGTATGGATGTAGGCATGTAGATGTGGATGCATGAATGTAGATGTATGGATGTGAATGAGGATATAGATGTGGATGTATGGATGTGAATGTGCATGTAGATATGGATGTATAGATGTGAATGAGAATGTGGATGTGGATGTGGATGTATGTATGTATGTATGTGGATGTGGATGTATGAATGAGGACGTGATAATGAATGTATGCATGTGGATGTGGATATGGATGTGTATGTATGAATGCGGATATGGATGTGGATATGGATGTGTATGTATGAATGTGGATATGGGATGTGGATGTATAAATGAGGATGTGAAAATGGAGATAAGCATGTAGATGTGGATGTATGGATGTGAATGTGGATGTGGATGTGGATGTATGGATGTGGATATGGATGTGAATATATGATATGTGATGTGAAGGAATCTGAAGTGAAGAGATGGAAAATGATATGATTGGATGAGTACACATATAAATGAAATGTGGAATAAGTAATGTGGATTGCATGAGGGATAATGTGGAAAAATGAGAGTTAATATAGAAATTGTATTTGTAAACTGTTTGTAAATGCTGTTTGTAAATGGCTGTTTTATGTCAAGAATGCTGGGAAAGCATTTTGACCGTCTTGTGATTAAGGTCGTGGAGACCTAACTGATAAAGTTGCAACTGCTGACGGAGAGTCAATGGAGGACGTCTCGCGTAGCAAGGTCGGCCGAGGTCTTGACCAGCCTCGGTTCGATTAAAATGGTGAGCTTCCGGTACGGTGGATGAGGGACCAAGGAAGCGGCCTATGAGTGAAGCGCTAGGTCACCTGCGAAGGATCCTAGAGGGTGCTGACCATACGGTGCTCGGGCTCTGGGTCGCCCAGGATACCCACGCGTGCGTCGAGGAAGATATTGGAACAAGGAGTAAGAGTTGTTTTGTGAAACCGGGCATGGATCTGGTTGACTGACCTTGCTGGTCCTCAACGGATGAGTCCATGGCTCTTTTATATGGATCTGTTGGTTGATCTTGCTGATCTTCAACGAGAGTCCATCTTGATAAGTGATTATATTGCCGAGTATTATGGGCTAGGAACTATGGAAACGGCCTCTGTGTGGACAGGTGGTGAGCGTTCTAGTTGCCAATGATGCCATAGATACTCTGATGAAGGAATGATGGGAAATTATGAATCAACTGGATAAATTGGGAGATTGTGATCAGTGGTACTATGGTTTCATTAAAGGATTGTTTTAAAGTTAGTTGATGCTAAGAAAAAGGCAATTTTCATATTGGGTGTGTAAGTGGTGTGGCTAATTTTATGTTTGCATGAAATTCCGGCTAGGGGGCCTTGGAACTCTTTTCCTTGGTACCCGGGACAAAACCTAACCAAATTCCAAATTGGATCCCATCACTACAGTGGTTGGGCGGTTGGCTAACCCATGGGATCGGATGGGGTTAGGCTGGACTGATGGATCCGTAAATCGAGACTCAATTTCTTTTATTACGATAGATAAAGTAAATCCCGGATAGTAATTGTTCTATGGATAGGAATCAACGGCTGTGCCTCCTTGGTGGGGAAAAAAGCGTTGATCCCAATGATCCAAGTGCAAGTTTCTTCCTTGATCTGACCAAGTATCTTTATAGATGCAGTCGGATCTGTTTGATCAGTAAGAGTTTTAACTACGTTAGAGTAAAAATTATCCTGGTGGAATCGCCCGTGCTTTCCGGATAAGGGAAGTTTTTCCGGGTCTGGTTTTGGAAAAACCGACGGATTAGTCTTTTGTCCGGATATCCGTGGACGAGGCCCCGAGTGTGGGACCCTGCCTCGCGCAAGAAGTGCTACTTCCGCTGCTAGTACCCCGAATCCGTTGCGCGGTGGGAACAGGGATCTCACAAAAGGCCCCAAACCTTCCACATCAACCCTAAAGAAAACTCCACTAAGACTCCCACAATCACGATATCTTAATAGTATCAAAATGTAGGTGGAGAAGCAACTACTTGTAGCTCAAGGCTACTTTGAAGGTGCCAATCAAATTTGGGTGCCTTGACAGTCAAAACCTCTTTCTCAAGGAAGCACTTGACAGCCAAGGAAGAAGAAGAAGAGTACTCCACAACACCGTCCACAAAAGCCTATGTGAGATCCTCAAAAGAACTCCACCAATGCAACAATTGGGGGTACCAAAAACACTGCCAACAAGCACAAGGGTACTACCAAAGAAATACCAAATCTTGGGTCCCCAAGCACATCACAAAGTCCCCTAAGCTTGCACAAACAAGAAAGCCTAAACACCAAGCACATCGGTAACCAAATTACAGTGCTCATGAAAGATGGATGCCTATGCATGTACTTCAACAACAAGGATACTATGATGGTAATTCCATCATATGGTTGCCAAAATCAAACAACGTGAAGAAAATCGCACCACCGACTTCAACCCCAATAACATCATATGGTGGCAGAGTCTTATCTTTAGTATTGGCTTGCTGCTGACTTTAGTCCTTCCTCTATCCATTCTTTTATGTATGTCCATAGGGTTGGTGAATTGCATGACAGTTTCCCTAATGGCATTTGGACAGGCATGGATAGCACAGCCACGAAACTTTTTATGTTTCTGGGTTCTTTGGATATAGAGGGTTCTTCCCATGTAGAAGTCTCGTATTCTTCCATAGGGAAGGAATGGATGGACTCCCCTAACCCATTTTCCTCAAACATTCTGGACATTGTGTTTGCTTGGGATGACTCCTCTGTTCCTTCCGAAACTGGAGTTGGCACGTCCAATTCCCTATCCTGGGTTGGCTTGTTTCATGGATAAACTATATCCCTTACCTAGCTTTGGATATAGAGGTATCTTCCCATGTAGGTGTCTCATATTCTTCCATAGGGAAGGAATGGATGGACTCCCCTAACCCATTTTCCTCAAACATTTTGGACATTGTGTTTGCTTGGGAATCCTCCTTTGTTCCTTCCAGAATTGGGGTTGGCACGTCCAATTCCCTATCTCGGGTTAGCTCGTTTCGTGGATAAACTGTATCCCTTACCCGCCTGGCTCTCATCTTGGCTTCATGAAGCCAATGGTACTCTTCGACTAAAGCCTTTGCCTCTTCAAGCTTCCTTATCTTCTCGTCGGCATTGGGATATTCACTGACTCCCTTGGATGTTGTTGGTTGCTCTCCTTGCTTTTTCTGTTCTGATCCTCTATGATGGATCCCTTGACACCCCTCTTCCTTCGATTGGGTGGATCCGGTATCAATCGTATCTTCTTCAAATCCATCTTGGATTGTGACCCTTGTGTAACCCTTGCCTACTTTTTTCACTCTCCTCTGGCCAGTTCTGGAAATGGTCGCATCTCCTCGATATCTTCCTTTGTCTCCTAGTTGAGCTTAAGCTCTTGTTAGGACATTGAGAAATGTCATCTTCCTAGATTGTACACTAATGGTTCGGATGGTGGCCTGATTGGTAATAGAAGTGGAGCCACTTGCTTGGTATGGAAAATCCTTGATCAAATGATCAATTCCACATTTAGTACAAGTGAGCATTGGCATGTCATTGGGCGAAGCCGCCACTTGTTGTGGTTGATGTGTATGACCCAAATTCTTGTTTGGGCACTCAATGACTCAATGCAGCCCTCCATAACCAAAGCATTGTAGTGGTCCTCTTCTCAGATTTGAGTTCATGTCCTTGCCCTTCCATTGTACCATGGTTTGAAACACAAGTACTGGCGTGTTATTCTGCAGGACGTAGTATTCTGGTGTAACCTTAGTCAATTCCTCGCAGTACTCTCTGCTAAGTTCTATTTCCCGCACCATGTCGACAGCTTCTAACGGTTGTTTGATCAATACTTGATTGATCTTAGCTATTGGTGGTTGTGGTGGTAGAACTAGTGGTGGTAAAGGTGAAGCGTCTTATACCCGGAACATCCCCCTAGGTAAATAAAAAAAGTTGGGTTGTCCAGCAGTAGGTGATCTGTACAGGTGGCACCAGTAAAGCAAATGGGGCTCTAACTGCTGGTAGTTGTGCAACATTTTGAAACCTTGGATATCTACACATTGAAGTGTACTGATTTCCTAATTTTATAGAGTTAGCACAATAGAGTCGTGGCCTTGCTCTTACCTGTGGACACTCGGTGGCCTTGCTCTTACCTATGGACACTCGGTGGTGGTGTGATTTAATCTGCACACATAGAGCACCATACCAATTCCTTGCAGGGGTAAAGGTGATTATTCCCATGCCCAGATGTTTCTCTTCCCTCCTTGACTTTCAATTTCTCTAATATGGCATTACTGAGATCATCCACTAGCATCATGTTTTGGACTTGCTTGCTTTGAGTTCTAATTTCTTGGTGGCTTGAGACACGCGAAGTCGTAGTTGCTGAAGATGTTTTAACATGTTGTGGTTGTGGCAATTTTAACATATTATCTTCATATTCAATTGCCAATTTGCAGCATGCATCAAGAGTAGCAAGTCAGGCTAGTATCAGGTAATCATGCATTTTATGGTCTCTAACCCCCCTCCAAAAACAAGGCAACAACTAATCATCATTAGTTAACCTTTCTCGAAGTTTGCACCTCGAATTTCCATTTGTCACCACTTCGGGCAAAACTAGGCACAAACACATTCTTTAGCCTTGTGAAGTTAACTTTATCCTCAGGCTTAAGGGTTCGGAAACACTGATGAGCTTTTCCTTCCAAGGTTAGTGAGAAGGCATGTATCATTGTCACATCATTGACCGGCCCACAGGTTTCACATTGTGGAATCAAAAATCTTTACATGTTGGATGGGATCCCCGTCTCCCTAGAGAACCTTTGGACAAGTTTTGAAATGATATGGGGTTTCATCTGGGAAGTTCAACATTCTAG
The DNA here is from genome assembly GCF_041138505.1 of Cibotium barometz. Classification (NCBI taxonomy): domain Eukaryota; kingdom Viridiplantae; phylum Streptophyta; class Polypodiopsida; order Cyatheales; family Cibotiaceae; genus Cibotium; species Cibotium barometz. Next base: position 47,038,417 of record NC_141072.1, read on the forward strand.
AGCAATGCCTAGTTCTCTAACCATCCCCCGGCCCATCTCTACCGCCATATTTAGCAGATCTACTCTTGTGGCTACATTAAGGTCCATGGTTGGATCTATCCTAGGCCTTTGAGGAGTCCCCCCCCTCCTTCTAGACCTCCTTCCCTTCCTGTATTAGCTCTTCTAGGTATTTTGGGTCCATGGGATGGTCCAACCCGCGGTACCTTGGAGTGACTCCCCATTAGTTGCCTTCGTACTGTTGAGATTCAAGCTCGATGTCAGCTTGTGCCAGCTATGCTATGTGCTGGCATGTTAGGTAGCAGCATGTGTGAGACATAAATGACCGCATCCAGCTGGTCATAGTGTGTGGACATTAGCTAGGGTTAGCTGTGTGTGGACATAACACATAGTGTGTCTAGTAGTGTATTATGGATTATGGCTTTATGCATTGTGTGAGAAGGGAGATGGCTTTCCTCTATGGTTAGGGTTTGTAATATACATTAGGGTTTGTAATATACATTAGGGTTTTCTCCTGTGTGTGTATCTCCTCTCTCTCTCTACATGTTTTTCAACATGGTATCAGAGCCTGGTGCTCTCTATTAGGGTTTTTGAGTGAGTGAGAGAAGAGGGACAAGAAGCTATGAAGAAAAGCTGTGAATCTTGCCATTGAGGCTGTGAAGCTTGAAGCACACCGATTTCTATCAAATCTGAGAGCTTGGCCTACTGGGTAAGGTCTACTAGACACCCTTGAGCGGATTGCAGGTGATTCAAGAAGAAACAAAGCAAATTAGGGTTGCCCAAAGCAAAAGAAAATTCTGGTTGCTTTCCATTGGAGCTTGGAAGTGGTGATGTATGGTAAAAATAGATGCAATCTGGTAAAGAAACATGTATGTGACAAGGATGAATGTATTGGCAACTCATGTGAAAGCCCTACACTGAATTTGGAGCAAATATGATGAATTTTTGTGATTGAAAATTACTCGTTTTGAAGCTCTTACAAAACATAGAAAAAGAGCCACTTGGTGGATGAAATTAACCCTAGTTTTTTGCAAAAATCATACCATTGATGGATTGTACACTTGCCTTGGAGTGTTAGGCAACTACACATGCTTCCAATTGACACTAAAATCAACCCAAATCCCCTCAGGAGCAGGCGGTGTAGCTCATACAAAGAAAACAGGGTAGTTTTTCACCTTTTTTTATAAGTGGAGGCTCAAAATCAAGTCTTGTGACTTATAAATTCCAAAATTGGCTTAGAAAATTTGTGATTCACACTAGTGAGGATGTTGCTACATGATTAGTTGGATCAATTATGCCTTATGGAGCTAGAAATGAGCTGATTAAACAGGCTATCTACTGTGATTAGTGAAATAGAGTGTGATTAATCGATTAATTACTCTCTCGTCTTAAACAATTGGTCTAATTCCTTTTACATGGAGTTATTGTACATCATTTCTAAGCTAATGAATGCCTGGTCTCTCAATTTGGACAAGCATTGAAGAAATTAGAGCCATTTTACTACTGGTTTTATTGGTTTTTTTGGTTTTTCTCAAAACAGAGAAGGGGGTTTGACAAAATTGATATGTACGCACCTTGGTTGGTGTGGATATGCAACATTGAGATTGTTTAGGTGTCAATGCAAGTTATCCACACTTGATTTAACCACTACATTGCAATTTGAAGCCTTGGAAAGCGTGCCAAGATAAGGTATCTTGGACTGTGTATGCCAGTTCATTTTGGATGCAATCAGTTTGATTTTCAACATCAAAAGTGAAGTTAATTGTGTTCTTTGGAGTATCTGGAACACTTATTAGAGTGTGGTTGAGCTAAGGAAGGCTCCTTTATAGATTTGGACGTGTGCAGAAGGTGCATTTGCATTGAGAAAATATGTCGGATAACCTAGTACAGATTGTGGGTGAAAAATTGGATAGGAAGAACTTCCACGCATGGAAGTATAGGATCAAAAGCTTTCTAAAGGGAAAAGGTTTTTGGAATCTTATTACAAGTGCAGAGCCAGAGCCAGAACTACCCCAACAACCTACACAGCAATAGGTTATAGCTCATAAGCAATGGTTAGAAAGAGCATACAAAGTTTTGCATTATCTGTCTATATGTATTTCGGATGCTATACTCATACATATACATGATGCTGAGAATCCCAAGGATGCATGGGATACATTGGTAAAGCTGTTTGATACAGACACTGGTGCTCTTCTCGCAAGTCTCAGTTGTGCGACAATAGATTCATAATGTGAAACGAAAAGGAAGGAGCATCCATGATTATGTACAAGAGATAAAGAAGCATGCAGATGCATTGGCAACAATCAATGCCCCCATGCCTGATGATGATTTGGTAGACATTACCTTGCATGGTCTTGGGGCAAGGAATATAAGTCTTTTGATACATCCAGCTCGGTTCGATGTACAGGTTTACCAGATTTTGATGAGTTGGTTTCACTCTTGCTTGTTGAGGAAATTAAACTCAATTATTCTTTTCATGATGCATCTACCAGCCATGATGATAATGGCAGAAATCAGGCTTTCTATTCACAAAGAGGATTTAGAGGCAAGAGGAGATTTGCATCACATGGCCGTGGTAATGGTCGTGGTAATGGTCGTGGATGGCCGTGGTAATGGTCGTGGATGGCAGGACACGTCACCACAATAGAATTTTCAGCCTACATATGGTGCTAGAGGTGGTCGTGGATATACACCTCAGAGAGGTAGAGGTAACTCTCGTGGTAGAGGACGTTGGCAAGGCCAACAAACAATGAAAAATGTGGAAAGCCATTACTGTGGGAAATTTGGTCATATGGCACGTGATTGTTTTCGCAAACAAAATGATTTGAGAGGGGGTAGAGCACAACATGGTGGACATTATGCACAACATGGTGGTGGAAATTATGCATCAAGCAGTAATGATGGCAGTGCAAATCACTTGTTTGCCATGAAACATGTTGTGGGATCTATGATGTCAAATGGTGAAAATGATGACACTTGGTATATGGACTCTGGAGCATCAAACCGTATGACTTGTCATGGTGAATGGTTTGAGCATATAAAGCCTATGGATGTGAAAGGCTATGTTGAGACAGGAGATGATACCCAACATGCTATCACACATGTTGGAAGTGTACCATTGGTTATGCACAATGGTGAAACAAAGTCTATGGTAGATGTCTTGTATGTGCCTTCTATTACAAAAAGTCAGTTGGTCAAATGGTGGAACAGGGATTACAGGTTTGTTTCAATGAGCATGGTTGCTTCATTGAGGATTTCAAACATGGATGTAGAGTCATTGCTAAAGGTAAGAAAGAAGGCAGGTTGTTTAAGCTGGATGCTGGGATTCCTGAGTTAAAATCAGCCATGTTCTCTAAAAGTCGAAATGTGGTACAGGACATTAACATGTGGCATAAGAGGATTGGACATGTGAATATACAAAGGTTAAAGAACATGCAGGCAAGAGGCATTGTTAGTGGGCTGCCTAGATGCAAGTATGATGGGAATATGCATGTTTGTGATGCTTGTCAATTTGGAAAGCAGGCAAGGTTGTCATTTCCTAGAGAAGGCAACATGAGTAGCAGGCCACTTGAGATAGTGCATAGCGATGTATGGGGTCTTGCACACAAAACCCATCCATTAAAGGCAGTTTATATTATGTGACATTCATTGATGATTTCAGCAGAATGACTTGGATTTACTTTCTTAGAGAGAAAAGTGAAGTGTTGGGAAAGTTTATGGATTTCAAAGCCTTTGCAGAGAAGCAATATGGCTCTTGGATAAAATGTTTGAGGGGACAGATGGAGGTGGTGAATACACCTCACATACTTTTGAGCATTTCTTGAGAAAGCATGGCATAAGAAGGCAGTTAACTTGCAGGTACACACCTCAGCAAAATGGTGTTGCTGAGAGAAAGAATAGAGTCATTTGTGAAGTGGTAAGGGCAATGCTCAATGAAAAGAGCATGCCAAATTATTATTGGGCAGAAGCATGTGCCACCGCAGTGTATATACTTAATAAGACACCCACAGCAACCATACATGGAAGTATGCCAGAGATGCGACTTACAGGTTTTAGGCTAGACATTGGACACCTCAAAGTATTTGGTTGCATAGCTTATGTACATGTGCCTGACAAGAGAAGGAGGAAGTTGGATCCTAAGGCAAAAAAGTGTGTGTTTGTTGGATATGCACAGGATCATAAGGCATATAAATGTTACAATCCACAAACTAGGCAAGTGGTTATCTCACGAGATGTGGTGTTTGATGAACTTGCTAGTTGGTACAAAGTAAAGGATGAGGGTGTCATTGATTCACTTGATGCTGATGTGCATGTGAACTTGCCACACAAGCAAGTTCTAGTTCTATCTCTATGTCTGGGCCAACAGAGGCTGAGAGTAGCACTGTACGTCCATGGTCAGGACACTTGAGACATGAGAGTGTGAGCACTGGGAGTAGTGCTGTGGATAAAGGGAAGAAGAAAGTTGAAGGAATTGGAATTACAGGTTATGAGTCATCAAGTTCAGAGAGTTTGGATGAGGAACTTGGCATACCTGTTTTACACACACCTGGTGCAAGGCAAGATAGATATGTGCCACCAACACATGCTAGAGTGATAGGTGTTCAGAGTGATCCGCATGCATTGCGGAGATCCCAAAAGGTCAGATATCCAGTTGACAGGTTGACATATCATGATTTTGCTATGCATTACGCATATATGACCTCTTTGGTGAATCATGTGGAACCTACATGCTATACAGAAGCTATTGGAAAGCATGTATGGGAGAAGGCAATGGATGTTGAGATGGATGCATTGGTTCATAAAATGAAACATTGGATTTGGTTGCATTACCACAAGACAAAAATGTCATTGGTTGTAAATGGGTTTACAAAGTGAAATGCAAGTCGGATGGTTCCATTGAACGCCATAAAGCGAGATTGGTAGCTAAGGGTTATGCACAAACCCAAGGATTGGACTATGATGAAACATTTTAGTCCAGTCGCGCAAAGATGGGAATAGTGAGAGCAGTCATTGCTATGGCTACAGCTAATGGTTGGGAAATGCATCAAATGGATGTGAAAAATTCATTTTTAAATGGTGATCTACAAGAAGAAGTTTATATGGCACAGCCAGAAGGATGCGAGAAGGATATGTACACCCAAGATCATGTATGCACATTAAAGAAAGCACTATATGGTTTGAAGCAAGCACCTCGAGCTTGGAGTGATAAGATGAGCAGATATCTTATCTCCCTTGGATTTCAGGTTTCTACACAGCAGATTCTTCACTATATGTGAAGAAAATAGATCATGGGATTGTCTTACTTGTCATCTATGTGGATGACTTGATTTCAGAGGAGATCATGCTACAGATGTTATGCATGTCAAGAAGGCATTGAGTGGGTAGTTTGACAACATGAAAGACTGGTGAATTAAGATACTTTCTTGGAATTGAAGTGATCAAAGACAATGAGTACACCTTTGGAGCAGAATGTGAAGTTGCGGGCTAATTTTGGTGAAGAAATGGATGATCCATCTATGTATAGAAAGATGGTTGGTAGTCTCATTTACATGACTATCACACGCCCGGATCTTAGTTATGTTGTGGGGCTAGTAAGCCAATTCATGCAAAGCCCCAGAAAACCTCATTTGGATGCAGTGAGACACATTATGTGATATGTGAAGACCACTGCACATTATGGTCTTCTTTTATGATCATGGTAAAGGCTTGGATATACATGGCTACACAGATGCAGATTGGGCAGGTAGCTCATATGACAGGAGGTCTACTAGTGGTTATGCCTTTACACTTGGAAGAGAGTCAGTGATAATGGGCATCCCGCCTTAACACCAATGGTGCTAGAAATCTCCTCAAATAGTCCCCTAGGGAATCAAAACTTCCCCATACCTCTCATAAAGTGCAATGATCCCCCAAATCATCTTCAAAGGGACTCCTAATGATTGTAATGTCTAGAGTAGATGATCTCGTGGAACTATTTTGGAGGCTTTGTGAAAATCTACAAAGTGGCAATATAAACGTCGGCCATCTACCTTGGCTTGCACAATCATACCCTTGAAGGTAAAGATGTGGTCTAAAGTGGAGAAATTCCATTGAAAGCCAGCCTGCCCAGGTGCATGTAGGCCCTTCTTCTCTGCTAGAGTACTAAGCTCTACCTTGAGTATAGATCCATAGAGCTTGGCCAAAATGTGGCCAATCATGAGTGTCTTGTAGTTCCCTGGATCCATACAATCCCCGATTTTGTGAATGAGTGTGTTGTCCATGTGTGTGGAAAACCCTCAGAGAGTTCTCTATTAAAAAGATGTGTAATGAAAGGAGCTAAGGTGTGTGAAGAGAAAGAAAAGTGCTCTCCTCTGAGCCATGTGTGGTCATGAGCTCTCCCATGCTGTAAACTCCTCATAGCCTTCTCTATCATAGAGGTGGTGAAGAGAGTGGAAGGGCTAGGACTCCTCTAAGATTGAGTCTGGCTAGGACTCCTCTAAGATTGAGTCTGGCTAGGACTCCTCTAAGATTGAGTCTGGCTAGGAACTCAAAGACATTTTGCTAGCTCTCCCAGTCTATATAGCCACAAAGCCCCACTGATCGACTTTTTCAAGGTTGATTAGGGTAGGCTCAGTAAAAAATTCAAAAATTTTCTTTGAACATTTGCTGATAGAAAAACTTAGAACTTTATATCATGGGACTAGGTTTTCTCAAGAAGGAAAGATGGAGGTTGGGGTATCCCTAATCTGGGGGTGAAAGCTCAACAACTTCTTGCAAAATGGATTGGATCTCTTGAGTCAAACTAGCCTTGGGCTTCCATAACTAGGGCCAAAATTGGATGCTGTGGAAATGTTGGGATGCAAGTGCGAAGGTTCACATTGGGCAGATAAATTGTTTTCCTAGGATCCATCAAGATTAAAGGCTCCGGATATTTGCAATAGTTGGTAATGAGTTGTAAGGAGATCGTGGAAGATGCCCAGTGGAGAGGAAATCTTAGAGCTGATTCTCATTGGCCCAAAATATGTGGATCAACAAGGCATCTATCAAAGAAGATAGACCTGCCATTTTTAGAAACAAGCAATTGGCAAAGAGGATAAATGCTAAGGGTATTAGAACCTTCAAGGACATATGGGACAGTGGTGCATTCCATAGGGCAGGTGGAAGGTAGTGTAAAGTTTTTGGTTATATATTGCTAATTTGACTAAAACACAATTTTAACCCTAGGGTTTTGGCTATAACTAGGACTACAAGTTTACATATGATTGCCAAAAATATGAGCATTTTGTAATATATATATAGTCTTGGGGCCAAATTTATAAGTTTTTATCTAGAAAACTTCTTATAAACATGTGAATGTATGTAAAACTATATTATGCATAGAAAGAGGCATAAAGAAATTTATTTTTATTTCAAAAGAGTTATTCTCATCAAATTTTATTTTATGCATAGAAAGAGGCATAAAGAAATTTATTTTTATTTCAAAAGAGTTATTCTCATCAATTTTGATTTTATGCATAGAAAGAGGCATAAAGAAATTTATTTTTATTTCAAAAGAGTTATTCTCATCAATTTTGATTTTATGCATAGAAAGATGCATAAAGAAATTTTTTTTTATTTCAAAAGAGTTATTCTCATCAATTTTGATTTTATGCATAGAAAGAGGCATAAAGAATTTTATTTTTATTTCAAAAGAGTTATTCTCATTAAAATAGATGTGATGTGATGTGAATCGAGATGTGAGAGAACGATAAGGGACGTGAATGAATGTGTTAGTTTGTGAATCGGGATGTGAATCAATGAGATGTGATGTGAAATGAATGTGATAAGATGCGATGTAAACTGGATAGATGTTAATGTATGTGAAGTGATGAGATATATGGGTAGATGCAAGAGGATGAGATTTGATGAGGATAAATGAGGAAATAAGCGATGAGATAGAAAAAGATGTGATTAGAAGAGAATGGGAATACTTATGAAATGAATGTGGATAATGTGGATTGATGTAGATGGATGTATGGATGATGTGGATCGATGTGTGGATAATGTGGATTGATGTAGATGGATGTATGGATGATGTGGATCGATGTATGGATGATGTTCTTATAGGGTCATAATCGATGACCCTATAAGACATTCAACCAAGCTAAGAATGCTCTCTTGAGTGTGCTTTTTGCGTTCCACATACATCATATGATCATTATTATCCATTTGGGGTGGTTGGGTGGGTTGTTCTAGTTTCTTGATTGGTCTATGTGGTGCACTGAGTGAAGAGTAAGAACTTATTTCATCCTCACTTAGTGATGTACTAGAACTTGTTTCATTTTAAGACATTCAACCAAGCTAAGAATGCTCTCTTGAGTGTGCTTTTTGCGTTCCACATACATCATATGATCATTATTATCCATTTGGGGTGGTTGGGTGGGTTGTTCTAGTTTCTTGATTGGTCTATGTGGTGCACTGATAAGAACTTATTTCATCCTCACTTAGACTAGAACTTGTTTCATTTTATGACTTTCTTTGGTTTGTCAGTTTTTCATTATGTTTACCCATTTGACCAGATCGAATTTTCTATTGGGTTTTTGTATCCTATGTGGTACATATGGGTGTTGAGGTTTGTGTAGTTGTCTTTGATGTGGATGCTTTTGTATCTTGTATAGCTTTTGGCTCTTTCGTGTTTATGTCCCCTTTTGGGTTTATGTCTTGTATAGACTTATTTTCCTTGTCTTTTAATTCGACCTTGATTTTGACAGTTTGTTGTCCTTTGTTTTTCTTGGTTTTAGAAGTTTTTGCTCCTTCTTTTGGGTTCTGTTTTAAAGCATGTTCTTCTACCCATGTTGAGGTGTTGTCTTTTACATTTTTTTTACTGTTTGTCATGCCTTGGCTTGTAAATGTGTAAGCACATTTAATGGCACTATGGCCAGTTGCCTGTTTTGTACACTTAAGATGTTCAGAGCTGTATTTTGTGAGACAAGTTGCATTGATGTAACTCGTCTTGGGTAATCTTGGAACATGTGATCAATGCCACATCGTTCACACATTGCAAGGTGTCATTGACTATAGGTATGAAAGTATTACAAACTATGCAGTCTGCCACCTTGTGAGGTCCACGATAATAAAAACACTGAAGTGTTTGATTAACTACTTCCTGAGCAGTTTCTACCCTTTGGACTGTTTCTGTGTGCATGGAAGATGGAGGTTTTGAGTTCATTGTGGATGAAGCATGACACTTTTTAGTATCATGGTCAAAGGTTTTACAATATATGTAGTATAGAAGAACAGTGCCTTGATGCACAGTAAGATTGGGATGGTCATAGTAGTGATTGCATGGAAGATGGAGGTTTTGAGTTCATTGTGGATGAAGCATGACACTTTTTAGTATCATGGTCAAAGGTTTTACAATATATGCAATATAGAAGAACATGTGCCTTGATGCACAGTAAGATTGGGATGGTCATAGTAGTGATTGCATTGAACACAAGGCATTTCACTCCTCACTTTTAGAGGCTTTAAGGATGTTTGGTTTTGAAGGTTTTCATCCTCTCTTAGAGATGTTTTCTCTGTAAGGTTTTAAGCAAGGTTGCATAAAATTCTTGAAATGTCAATTCCAAGATCAATCTTTCTTTTGCCATTGCTTCACTTGGTTTAGATGAGGAACACCTCGTAGCATGCTTATCTTCTAGCATGTTGTCATCTAAATGTATTTGTTCTTTACAACATTGATCGAATGTTTCTGGATTGGATACAATAATTTAGTTGTGTAAGTTGTTATTCTTGAAGCCCATCATGAAACATCTCCTCAACTGAACATCATATATTTTTTCCCATGACTCACAACGTGAGTCCAAGAGTTTTATCCGAAGGATGAAATCTCTAATGGATTCATTGGGTTGATGCTCAATTGAATAGATTTATGTTACTACACTCCATCAGAAAAGCCATGTATAAAGGTTGATTTCAAGGTTTTGAAGTTGGTCTTGATCTCGCCGCCATCAATGCGATGAACCATCGACTAGGTTTTTCCTCTAAGCATAAGTTCAACGCATGTACCTTAGTGGGGCAGTTAGCATTTCCAATTGCTTCACATCTCTGTTCAAACCAGGGATTTCACTGACGTAAACGAGAACATGTGAACATGTTAATAACATATGTTAATAACACAAAAATTCTTGTGATCACATGTTATATTCAGAAAGCTTTCACAAGGACCTAAAAAACTTATCTTTGTCGGGCATAAAAAATCTTCTTAGGTGGCCACTGACCTGCTATTATGTGAAGATGGTAACATGAGAACATGTGAATAGCTTATTCCCATGTATAGCCAAGCTTTTAAGGGGTTCCCAAATGGCAAGTGACCTGTTATTTTTGTGAACGAAAACATGAGAACATGTGAATAACTTGTTCACATGTGTTATTATCACAAAAAATCTTGTGATCACGTGAATATTAAATCCCTGGTTCAAACATATTGAATGAATTGCACAAGGTCTATTGTTCGGTCATATTTGCCCATAATTTTAGAAATTTGTACGGCCGTATTTCTATATGAGTCACTAAGGCCATATGTGAGTGCTCTTATTGCAAGAGACTCAGTGAGTCCTTGGGCCACCCCACTTCCTAGACTAGTCAGTATGTCCAAGGTGTGGGGATCTAGGAAAGGGTTGATACTTATAGGATTTGCGAGAATGTTAGGCAAGGGACCAAAGCTCGGTGGAATCAAACTCACAAGGGGTGTAAAAACCAATGACATTCTTGTAATAGGCATGGCCAATGGCATAGGGTGGTGAATTTGTGGCATAGATCTGAATGGCTCGAAGATGACAGCCATTGGGTTTAGTCCTTGTGTGATCCCTGGCACTCCCTCTATCATGGCCATGTCAGAGTGCCTAAATGTTCCTTAATGAGCAATCACAGTTTGTTTTTTCTTTTCATACTTTCCCACAGCCTGTCTTACGGCCTTAAGAGGCTTGGAGTACTCTTCGTTATTGGATCAAATGGGTGTCCGTTTGCCCTAATTAGCTTAGGCACTATATGCACGTGAACCTCGGAGATATTTTTTTCAAAAAAGCATATGCTAGGAACTTCCGAGACAGAAGAGGAGGTCCTAAAACCAATTTTCCATCACTCTCTCAAGATGAAAAATTTTCCCCATAATTTTTTCCTTGTTTTGTAGCACGTTTTTTAGAGTGTTCCAAAAGGAATTTTACAAAACTCTGTACGAGGGAGTTGTAGTATTTTTGGAGTACTGCAACTTTGTTTCCTTGAGTGGTCCATGATTTTGTCGTTCATACCCTCAAAAAGTAGCCCGAATATGGCTCGTTGACGTTTTTGTGCTAATTTTTGTGATTGTGGTTTTTGGGCTGTTTTTTATCTCGATTTTGGGGTCGAATTTTGAGGCTGCTGGTCTGAGGCCAAGATGGTAGATTTTGACTTCGAAAGATCAAGTCCAAAGTCAAAGATCTTGATGTTACGTTTTTGATGAGCCTTAGACCACCTTCATCGGATATACGGTTTAGGAGATACAAGCCTCCAAATAGGGGTGGTTTTCAGAGTTTTTTTGCTGGAAATTTTTAGCCGGATGTCTTTCACGACCGGAATTTTTCATTGGAACTACCTTTCACGGCCGGAATTTCTTGCTAGAACTACCTTTCATAGCCGAAATTTTTTGCCAGATTTGTCTTTCAAGGCCGAAAATTTTCACTAGATTTGCCTTTCACGACCGGAAATTTTTGCCTGAATTTTCTTTTCACGAGCCAAAATTTTTCGCCAGATTTCTCACGGGCGGCCAAAATTTTTTGCCAGAATTTTCTTTCACGACCAGAATTTTTCATCGAATTTGCCTTTCATGGTCGAAAATTTTCACTGCAATTGCCTTTCACGGCCAGAATATTATGCCGGATTTGCCTTTCACGGCTAGAATGTTTTGCTCAAATTGTCTTTCACGGCCGAAATGTTTTGCTCGAATTGTCTTTCACGGCTCGAATTTTTTGCCAGATTTCCCTTCCCCGACCAGAATTTTCACCGAAATTGCCGTTCACGGACCAAAATTTTTGGCCGGATTTGCCTTTCAGGATTGGATTTTTTGGCCGGATTTGCCTTTCACGGTCCGAATTTTTTTGCCGGATTTTTTGCCAAATTTGCCTTTCACGGCCGGAATTTTTCAAAAAAATTGTCTTTCCATGGGCGGAATTTTTTGCCAGATTTGCCTTTCACGGGCCAGAATTTTTCGTCGGATTTGCCTTTCACGGCCGAAAATTTTCACCGGATTTGCCTTTCATGGCTGATTATTTTGCCCGGATTTGCCTCACGGCCGGAATTTTGGGCCGGAACTACCTTTCATGGCCGAAATTTTGGGCCGAAACTGCCTTTCACAACCGGAATTTTTGGCCGGATTTGTCTTTCTCGGTCGGAACTGTCTTTCATCGCCGAAAATTTTGGCCGAAAATATCTTTCACGGCGGCCGAAAATTTTTGGCCGAAACTGCCTTTCACAACTAGATTTTCTTTTTTTTTTTGAGTCTAGTAGGAAATACGAATTTCCCTTTTCGGGGGGGGAATATTTTTTGATTTTAAAATGAAAGGGATATGGGCATTTTCCCAAAAAGGTAAGTGGGAATCAAAAAAGTCAACCTTTTAATGACACCCCTTACATCCTTCATAAATGACCCCCAAAATGGATAAATTGTCAACTCATGAGCATCTACTCATTGAATGCTCATTAGCCTCAATGAGTTATGTAAAAAAGTGATTAAGGATTAATTTAAAAATCATCCTTTCACTAATCTGTCCCTCTTTTACACTAATCAAGGACTCTAATTAACTACTAATCCCTAATTAATTCACACAATTGAGCACATCATTAGATAGAGCAAGGGAATGCTAATCTTTGTGCATCAACAATGGTGTAAATTAATCTAAAATAGGAGATTAATTAGACTCTTAATTATAGTCTTCTCTTTTAAGGTAGAATTAAGCAAAGAGAGTCAAATTTCTCCAATTGATGAAAAATTGATGTGATTAGGTGTTTTGATGCATCTAGATGCTCTCAAAACACTCAAAAATCCCAATTTCAACTACTCATATGATCAATTTAGACCCCATTTTCTAAGTTTTTGGTCTCTTGAACAAGATTAATCACCCTTAATCACAAAAACCAGTCCATTAAGAGAAATTAGTCAAATTCAAGGATTTTTTATGGTTTTAAGAAATTTTTTGAAAGATTAAGCTACTCCTAATGCTTAATAACACTCTAATCCAAATAATTTTAACAAAAAACACACAATTAAACTAAAATTAATGATCTTATATCTATGTTTAAACTAAAGAGAGCTAACATTCACTAAGAAATGCATTCTCTTGCATTGTTTGATGCAATGGATGCAAAACTAAGCCTATTACAAACTATGTGCAAGTCTTAAGAACATGAAAAACCATAAAAACAACAACAAATTAATTTAAAATTTAAGCAAGAAGAATTCTTTTCAAAAACAAAAAAGAGAGCTACTCTACACCAAATCTCACACAAATCACCATCAAATCCACATCTTTTTCATAGAAAACCATTAATAAAGATAATGGACAAATCTCACATAAATCACCATCAAATCCGCATCTTTTTCATAGAAAACCATTAATCACGATAATGGGCAATAAGTTATGCGTAGATTAGAGGCAAAACGATGGAAAAAGCCAAGGGATGGCTCCCTGGCAAAACAGTGCTAAAAATATTATGGCTCATCCTAACCCTCCTTGAAACACATCCAAAAAAAGATTACCTAGTGAACCACAACTATCGTGAGGATCTTTCCAATGGCCGAGCTTGTAACCCTTGATGTCTCCAAGCTCTACAACTCCTTGTTGAGAAGTAATTCCACCACGTCTCCCCATGAGCATTGTCACACCGCCGCATTGCACTACACGGGTTCTCGTCCCTCCTCTCACCTCACTTCACTCACACACACTCACTACCATGCATTAGGGAGAGAGATTAGCAAGAGGATTAGCAAGAGAAAGACTCAATTTCACAATGGGAGAGTCTCTTGTATTATGAGAGAAATTCACTTATATACATGGCCAAAAGTGTTCACACTCACTTAAACTGTGGTCGGCCGGGCACTTTAGGCTCATAAGAGGTCTAATCCAATTATAATGATTACTCTCATAATATATCCATGGAGTACATCACTTAGGACTTCATCCTAACTTGCTACCACATGCTCTTGAAAGCAAGAATCACCAAAATACTCCAACACACCATACGGGCGCCCGTCCAAGTTGTAGCTTTGGACACTATCGCTTCATATCTTGAATGTATGATGACCCTTTGGTGTATCTACCGTGACTCCTTGATGTAAGATAATGGCAGTAGCTCTTGTTAATCCTAGAATTGGACTATTAACACTTTCACACCTGAGCCTTTCACCACACCAGAGCACTTCGGAACAATTCCTCCACTTTCACGGGCCAGAGCCTTTCACGAAACACACTTTCATGACTGACACTTTCACATCGCCAGAGCCTTTCACGAAAACTCTTCCTACATTTTCAAGGCATCAGCTTTTCACAGCTTGCATATTCACATACTAACTCCTACTATGCCATGAACTGACTAATAAAAGACCAATGGATTATACATATACTAAGACTCTTCAACCATACTAACCTATTTTCACTAACATACTTACAAAAAAAGAAAAAGAAAAAGAGAATGATATCAACCCCACCAGTCATTTGACTGATCTTATGTGCCTGATACAAATATATCGGCCTGGGAGTCTAAAGCCCACGAGAACCCATCAACCACTCAAGCAAGCACAGGGCCACTGGATCCCTAGCCAGCTAGAATCAATGGCGGACACAGAAACCAAAGCTGAACTTCTTGGGTCCTTATGCCCAACTGTTCCATGGGACCCTCATCCGGAAGGAAACTGTTACAGCCCATGGAAAGGTAGCTCTCCAGTACCATAGTCCAGAGTGTATACATATACTAGAAGATGCTAAAGTGAAGGCCAAATTAGACAAAGTCGGTCTTGGAAGAATGGCCGAGATACTCCCCCAAACTATCGACACTCAGTACCGAACTCTATGCAGAGTACTTGAAGACATATGACAAGCAAACCAAAAGAGTGTTAAGAAAACGTGGTGCTCATGCTAGATCAAGTGTGTGGAGGAGAGGCCCATGGAAAGGTAGCTCTCCAGTACCATAGTCCAGAGTGTATACATATACTAGAAGATGCTAAAGTGAAGGCCAAATTATGGAAAGGTAGCTCTCCAGTACCATAGTCCAGAGTGTATACATATACTAGAAGATGCTAAAGTGAAGGCCAAATTAGACAAAGTCGGTCTTGGGAGAATGGCCGAGATACTCCCCCAAACTATCGACACTCAGTACCGAACTCTATGCAGAGTACTTGAAGACATATGACAAGCAAACCAAAAGAGTGTTAAGAAAACGTGGTGCTCATGCTAGATCAAGTGTGTGGAGGAGAGGGACTCACAAAATACAAGAAAATATCTTGCTTATTAAAGTTGCTCAAATACAACTAGGCTTCTTGCTTCTCATACAACTAGGCTTCTTGCTTATTAAAGTTGCTCAAATACAACTAGGCTTCTTGCTTCTCATACAAATTGCCTTCTAGGTCCACCTTTAAATAGGTGAGCTAGTGGACCTTAAGTCCCTTCACACACACACCCTTCTCATCTCCTTCTTCATAACCTTAGTCTCTTAATACCCCCCCTCAATACCAGCCATGAAAAACATGAGCTTGGAATGGGTGGTATTGGACATATGAAAAAAATAAATGTGCCTTTATAACATTAGGCTTACAAGAATGTTCATGGTTGTGTGGTTATCTAGGATTTACAACTATTTTCCTAGAGCCTTAGAGAGGCTAATACAATGATGCCATCTAAGTCTTTATTTTATGTCGATGAAGATGTACACCACCTTAATGATGGTGCACCCCACTCGTTGTGCTTGCTTGACCTCTTGTAGTTGACATGCTTTGGACATACATGCCATTGCTTCCACAAGCTTTCCACCTTGACCATTCTCACACAATGATCAAAACAAGGCTGCCACTCTTGCTTAAGTTGTTTGCACATAGATGTTCCTTCAACATGTTGGATGCTTATCTGCATAATATCATACCTCCTCCATGGGCAATGAGGGCCTTCCTTCTTAGAGTAATGGTTATGAGGTAGATTTATATGGGAAAGGGAAAGGGAGGGTCTTACCACTTGCCTTATGGATTGGTCAAGGGCAGTGTCTACTCCACAATTACAACAAAAGCTTTTGGGCATGTTGGTTACATGATACCCATTAGGGTTTGAAGGTACAAGCTTAATGAAAGTGAGTAAGTGGTTGAGGTAAATGCTCAAACCAATAAGGTACATCATTCTTGGCTCAAGAAGGTGAGGGCATGGCTCATAATGTTACTTATGCCTCTTACAAAGACAATGCTAAGAGATGTTTAAAAACATGACAAACAACAAGGTAGAGCACTTAATGCTATGCTCAACCTTACAACTCACACTTATGGTGTGTGCCCGGCCTCCAATGTTGATGAAGAAGAGACTCCTCAATATTAAAGACCTCCTCCTTTGATGGTTAAGACCACATTAGTGTTAAACAACACTATTAGTGTGCTTATAAGCACACTTTGAGAAGCTTTGAGCTTTTAAAGATGATGTTGATGAAGCTTAATGAGAATGAGACTCATGAATACCTCATGGTATAGCCCATAACATCACAGAATCTGGAGGAAAAACACTTTCAAGAGACACTTAAGAGATTTGAAGCTTATGAAGCTTATATGCAAGCTTCCATCGAAAAAACCAGTAGGTGCCTGGTTTTTTGCTTCCCACGAGAGTTCTACGCCTCCATTTGAGATGAGATTTGAGCTGTAGATAGGGGAGCCTATGGGCTTCAAAAGCCCTCAACTCTCATAGAGGTTATGGTTGCCTGTAGATGGCATATTTCTGTACGACCTCCGACGGTGCAAAAAACTGGCGCTGGCGCACTAAGTGAACAATGCCGCGCATCAAAGAGAGGATCTACTCGTCAATTGGCCATACAAGTATGAATGCCCAGGCATTCTCTTCACTTCTCTTGTTGAAATCTCCCCAAGATATTGCCTCCACGCGTAGCTAGAGGTCCTCCAGCAGGGGGTTCAGCTCCACAAGCGAAAAGATAAGGAAGATGACCTATTCTACACCACAAAAGGGACCTACTCTTGCCAAGCTCTGATACCATGTTAAGAAAACGTGGTGCTCATGCTAGATCAAGTGTGTGGAGGAGAGGGACTCACAAAATACAAGAAAATATCTTGCTTATTAAGTTGCTCAAATACAACTAGGCTTCTTGCTTCTCATACAAATTGCCTTCTAGCTCCACCTTTAAATAGGTGAGCTAGTGGACCTTAAGTCCCTTCACACACACACACCCTTCTCATCCACTTCTTTATAACCTTAGTCTCTTAATAAAGAGGGAGAATCACCAAGGCATATGGCACTACTGAAGAGATCCTCATTAGAGAGGAATTAATAAGAGAAGCTCTCCAATTTCCAACTACAATCAGGGCCCACATACACAACATTGGCAAGATGCCTTTGAAGGACATGCTGAAGAAGAATTCCTATAATTCGAATGGTGGAGAATATGAAAATATCCAAGATACAGCTACAGAGAAGGCATGCAAGTCAATGTCCTTAATGATGCAAAAAAAAGCTTGTAGACAGATACAACAGAGTGGGTCTCAATAGAATAGCCAAAGTACATGAAGAGAACAAAGAAGATTAGGCATTCTATCTACATAAAGAGATGGAAAATTATTTGAAGGCCTACCAATCTAAGATATCTAAACCTTACCTTCTCACATAGGTGCTCAATCATGTCACCAAAAGACCTCTTAAGGAGCCTAAACCGAAGGACACATGGAGTTGGCACTGCTACCAGACCAGCCCACATTAACAGCCAAAGATGTACAAGAAGGGCAGGCCATCTTAATGGAATCCAAGGATATAATCAAGCAAATGAAGAAATATTGAAAGAAGAAAACATATAGAAGGAGGGGGGTAATCAAATGTGGATATGGATGTATGTATGTATGTGGATGTAGATGTGTATGTATAGATGTGAATGGGAATGTGGATGTGGATATATGTGAATGTGGATGTAGATGTGGATGTATAGATGTGAATGTGGAATGTGGATGTGGATGTATGTATGTATGTGGATGTTATGTGGATGTATAGATGTGAATGGGAATGTGGATGTGGATGTATGTATGTATGTGGATATGGATGTATGAATGAGGACGTGATAGTGGATGTATGCATGTGGATGTGGATGTATGAATGAGGACGTGATAGTGGATGTATGCATGTGGATGTGGATGAATGGATGTGGATATGGATGTGTATGTATGAATGTGGATATGGGATGTGGATGTATAAATGAGGATGTGAAAATGGAGGTAAGCATGTAGATGTGGATGTATGGATGTGAATGTGGATGTGGATGTGGATGTATGGATGTGAATATATGATATGTGATGTGAAGGAATATGAAGTGAAGAGATGGAAAATGATGTGATTGGATGAGTACACATATAAATGGAATGAGGAATAAGTAATGTGGATTATACGAGGGATAATGTGGAAAAATTAGAGTTAATATAGAAATTGTATTTGTAAACTGTTTGTAAATGCTGTTTGTAAATGGCTGTTTTATGTCAAGAATGCTGGGAAAGCATTTTGACCATCTTGTGATTAAGGTCGTGGAGACCTAACTGATAAAGTTGCAACTGCTGACGGAGAGTCAATGGAGGACGTCTCGTGTAGCAAGGTCGGCCGAGGTCTTGACCAGCCTCGGTTCGATTAAAATGGTGAGCTTCCGGTACGGTGGATGAGGGACCAAGGAAGCGGCCTATGAGTGAAGCGCTAGGTCACCTGCGAAGGATCCTAGAGGGTGCTGACCATACGGTGCTCGGGCTCTGGGTCGCCTAGGATACCCACGCGTGCGTCGAGGAAGATATTGGAACAAGGAGTAAGAGTTGTTTTGTGAAATCGGGCATGGATCTGGTTGATTGACCTTGCTGGTCTTCAATGGATGAGTCCATGGCTCTTTATATGGATCTGTTGATTGATCTTGCTGATCTTCAACCAGAGTCCATCTTGATTTTTATAAGTGATTATATTGCCGAGTATTATGGGCTAGGAACTATTGAAAAGGCCCCTATGTGGACAGGTGGTGAGCGTTCTAGTTGCCAATGATGCCATAGATACTCTGATGAAGGAATGATGGGAAATTATGAATCAACTGGATAAATTGGAAGATTGTGATCAGTGGTACTATGGTTTCATTAAAGGATTGTTTTAAAGTTAGCTGATGCTAAGAAAAAGGCAATTTTCATATTGGGTGTGTAAGTGGTGTGGCTAGTTTTATGTTTGCATGAACTTCCGGCTAGGGGGCCTTGGAACTCTTTTCCTTGGTACCCGGGACAAAACCTAACCAAATTCCAAATTGGATCCCATCACTACAGTGGTTGGGCGGTTGGCTAACCCATGGGATCGGATGGGGTTAGGCTGGACTGATGGATCCGTAAATCGAGATTTAATTTCTATTATTACGATAGATGAAGTAAATCCCGGATAGAAATTGTTCTATGGATAGGAATCAACGGCTGTGCCTCTTGATGGGGAAAAAAGCGTTGATCCCAATGATCCAAGTGCAAGTTTCTTCCTTGATTTGACCAAGTACCGTTAAAGGTGCAGTCAGATCAGTTGCTCTGTAATGATCTTGACTGCGTTAGAGTAAAGAGTTATCCTGGTGGAATCGCCCATGCCTTCCGGGTAGGAGAAGTTTTTTCGGGTTCGGTTTTGGAAAAATCGACGGATTAGTCTCTTGTCCGGATATCCGTGGACGAGGCCCCGAGTGTGAGACCCCTGGCCCGCGCCCGATGTACTACTTCCGCTGCTAGTACCCCGAATCCGTCGCGTGGTGGGAACAAGGATCTCACAGTTGGTATCAGAGCAGGTTTTGAAAACTAATAAAGATAATTAAATTCTTATCTGAAATTGGTAATAAGAATTCAGAAACAGCATTTTCATAATGTATTTTCATTCCGTAAGCTTCTTTAATGAAGAAATTTTAATCAAAGACATTGTTTTTATAGATGGAAGTTCCCCATTTATCTGGTATTCCCGACCTCACCCAATCTCAAGATATGACTGCGTTCGCCTTCGAACATCTCATCTCTTCCGCTTCCACTCAATCAAGCCGAGCAAGACTCGCACGCCATTTCGCGGATTTATATTTTCCTACCCCAGCGGAGAGAATACAGCATAAGTGGTTTGCAGGGCAATATGTCCACGCCCTTGCGACCGTCGTACAATGCTGTGGCAGAATCTCTCATTGACTATGATCCTGTTAAAGCTGAAAATGGTGTGTGGTGTCATTCTATATCATTCGACGCCTCGAAATTTCAGACTTTCATGTCGAATTTATAGACTCCTTAGTCGATTTATCCCTAAGGAGAAAATAATAACTCCCTTCGCAGTTAGAGAACTTATGTAACAGGGCATGACTATGGCCCAGTATGGTCCTCTTATATGTCTTCCGAAGAGATTTTGAACTCAGAGCCGAGTTGCTCTATGTACTTATTGCAACTTGTGTATAAATATACAAATGTTTTTTTAATTTAAGTGATTGTTTATGGACGATCAGATAAAGAAAAATCTGTTAATGAGACTTATGTCATAGATCTCCAATAAGATCAGTTGAGGAGCCAATTATGTCAAAAGTTATCAAGACGCACAAAAAGGTTGTAATTGTGTGATACAATTCATACAATTTGTTATTCAAACTGAAATTCGTAAATTAGGACTTCAATTGGAAGTACCACAATTGTATAAAACCCTGACTTACTTGAGACCTAGACATGATGGTATTTACCTTATAGTTTCGAGTATCATGACTATCCGTATATACCGAGGGTATAACTGCAGCTCTTTACCGACAGTATATACGAGTAAATCTAAGACTTGAAATTATAAGCGTTAATGCCATCCAGATGATGATTTCGAATGTGGTTGATATGATTTTTAATTCTGTTTGGGAACTGATGAATTGATTTGGATTCTGATTGAAAAATGTTGATCCCTGAAAATGGGTTGAAATGTAATAAGCTGAGCGAAACCACAATGTGGATGATTGGGACGAGTCCCTGTAATGATAAATGATGAAAATGATTCAGCAAATCACTATGAGATTAGTGGATTGTGCTGTCAAATTGCTACTGTTAATACTTGAGACGGTAGATCAAGTTAAGGGATGACAAATTGAGAACTTGCTTAACTTAAATTCCCGTGGAGGAATGTTCAAAAGGAAATTTTTCGGTCTAATGGACCATTATCGTGTTAAAGATATGAATGATATGATCTGAATGAACTGTTATTTAATGATGAGTTCTATATAAGGGATATTTATCCCCATATTCTGTTGGATTGACCTACCAAGGTTTTGGTTTTCATTCGAGTACGGCCCAAAAGAAGTTCTTTATCTCTTGGGGAGTATAAGAACTTATCCCCCAGATATTGTGAGCCTTATATCTGAATTCAATGAAAATAGGTGACTTAGCCTACAAGCTTCTTTTACCTCCTCATCTCAAAGTTCTTAATGTATTTCATAGAAATATGTGCCAAACCCAAATCAAGGAAAAATGATAAAACTTCAGTGACAAGATACCGTTGGCTTCTAGGTTACGCTAACTCCTTCCTTTATATAAGTCGTAACTTTTACCTATCGCTCACAGCAGTAATCTTACTTCCATCGATCTCCTCTCTTTCTTAATCTCCTTCATGGCTTGGCAACAAGAACTAGTTTTATCCATAATGATTCCTCCCCTTCAAGACGCAAGTGTCTGTGAAGAAGGATTTTATAGAACAGTATGAGCGCTCACTTTTCCCTCACTTGGGAACTTCTGTAGCGCAGACCAAATGGCGGACCTATCAAGACATAACTAGGGTAACACCCTGGGGTCAGCAACATTTTCGTAATAATGTCCGCTTGGCCATGGTTATTGAAGCTTTGGGTTTGGGTCCCCGATACTACTGCGTCATGAGATCAAGGCATCTTGGGTTTTCTGAGTGGGTCTTCTTACTGGCGTGTTTTCTTCCTCATGAGAAGATATGCCTTTACCCCGTTTTTGGCTTGCCTCTCAGAGGTCCTTTTGTTAGAACACCTCATACCACTGAGATAGGTGCGACAATAACCAACAGAATTATTCCCATAGATGAGTTACCTTATACATGCGCAGCTTGTGAGTGCTGCTTTTGTGATCATATGATGGACGGGCTTATGGAAGTGTAAAGAGTTCTTCTATCTTTACTGTATAAGTTCTGATAATGAATAAAGTTTAAATCTTGTTCTTATCTTGAATCTTGCTCTCTTTGAGACTTTTTCTTGGTGGTTAATCCTGATTTAAATTTTTCTCTAAGTCTTATAATTCGTGCATCTTGCGAAATTATCCCAGTTTGCGAGATGAGGACATCTCGCGTTTTTTAAGTGGGGTAGAATGTAAGATTCCTCTCCCAAACCCCCTTTTGATGTCTAGTATCTTCTTCTATAATCAATCCCTCTTCAGAAATATAAAAAACTTGTTTCTAACTGTTTTAACCTAGAGAGAGAAAATATTCTAGAGAGAGAATATTCAGATTTTAATATTTTTGGTTAGAAAATTATCTCATCTTATTAAAATAAGTTCCCCTGAAAGAGAAATTCAAAAAGAACTTTCCAATGTGCAATTGGAATTAATTGGAAATGTGTATAAAGGACCTTAGTCTAAGGGTCTAGATTTTCAGAAATTTTTGGATTATGGTCCAATTAAGGTTCCTATGGGCCAATAGCATCAATCCATGTGTAGGGAGGAGATAAATCCAATTTGTAAAAGAAGATACCCAAAAATGAGTAAATGCTCACATAAGATGAAGAGTTGAAAATGTACAAGGTTTATTAGTAAAAAAATTATGAGCAATATTAAAAGTATGACATATGTAAGGAAGGGGAGTTCTTTAAAGGAGGTGCATATTTCACATAAGATGAAGAGTTGAAAATGTACAAGGTTTATTAGTAAAAAATTATGAGCAATATTAAAAGTATGACATATGTAAGGAAGGGGAGTTCTTTAAAGGAGGTGCATATTTCACATAAGACGAAGAGTTGAAAATGTACAAGGTTTATTAGTAAAAAATTATGAGCATTATTAAAAGTATGACATATGTAAGGAAGGGGAGTTCTTTAAAGGAGGTGCATATTTCACATAAGATGAAGAGTTGAAAATGTACAAGGTTTATTAGTAAAAAACTATGAGCAATATTAAAAATATGACATATGTAAGGAAGGGGAGTTCTTTAAAGGAGGTGCATATTTCACATGCTTGAATGAGTTTTAACTCATAAAAATTGAGATATTTCATCTCTCCTCTCTCCTCATTCAAGTCTAGTTTCAAAAAATTAGCTTAACTGAC
This sequence comes from Cibotium barometz, assembly GCF_041138505.1. NCBI lineage: Eukaryota > Viridiplantae > Streptophyta > Polypodiopsida > Cyatheales > Cibotiaceae > Cibotium > Cibotium barometz. The sequence goes on from NC_141072.1 coordinate 47,061,920, forward strand.
CTAAAAATGGTCAAAAATTGACCAAACTGATTTGGAAAATTCTAGAATCAGTTTGTTTGGTTAGGAGCTCAATTTTTTCTATAAATAGAAGCCTCCCCCTTGTTGAAAATTATATAGTGTTTATGCATCGTTACTCTACTCCACCTAAGCCAAGAACTGTGAATTCATTTAATAATTCACTAGTTTTTGGAGCTTCCCTCTTTCTTCAATCCCCATTAGTGGATCCATCAACATACTTAACCAATTGATTGGTTGGGGGCCTCTACCGTGAACAAAGAATCAAGAAATTTATAAGGTAATTAGTGAATATTGCTCTTTTCTATAATTTCTCAATGTTTCTCTCTTCTCAACCCCTCTCAAGCTTGAGAAGCTTAATTGGTATGGTTTTTTTAATGCTATTGAAGTTAATTGGTGAATAGTAGTGAAGAGTTACATAATTTAATAAATGCTATTGAAGTTAATTTCCATTTATGTTTAAATTCTAATGGTTTTTATGTAATTTCTCTCTCTCACTCAAGAAATGGTCATACTCATGACCCATTCTCAATCCAAAAGAAGCTTTTCATAAAGCTTTTCCTTAATCCAAGATTAAGCTATGCTTGAGGCCAAATTAATGGTTTTTTTTTCTATGCTTTTAGTTTATGCATATTGATGATTCAATCCATTATGGATTAATGATCCAATTAGAGATCATTTTAATTATTTCCTTAATGATAAGCTTTATCCCTTAGAAAAATTGAGATTTATCAGTCATAGCAGCGGAGCTATGGCAAAATTTTTATAAAAATTATGCATAAAATAATTTCATTCAAAGCATAAAAAGAGGACTTCCTACCATATTCTAGGAATTATCATCCTAGACTAATTGAAAGAATTTCATTATAATCATGGAGAAATTAAATTTTTATATTATGCATAAAGAATAAATTTTTATATCAAAAGTGTTACTTTTATCATTTTTATTTACATGCATAGAAGTATGCATAATGGATAAATTTTTATATCAAAAGTGTTACTTTTATCATTTTTATTTACATGCATAGAAGTATGCATAATGGATAAATTTTTATATCAAAAGTGTTACTTTTATCATTTTTATTTACATGCATAGAAGTATGCATAATGGATAAATTTTTATATCAAAAGTGTTACTTTTATCATTTTTATTTTCATGCATAGAAGTATGCATAATGGATAAATTTTTATATCAAAAGTGTTACTTTTATCATTTTTATTTTCATGCATAAAAGTATGCATAATGGATAAATTTTTATATCAAAAGTGTTACTTTTAGCATAATTGAATTTCATGCATAGAGGTATGCATAAGAGATGAATATTTTATTATAAAAGTGTTACTTTTACAATAATTAAAATTCATGCATAGAGGTATGCATAAGAGATGAATATTTTATTATAAAAGTGTTACTTTTAGCATAATTGAATTTCATGCATAGAGGTATGCATAAGAGATGATTATTTTATTATAAAAGTGTTACTTTTAGCATAATTGAATTTCATGCATAAAAGTATGCATAAAAGATATGGGAAGTGATAAGATATGATAAGATGCATATAAGATGAGTTAAGATGTGATAAGATGTGTATGGGATGAGATAAGAAGCGTATGAGATGAGATAAGATGTATATGGGTTGTGATAGGGTGAGAATGGATGTGATATAAAAGATTAGATATGAAGGCATATGGGGTTATATGAATGGGAATGTGAAAATGGATGTATGTATGTGGATGTGTGGATGTGGAGATGGGAGTGTGGATGTATGCATGAAGATGTATATGCATAGATGTGAATGTGGATGTAGACGTGGTTGTATAGAAGTGAATGTGGAATGTGGATATGGATGTATGTATGTATGTGGATGTAGATGTGTATGTATAGATGTGAATGGGAATGTGGATGTGGATATATGTGAATGTGGATGTAGATGTGGATGTATAGATGTGAATGTGGAATGTGGATGTGGATGTATGTATGTATGTGGATGTTATGTGGATGTATAGATGTGAATGGGAATGTGGATGTGGATGTATGTATGTATGTGGATATGGATGTATGAATGAGGACGTGATAGTGGATGTATGCATGTGGATGTGGATGTATGAATGAGGACGTGATAGTGGATGTATGCATGTGGATGTGGATGTATGGATGTGGATATGGATGTGTATGTATGAATGTGGATATGGGATGTGGATGTATAAATGAGGATGTGAAAATGGAGGTAAGCATGTAGATGTGGATGTATGGATGTGAATGTGGATGTGGATGTGGATGTATGGATGTGAATATATGATATGTGATGTGAAGGAATATGAAGTGAAGAGATGGAAAATGATGTGATTGGATGAGTACACATATAAATGGAATGAGGAATAAGTAATGTGGATTATACGAGGGATAATGTGGAAAAATTAGAGTTAATATAGAAATTGTATTTGTAAACTGTTTGTAAATGCTGTTTGTAAATGGCTGTTTTATGTCAAGAATGCTGGGAAAGCATTTTGACCATCTTGTGATTAAGGTCGTGGAGACCTAACTGATAAAGTTGCAACTGCTGACGAAGAGTCAATGGAGGACGTCTCGCGTAGCAAGGTCGGCCGAGGTCTTGACCAGCCTCGGTTCGATTAAAATGGTGAGCTTCCGGTACGGTGGATGAGGGACCAAGGAAGCGGCCTATGAGTGAAGCGCTAGGTCACCTGCGAAGGAACCTAGAGGGTGCTGACCATACGGTGCTCGAGCTCTGGGTCGCCTAGGATACCCACGCGTGCGTCGAGGAAGATATTGGAACAAGGAGTAAGAGTTGTTTTGTGAAACCGGGCATGGATCTGGTTGATTGACCTTGCTGGTCTTCAATGGATGAGTCCATGGCTCTTTATATGGATCTGTTGGTTGATCTTGCTGATCTTCAACCAGAGTCCATCTTGATTTTTATAAGTGATTATATTGCCTAGTATTATGGGCTAGGAACTATTGAAAAGGCCCCTATGTGGACAGGTGGTGAGCGTTCTAGTTGCCAATGATGCCATAGATACTCTGATGAAGGAATGATGGGAAATTATGAATCAACTGGATAAATTGGAAGATTGTGATCAGTGGTACTATGGTTTCATTAAAGGATTGTTTTAAAGTTAGCTGATGCTAAGAAAAAGGCAATTTTCATATTGGGTGTGTAAGTGGTGTGGCTAGTTTTATGTTTGCATGAACTTCCGGCTAGGGGGCCTTGGAACTCTTTTCCTTGGTACCCGGGACAAAACCTAACCAAATTCCAAATTGGATCCCATCACTACAGTGGTTGGGCGGTTGGCTAACCCATGGGATCGGACGGGGTTAGGCTGGACTGATGGATCCGTAAATCGAGATTTAATTTCTATTATTACGATAGATGAAGTAAATCCCGGATAGAAATTGTTCTATGGATAGGAATCAACGGCTGTGCCTCTTGATGGGGAAAAAAGCGTTGATCCCAATGATCCAAGTGCAAGTTTCTTCCTTGATTTGACCAAGTACCGTTAAAGGTGCAGTCAGATCAGTTGCTCTGTAATGATCTTGACTGCGTTAGAGTAAAGAGTTATCCTGGTGGAATCGCCCATGCCTTCCGGGTAGGAGAAGTTTTTTCGGGTTCGGTTTTGGAAAAATCGACGGATTAGTCTCTTGTCCGGATATCCGTGGACGAGGCCCCGAGTGTGAGACCCCTGGCCCGCGCCCGATGTACTACTTCCGCTGCTAGTACCCCGAATCCGTCGCGTGGTGGGAACAAGGATCTCACATCTCTATTGTACTCTAATGAGCATCAAGCTCCAATGAGTATAGGTCCACTTCATTCTCTTAATCTGTTTTAGCATCTTGAAGTAAATTAATCTATGATTAGTTGAATGCCTCTTTCTTTCTCTTGTGTATACTGCATGCTTGTAGTGAGTGTGTGTGTAGTCTCCATTGATGCAAGCTCTTGCCACTTCATTGGCGATGAGTTATTCATGGATAGACTCTCTCTATGAGCTTGTGGGTTTGTGAACATTACATTCTATGCTTGCTTAAGCTTGTGGATTAGTAGATGCACGCTTATGGGTTTGCTCGCATTAGGGAAAGCTAAGATTTAATCAATGTTTGAATGGGTATAAGAGATTGCTATGCATTGCTTGTTCTCTTGATTAGTGTAATGGATTTAAGGGATTGAGAGATTGATTGAGGTGTTGAATGGTTGAATCGTCAAGTGGTGGTTTGTGTATGTGAGCTCTCCCTTATGGGATAAGCCTTCATGCACTAATCGGGTCGAGTCCTCAGATTGACATTGTGTTTCTTAACACATTTGTTGATCGGTAGTACTCTATGAGCACTATATTGCACGATAGAGAGAACCGCTCTACAATGGCGCCGCTGTCGGGCAGCGAGTGCCTACATTAGTTGAGCACCGTACACACACTACCACTCCTTGTTAAGCTCCAATCGATAGCAAAACTGTTGGATAGGAGAGCAGGCTTTGGGACTAATTTTGGTATTTATTTAAGACTAATCTGTTGTTAAATTCTCTTTATTTGTCTTGCAATTTGAGTGCGATTGGCTAGCTATGCTTCTCCCTTGAGGTCAGGACAAGGATTCAACACACGGGTAGGATTGGAGGTAGGCGCTAAACCTGCAAATTTCAATTTGTGTGCGAAAGAGAGAGGCCTGTTTTTACATTTCTGTCATTCTATTTCAGGATAATTTTTACAGTTTCAATTTTCCGCGTGTTCATTTTATTTCATGTTCTTAGCTTAGTTTAGTTTTCTGCATCTTTAATTTTGTGCATTTTAGTTCTCTGTTAAACCTGCACCTGTAGAGAAACTGAAATCTATACACATACATGAAGATTGAACATTTCGAATTCGCTGCAAATCTCACAGCTGTACACGCATTTAGTTCAGTGCACACGCACTTCAAAAAAGAAAAAAATAATAATAATAAAATAAGGCGGTTGTGTGTGAACAGCACACCGCGCGGAGAGACCCACACACCACACCATAAAGACCGCCACCACACTGGATAAGGGGGTGCAAAAAAAAAAGTCTGAAAAATTTTTCATTTTCTGTCGCAAAAATTTGGGAGGTTATCTAACTTTTCGAGAGGAGTTAGAAAACACCCATCGTCAAAATTTCGGTCCCGGAACCATTTTTCCATAGTGAGCTCAGTATGGAAAACTGGTAAATTTTAGGCGATTTTTGATCCTAGAAAATACGCTATTTTTTTTGGCCTAATGTGTTCGAGGGGGTTCAAAATGGGTTCTGACAAAGTTTGAGCCAACTTGAAATTTTTTGGAATATTTTGAAATAATAATAATAATAATAATTAAAAAAACCTTAAAATTTGACCTTATGAACTTGCGGTCGGGATGTCATATAGACACTGCCATAGGGCCTAGGGCACCTTCTAGAGTACCTACGTAGGAAAGTGGGACCCAATCGATAGGAAATTTGGCAGATATTGCTGAAACCTTTTTCGAATCCCAATCTGATACCCTTTTCAGGACAACTAGCTCATTGTCTATGGACAATCTAGGGCCGTCAAATAGTCATCCCTTAGCCCCAAATAGGACACCCACAAGATCTTTTAATTCGTTTGGAGCCGACACCATGGGGTTACCACTCAATGTGAGACTTCAATATGTCTACACGAATGCTCAAGGAGCTGAGATCTTTAGGGATCCACAACAACGGTATGTCGCTTAGATTGTAGACTTTTTCTCATAACTTAATAGAGCACCCCTAGTCAATGACCAGGGTAACATGTACATGGGTGGAGATGGTGTCCGCTACGAAGTCACCTATCATCCAGAGAATGTAGACAAATTAGAAGAGCTCTCTAAGACTGAGTTCCTAGATTTATTAAAGCCTTCTGGAGCAAGGGAGTCTAGAAATGATTGCTCATTGAGCCGGACATGCCTGGACCATCCAATGCCCAGTCCTCAAAGCCATCCATAGATGATTTACTTTGTGTAGATCTAAATTTGGAAAGGGACAGGAAAGGCAAGAGCAAAATGGATCAAGGGCTGAGAACCAATGGGAGTTTGTAGGACAAATTCCAGTGACAAAGGTCTTTCAGGATGACCCACTTCAAGAGGTCTATAAGGACTCTTTAGAAGGATATATTATGCCACAACTAGATTGCTAGAGCTAGATCTTCCTCTAGCACTTGTGGTGGTAGTCGAGAAGCTTGCAGGACACAAGAACCGAATCATTGATAAATGGGCCAATGAATACCGAACCTTAGATTGGAAGGAGATTCGTGAGCTCACGAGGAGAGCACAACGATTATTCATGGAAGTGTTCTCAACTAATACAGCTAAACCAGCAGAGACAGCCTTTCTTGGAGAAACTGTTGCTCCTCCCCTACGAGAGTTCACTAGAGAGGGACCCCCAACATCAAAGTGGACCACTGCAAACAACCCAACTCTAGCACCAAGATATTATCCTACACCAAAAGTGCAACCACAGATCACACCACAATAACGTTTCTCTCACTATGACAATCGGAGGGTAGGGGAGCCAACTCGGCCTCCCATAAATGCACCTCCTAAAATGCGGGTAACAAGATCTTTGGAGGGGGTTGGTGAGGTAGGTAATAGGGGACCCACACCAATTTGGAATGCATGTGGACCATCTTACCAAAGAGAGAGGAACAGTTCCCACTGAGAGTGAGAGGCCGTAGGCCCGATGATGAGTATTCAAGACGAGTAAGGCCATCAACTCTTCAGAAACTAGTAAAGAAGTACGAAGGGTCGGGAGATCCATATGACTATGTAGCAGCATTTAGGCAAGCAGTTTGAGCTGAGCAAGTCTGACAAGCATACGCAAATTGAAGGATTTGGGCTCACTCTTGAGGGAAAGGCCCTTGCTTGGTTTCAGGCACTAGAGGCTTCAGACAAATCTTCTTTACGAGTTTTGGAAGAGAGATTCATTGCTGCTTTTTCCTTGATGGGGGGATTCAGCATGACACAGTAGCAAACATCTACTCTTTCAAGCAAGGCGAGACTGAGAGTGTTAGAGACTGTGTAAATAGGATGAAGTAGTACATTAATCGTTGCCAGAAGATGAGAAGCCCACCCAGAGTCGATTAATTTCTCTTTTCTTAAAAGGACTCAAAAATTCAACACTGCACACACATCTCTATGCAAAGAAACATACAAATTTCAATGAGTGTTGCCATGATGCTATGGATTTCACAGATAACTTCAAATTCCAAGATGGTACTGGCCCTGAGGTGCAACCTAGAGATCAGTGGGGTGATGACCAAAGTTCAGGGTCTAACGTACTACTAAATCTAGACCACATAGCTAACCTAGTACTAAGGAGATTGGGACAAACCTATCGCCCACCCATGCAGCCACAACAACAACAGCAGAGCGAATGAGGAGTGTACTACCTACAGGTCCTCATCTTTGTGGAGCATGTGGCGGTAACCATAAAACCGAAGAATGTAATACCTTTTCTCCTCTAGTCACAAACCAACCCACAAAGAAGTGGTGCCAGGCCTATGCTTGGAATTATACCCACACCACACAGGAATGTACTCGCATTGCAAGAATGAGACAAGAACGTGAGCAGCAAAGGGGTCGAGTGGCTCCACAAATGCATCAACAGTACACTAATTTTGAACGTAAGCCATTGATGGCACAAGAGCAAGCACGACCTGTACTTGGAGCTCAACCTCCTGCTCTTGGGACTGCTCCTGTGAGGTTTGTTGACTATGACAATTCAAATATGTGTAGAGACTTGGTAAACCCAAGCTATGTGGAGGAGGAATATGCATCATATTCATCCAAGGAAAATCTCTTTGAAAGTCCCGCATATCCAAGCCAAGCACTGGAGCCTCAACCAGGGGAACAAAATTCTTTGATGTTGCTAGGCGGCTACCAACCTAGGACTCCAGGCCCCTTAGGTCAATGGCAGCAAAGGAAAGTGGAAGCCAAACTAATGGGCCCCTGTTATGAGTGCGGAGAACCCCATTGGGCTCGTGATTGTCCACATCGCCCAAGGTAAGCAGCTCGATCCAATACAATAGTACCACAGTTTCCACCAATTGAAAGATATTGTCTAGGGTGTTGTGTAGAACACTTTCCAAAGGATTGTTTGCTGAAACCACATGAGGAAGGCACCTCTCAACCAAAGGTCTCACTCAACTTTGTAGGAGTAGTTACATCGCCACCTTCATCGAAGAATGAGGATGTCATGCCACTTAGAGTCATGACTAGATCACAGACACAAAATGCCGAAATGCAGACTGATGAGACACCTCAAACTAGGGATGCAAAGGCAAATCTAGTGGACAAGACCCTACATTCCAATAGAAAAATGACCACTAGGAGGAAAAAGAACCGCAACAATCAAACTAAGAGTGCATCCACTAGTTCTCAAGAAGTCTCTAAACAAAACATGAAGGATCAAGCTTTTACATCCCAAGAAGTGCATGAGGAGCATCAACCTCAACTTGGGCCTAGTGCTAAACAAGATGAGGCTAGTACAACCAAGGATAGTTCTAGGGGTTCTGTTTTTGTGGATAAGGTGAACGAGACTCTAGATGCCCTCATTGATGCTCATAGAAGTCGCATTGCAGCTTTATCTGAGCTACCCAAGAAACTTCAAGAATACCCAAACCCTCGTGTGAGGAGAAGATCAATCTAGCTGTACATCAGCAACTCATTAGGGAAGCTCAATCAATACTTGAAGGCCCACCTCCACCTATCCCTCGGGGCCCAACCTCTCTTAAGCCAACATTAGAAACCATACCAGAAGTGTCATCAAAATCTTATTGGTCCATGGGAACCTTAATTTAAAATTTCGAAAAAATCTTCACCTCGAGGATAAGGCCTCTTGAACAGATTATACTTAATTTCTAATGCACCTTTTGAAAATCTTTTTGAACTTCTATTTTTTTCCATCCAAAAATATTTAAAATTTGAATTACCACTCTCTAGAAGATTTTCTCTCTCTAGGCCAAAACTGGGAAAAACAAGATCTTTTATATTTCTGAAGAGGGATTTGATTACAGGGGAAGATGCTGGACATCTTGAGAGGCTGGGGAGGAATCTTACATTCTCTCCCACTTGAAAAACATGAGATGCCCTCATCTCGCAAACTGGGGGTAATCCCGCAATAGATCGGTTTCATTCTCCCAGGTAGCATCTTCAAAAGGATAGAACTTCCATTTTACCAATAATTCTCTGAGAATTGTGTTCCTGAGAATCTTTTCTCGAACATCGAGAATTTCTTCAGGTTAGAGTTCCATTTGCCCTTGGTGGGTTGAAGAGGTTAGGATTTCATCATCAAGCACATGATTTGGGCTTGGTACATATTACTTTTGAAGGCTTACATGAAATACATTATGAACTTTGAGATGAGGAGGCAGAAGAAGCTCGTAGGCTAAGTCACCTACTTTATTTGTAATCAGATATGGCCCACAATATCTAGGGGATAACTTCTTGTACTGTAAGGTCCCTCCCAAGCCATGTATGTATGTGTCTCTTTTAATATAGATTTCAATAAGGAAAGAGAAGTGTAATTAGAGAAGAGTGAGACAACAAGGCTAGAAACATTAGGAAAGTGTTAGAATAAAAATATTAGCCCTAAAAATCCTAAAAGAAATATTAGTATCCCCAAAAATAGAATTTCGAATTTAGGTGATAAGAGGTCATATTTAGAGTACTTTCACACATTTAGAGTCCATGTATACTAAAAATGTGAGAAAACAATGCGTTTCTAAAGATGGTGCGTTTGTGGCTATATACAGACATTTTTGCCTATTCTGCCCATGCACGCTTGTAGACCAGATGCCTTCCCGTTCTTTTGACTGGTTATATGACCATATTTTGAGTTTTTATTAGAGAGTTATGGCCGAAACAATTTGTTGTTTCTATCAGGGTCTCTACACAGAGAAAACTGTGAGAAGATAGCAAGTAGCCTCAAGGTAATCCTAGAGTTTGAGATATATATATCCCTTCATTCTTATCTAATATCTTAGAAAAGAAGCTTAGATTGCTATGGCCTTTCGGAGGAAGAGACCAAAACTCCATAGCTTTTCTTAAAAGAATAGTATCCCCCCCGTAGTCCTGTAAGAGAAGAAGGCTATTTTGCCATAGACCTTAGAAAAAGAGAAGAGTCACAGCATGAGTAAGAGGAGATAAAGCTTGGAGATTATTGGATAATTTCAATCAAAAGACAAGGTATTAGAAGACTCTATTCTCATATGTCAAGTTCTAAAGCTCTTATTAAAACGACCAAAGGCAATGATAAACGACAAATTTCTATAAGATATAAACATATTTTGTTTTTCAATTATATATCATTCTTTGGGATTGAGGTATGGCCCCAGCTTCTCTATTGATTGTTAATAGTGATCTATTTGATTAATTTACTATTTAAAGTTTGTATTCTTTTAAACAACAGCATATGTCTTAATAAAGAATGTCTTATCGAAATCTCAAGTTGAAATGCTAAAATCTGTGTGAGAAAAGGATTGTTTTCTTAAGAAGGTAACATGGATTCTAGTCCTATGGTTTAGTTGAGTAAATGGATTGTTATCTTGGTTAAATTAAGATACAGGTACAACTTCTCCCTGCCTTGACGCTGCCCCGTTCTTGTGCTTGTGTAGCCGGACGGCGGAGACATTAGTAAGACCCGGAGTTGGCCCATGGTATCCCTCATACCATTGGGAGAATGAGGTTTGCCGATTGAGACGAGTGATTGTGATGCTGCCTAGTTCTGAGGGCCCAGGCTAGTGCGGTGAATTAGCCCACCCTAGTGCGCAGACATCCCTCTGAGGGGCGGGAGGATCGAGCGATGGATCCTGAGAGGGCGACAGGCTGGCTTGAGTCCTCGCTAGCGGCCGACGACGAGGTGTATGGTCCCGTAGGGTTTTGCCCAGCATGTGGAGGCTCGAAGGCCGAATTCTACATCATCGACAGTATAAAGGAAAAGAATAAGAGAGCCGGTTTGGCTTGTATGAAATTGATTCATGTTTAAATTTTGTTTTTATAAATCTTGTCTTTGGTATTATTGTATTAAAAGGCTGTCTTAACAAACCTTGTGAAAAGGACTTTAATTAAGGAACATGTTTATTTATGTCAAACAGTGTGGTAGGATTAATTAGAAAACAAATTGACGCGTGAGTAGGGTGGAAAGTAGGAGGATGGAATGCCCCAACGGCACCATTCTATGGACGGGTGGACCCGATTAGTCGGGTAGCTTTCCAACATATTAAGTGAAAGCTCTATGTTAGATAAATAGGTTCTCGGACAATTCTATTCTAGAAGACTAGGCCAGCGGCTGTGCCTTGCATGGATGAGGAAAAAAGCATTGTCTCTAGGAATGAAGACTATTAGTTGCCCAAATTATGATCAATTACCCTATGGATGATTTGATTTTTTTAGAAGACCATGCTCCCCCTGCTGCGGGATAGAACTAGGTCTTACCTATGAATCGTATCCTTGAATCTCTGCATGGTCAAGGTGTCGATGAGTAGGAAATTTTCTCCAAGATAAGACTTAGTGGACTGTCTTAAGTGTTTTCCCTATTTTTGGAAGGGGGGAACCTTACAAGTGGTATCAGAGCCGATCTTAGTTCCTAGGATTTGTTTTTCAAAGGTTAACTATCAAGGGATTAAAACAAGTGATTGTTTATCATATGAGGACGAATCAATCATCTCTACTGGCCATAGAAGTGATTTGAATATCCTCACATGTTGAGACAATCATCTTATGAAATTGTGCATGTATCTTAGGGGTGCACACGCAAGATATTTGTACAATAAATTTGAGAAATTAGATTGGGGAGAAAACCTTTTGTGAGGAAAAACATAGGGTGATCAAATTAAGAATCTAGTGAGAGACTGAATAGAAGGATAGACCAAAACTTTGTTTAGAGAAATTTTCAGGATATATCTCATTAGTTTGCATATTATAAATTATTAAGATTATAACTCCATTAAGGTTTGAATAGTTGACGTGTGAATGTCATCCATTGGATGCTTTACACTAGGATGATCAACCAAGATCTAGAACCCATCTTACACAAACATGGGTCTACTAACTTCAGATGTGTAATTCCCAGAGGATCATGCTCTTAGATGTGTTAATTCCAAGATACTAGATGTGTAATTTTCAGAAAACTAATCATCTTAGATGTGTCAATCCCAAGGCACCAAATGTGTAATTCTTAAAAAAATGAAGATCTCACATATATTAATCCAGAGTATCTTTAGATGTAGCACTATGATAAGTATTTGATAGTTTTGAGCTTTTCATGGATACAATGAAAGAAGCAAGTTCACCCTTGCTCGTCTGAAAATCGTAAGAAATGCTGAATTAGTTGGAAGCACTATTGTCAATCTAACCACCACTGGAACTAGAATCAGTTATGGGATGCCATGAAAGGAAGACCCTAAAAGAATACCACCAAACTTTTGTCTTCTCCAATTTGCTGTAGAGATGGATGAGGTAACTCTTCTCCATCGATTCATTTAGAAGCTTAATCTATCTTTGAATAACCTCATCAAGAATGCAAAACCATCCTTTATTTCAGAAGCCATAATTATAGCCAGAGACTGTGAGTAATAAAGTTTTTATATATATATAGAAAGTGTCGAGAAGCTTCCATGTTAATCAAGAAGAGGTCTCCTAATTCAAGAGGAACGTCAAGCCCACCCTTGGCTATAAGAAATCGTGAGCTAGAGTAAAAATTAGGTCAAGAAATAGGGATAGCAGGGTTAAAGATAACCGAATTCAACAAGTATTTTTATGAGTAAATAGAAGAGGATTGGTGCAAGATTCATGTGAAGTAATGTGCATGATGAATAGAGCTATTCTACAAGACGATACTAAGATTACGAAATTGCTATCATAGGTTAGATTGCATAAAGGATTGATTCCCTTACGTTTTTCCATGACAATTTGTTAAGTACCATATTACATGGGGGTATAGAATAAGGAATTCAAAGGTTCATAGCATATGAGAGGTATATGGATACATGAACTTAGGATAATAAGGCCAATTAACTTTAGAATAATAGACCTTTTGGAGGCACAACAAAACGAGCCAAACACATGAAAAAAGGGACTCGCAACAATGTTTAGATTAAAGAAGATTTCTACCTAGTGTGGGGACACCACTTTGAAAGAGACAGGAGGATTTACTTAGATACTACCCCAGCTCGCGAGATGAGGACATCTCGAATCTTTTAAGTGGGGGAGATTGTAAGGTCCCTCCCAAGCCATGTATGTATGTGTCTCTTTTAATATAGATTTCAATAAGAAAAGAGAAGTGTAATTAGAGAAGAGTGAGACAACAAGGCTAGAAACATTAGGAAAGTGTTAGAATAAAAATATTAGCTCTAAAAATCCTAAAAGAAATAAGAACATAAGAATAGTCCTATTAAGAGATAAGTATCCCCAAAAATAGAATTTTGAATTTAGGTGATAAGAGGTCATATTTAGAGTACTTTTACACATTTAGAGTCCATGCATACTAAAAATGTGAGAAAACAACGCGTTTCTAAAGATGGTGTGTTTGTGGCTATATACAGACGTTTTTGCCTATTCTGCCTATGCTAGCTTGTAGACCAGATGCCTTCCCGTTCTTTTGACTGGTTATATGACCATATTCTAAGTTTTTATTAGAAATTTATGGCCAAAACAATTTGCTGTTTTTGTCAGGGTCTCTACACAGAGAAAACTGTGAGAAGATAGCAAGTAGCCTCAAGGTAATCCTAGAGTTTGAGATATATATATCCCTTCATTCTTATCTAATATCTTAGAAAAGAAGCTTAGATTGCTATGGCCTTTCGGAGGAAGAGACCAAAACTCCATAGCTTTTCTTGAAAGAATAGTATCCCCCCCGTAGTCCTATGAGAGAAGAAGGCTATTTTGCCATAGATCTTAGAAAAAGAGAAGAGTCACAGCATGAGTAAGAGGAGATAAAGCTTGGAGATTATTGGATAATTTCAATCAAAAGACAAGGTATTAGAAGACTCTATTCTCATATGTCAAGTTCTAAAGCTCTTATTAAAACGACCAAAGGCAATGATAAACGACAAATTTCTATAAGATATAAACATATTTTGTTTTTCAATTATATATCATTCTTTGGGATTGAGGTATGGCCCCAGCTTCTCTATTGATTGTTAATAGTGATCTATTTGATTAATTTACTATTTAAAGTTTGTATTCTTTTAAACAACAGCATATGTCTTAATAAAGAATGTCTTATCGAAATCTCAAGTTGAAATGCTAAAATCTGTGTGAGAAAAGGATTGTTTTCTTAAGAAGGTAACATGGATTCTAGTCCTATGGTTTAGTTGAGTAAATGGATTGTTATCTTGGTTAAATTAAGATACAGGTACAACTTTTCCCTGCCTTGACGCTGCCCCGTTCTTGTGCTTGTGTAGCCGGACGGCGGAGACGTTAGTAAGCCCCGGAGTTGGCCCATGGTATCCCTCATACCATTGGGAGAATGAGGTTTGCCGATTGAGGCGAATGATTGTGATGCTGTCTAGTTCTGAGGGCCCAGGCTAGTGCAGTGAATTAGCCCACCCTAGTGCGCAGACATCCCTCTGAGGGACGGGAGGATCGAGCGATGGAGCCTGAGAGGGCGACAGGCCAGCTTGAGTCCTCGCCAGCGACCGACGACGAGGTGTATGGTCCCGTAGGGTTTTGCCCAGCATGTGGAGGCTGGAAGGCCAAATTCTAGATCATCGATAGTATAAAGGAAAAGAATAAGAGAGCCAGTTTGGCTTGTATGAAATTGATTCATGTTTAAATTTTATTTTTATAAATCTTATCTTTGGCATTATTGTATTAAAAGACTGTCTTAACAAACCTTGTGAAAAGGACTTTAATTAAGGAACATGTTTATTTATGTCAAACAGTGTGGTAGGATTAATTAGAAAACAAATTGACGCGTGAGTAGGGTGGAAAGTAGGAGGATGGAATGCCCCAACGGCACCATTCTATGGACGGGTGGACCCGATTAGTCGGGTAGCTTTCCAACATATTAAGTGAAAGCCCTACGTTAGATAAATAGGTTCTCGGACAATTCTATTCTAGAAGACTAGGCCAGCAGCTGTGCCTTGCATGGATGAGGAAAAAAGCGTTGTCTCTAGGAATGAAGACTATTAGTTGCCCAAATTATGATCAATTACCCTATGGGTGATTTGATTTTTTTAGAAGACCATGCTCCCCTTGCGGGATAGAACTAGGTCTTACCTATGAATCGTATCCTTGAATCTCTGCATGGTCGAGGTGTCAATGAGTAGGAAATTTTCTCCAAGATAAGACTTAGTGGACTATCTTAAGTGTTTCCCCTATTTTTGGAAGGGGGAACCTTACAAGTGGTATCAGAGCCGATCTTAGTTCCTAGGATTTGTTTTTCAAAGGTTAACTATCAAGGGATTAAAACAAGTGATTGTTTATCATATGAGGACGAATCAATCATCTCTACTGGCCATAGAAGTGATTTGAATATCCTCACATGTTGAGACAATCATCTTATGAAATTGTGCTTGTATCTTGGGGGTGCACACGCAAGATATCTGTACAATAAATTTGAGAAATTAGATTGGGGAGAAAACCTTTTGTGAGGAAAAACATAGGGTGATCAAATTAAGAATCTAGTGAGAGACTGAATAGAAGGATAGACCAAAACTTTGTTTAGAGAAATTTTCAGGATATATCTCATTAGTTTGCATATTATAAATTATTAAGATTATAACTCCATTAAGGTTTGAATAGTTGACGTGTGAATGTCATCCATTGGATGCTTTACACTAGGATGATCAACCAAGATCTAGAACCCATCTTAGACAACATGGGTCTAACTTCAGATGTGTAATTCCCAGAGGATCATGCTCTTAGATGTATTAATTCCAAGATACTAGATGTGTAATTTTCAAAAAACTAATCATCTTAGATGTGTCAATCCCAAGGCACCAAATGTGTAATTCTTAAAAAAATGAAGATCTCACATATATTAATCCAGAGTATCTTTAGATGTAGCGCTATGATAAGTATTTGATAGTTTTAAGCTTTTCATGGATACAATGAAAGAAGCAAGTTCACCCTTGCTCGTCTGAAAATCGTAAGAAATGCCGAATTAGTTGGAAGCACTATTGTCAATCTAACCACCACTGGAACTAGAATCAGTTATGGGATGCCATGAAAGGAAGACCCTAAAAGAATACCACCAAACTTTTGTTAAACTTCTCCGATTTGCTGTAGAGATGGATGAGGTAACTCTTCTCCATCGATTCATTTAGAAGCTTAATCTATCTTTGAATAACCTCATCAAAAATGCAAAACCATCCTTTATTTCAGAAGCCATAATTATAGCCAGAGACTGTGGGTAATAAAGTTTTTATATATATATAGAAAGTGTCGAGAAGCTTCCATGTTAATCAAGAAGAGGTCTCCTAATTCAAGAGGAACGTCAAGCCCACCTTGGCTACAAGAAATCGTGAGCTAGAGTAAAAATTAGGTCAAGAAATAGGGATAGCAGGGTTAAAGATAACCGAATTCAACAAGTATTTTTATGAGTAAATAGAAGAGGATTGGTGCAAGATTCATGTGAAGTAATGTGCATGATGAATAGAGCTATTCTACAAGACGATACTAAGATTACGAAATTGCTATCATAGGTTAGATTGCATAAAGGATTGATTCCCTTACGTTTTTCCATGACAATTTGTTAAGTACCATATTACATGGGGGTATAGAATAAGGAATTCAAAGGTTCATAGCATATGAGAGGTATATGGATACATGAACTTAGGATAATAAGGCCAATTAACTTTAGAATAATAGACCTTTTGGAGGCACAACAAAACGAGCCAAACACATGAAATAAGGGACTCGCAACAATGTTTAGATAAAAGAAGATTTCTACCTAGTGTGGGGACACCACTTTGAAAGAGAGAAGAGGATTTACTTAGATACTACCCCAGGTCTCGAGATGAGGACATCTCGAATCTTTTAAGTGGGGGAGATTGTAAGGTCCCTCCCAAGCCATGTATGTATGTGTCTCTTTTAATATAGATTTCAATAAGCAAAGAGAAGTGTAATTAGAGAAGAGTGAGACAACAAGGCTAGAAACATTAGGAAAGTGTTAGAATAAAAATATTAGCTCTAAAAGTCCTAAAAGAAATAAGAACATAAGAATAGCCCTATTAAGAGATAAGTATCCCCAAAAATAGAATAGCCCTATTAAGAGATAAGTATCCCCAAAAATAGAATTTCGAATTTAGGTGATAAGAGGTCATATTTAGAGTACTTTTACACATTTAGAGTCCATGCATACTAAAAATGTGAGAAAACAATGCGTTTCTAAAGATGGTGCGTTTGTGGCTATATACAGACATTTTTGCCTATTCTGTCCATGCAAGCTTGTAGACCAGATGCCTTCCCGTTCTTTTGACTGGTTATATAACCATATTCTGAGTTTTTATTAGAGAGTTATGGCCGAAACAATTTGTTGTTTCTATCAGGGTCTCTACACAGAGAAAACTGTGAGAAGATAGCAAGTAGCCTCAAGGTAATCCTAGAGTTTGAGATATATATATCCCTTCATTCTTATCTAATATCTTAGAAAAGAAGCTTAGATTGCTATGGCCTTTCGGAGGAAGAGACCAAAACTCCATAGCTTTTCTTGAAAGAATAGTATGCCTCCCGTAGTCCTGTAAGAGAAGAAGGCTATTTTGCCATAGACCTTAGAAAAAGAGAAGAGTCACAGCATGAGTAAGAGGAGATAAAGCTTGGAGATTATTGGATAATTTCAATCAAAAGACAAGGTATTAGAAGACTCTATTCTCATATGTCAAGTTCTAAAGCTCTTATTAAAACGACCAAAGGCAATGATAAACGACAAATTTCTATAAGATATAAACATATGTTGTTTTTCAATTATATATCATTCTTTGGGGTTGAGGTATGGCCCCAGCTTCTCTATTGATTGTTAATAGTGATCTATTTGATTAATTTACTATTTAAAGTTTACATTCTTTTAAACAACAGCATATGTCTTAATAAAGAATGTCTTATCGAAATCTCAAGTTGAAATGCTAAAATCTGTGTGAGAAAAGGTTTGTTTTCTTAAGAAGGTAACATGGATTCTAGTCCTATGGTTTAGTTGAGTAAATGGATTGTTATCTTGGTTAAATTAAGATACAGGTACAACTTCTCCCTGCCTTGACGCTGCCCCGTTCTTGTGCTTGTGTAGTCGGACGGCGGAGACGTTAGTAAGGCCCGGAGTTGGCCCATGGTATCCCTCATACCATTGGGAGAATGAGGTTTGCCGATTGAGGCGAGTGATTGTGATGCTGCCTAGTTCTAAGGGCCCAGGCTAGTGCGGTGAATTAGCCCACCCTAGTGCACAGACATCCCTCTGAGGGGCAGGAGGATCGAGCGATGGAGCCTGAGAGGGCGACAGGCCGGCTTGAGTCCTCGCTAGCGGCCGACGACGAGGTGTATGGTCCCGTAGGGTTTTGCCTAGCATGTGGAGGTTGGAAGGCCGAATTCTAGATCATCGTCGACAGTATAAAAGCAAAAGAATAAGAGAGCCAGTTTGACTTGTATGAAATTGATTCATGTTTAAATTTTGTTTTTATAAATCTTGTCTTTGGCATTATTGTATTAAAAGGCTGTCTTAACAAACCTTGTGAAAAGGACTTTAATTAAGGAACATATTTATTTATGTCAAACAGTGTGGTAGGATTAATTAGAAAACAAATTGACGCGTGAGTAGGGTGGAAAGTGGGAGGATGGAATGCCCCAATGGCACCATTCTATGGACGGGTGGACCCGATTAGTCGGGTAGCTTTCCAAACATATTAAGTGAAAGCCCTACGTTAGATAAATAGGTTCTCGGACAATTCTATTCTAGAAGACTAGGCCAGCGGGCTGTGCCTTGCATGGATGAGGAAAAAAGCGTTGTCTCTAGGAATGAAGACTACTAGTTGCCCAAATTATGATCAACTACCCTATGGGTGATTTGAGGTTTTTAGAAGACCATGCTCCCCCTGCGGGATAGAACTAGGTCTTACCTATGAATCGTATCCTTGAATCTCTGCATGGTCAAGGTAGACTATCTTAAGTATTTCCCCTATTTTTGGAAGGGGGGAACCTTACATGTACTTCCCAAGAGATAAAGACCTTCTTTTGGGTCGTACTTGAATGAAGACCATATCTCCTTCTTTGAATTCTCTATCTGTCCTCTTCTTATCTGCATATTGCTTCTATCTATCCTGGGTAGCTTTTATATCTTTACGAATTGTGTGCATCTGCTGCTCCATGTCGTCAAGCATCTGTCTGGACATCTCGACCCTAATCAATGGGTCGGACCAAGTTAATGGAGTTAAGCAATCTTGTCCATACAGAGCTTTAAAAGGGCTCATCCCGATACTTCGGTGATAAGAAGGCAAACTCGACTAGGTGCAGATAGCTTAGCCACTTCTTGGGTTCCCTGCGACAACATGACTGAAGTATATCTTTGATTACTCGGTTTACCCTTTCAGTTTGACCATCAGTCTCAGGGTGATAAGCTGTGCTAAGATCCAAGAAAGTTCTCACTGCTTCGAAAAATACAGTCCAGAATCTTGAAGTAAACTTGGGATCTCGATCACTTACTATTTTCCTGGGTAGGCCATGCAATCTGAAGATTTCTTTGAGGAACACTCTGGCTACATCCACTGCAGTGTAGGTTTCTTTTACTGGGATCAGATGTGCAACTTTGGTTAGTCTATCAACTACCACGAAAATGGAGTTGTAACCTGATTGCACTGAAGGTAATCCAGTAATAAAGTCCATACTGATACATTCCCACTTCATCTAGGGGATGTCCAATGGATGTAACTTCCCAGGCATTTTTACTCTCTCAGTTTTGACTTTCTGGCATGTCAAACGACATTGACGTACATGATTCAGTACATCCTTTTTCAGACCAGGCCAAAAGAAGCTTTTCTTTACAGACATGTAGGTTTTGATGAAACCTGGATGTCCTGCTATAAGGCTATCATGAGCTTCATTCAGAAGTTGGTCCTTGGTTCCCTCATTATTGGGAATGCATAGCTTGCGATTATAGTACATAATGCCATCATCCAGGCTATACCCTTGAACTCTGTTCAACTCCTGTGGAGTTTTGCTTTCCTGCATAAGTAGGGTAGCAATAGGGCCAAAGAATCTATCCTGCATGATCTTCTCACTTGCTTGAATAATCAAAGGATTTGATATTACAGTAATTGCAAGCAAGGAGGCTTTTCTACGGGCATGTGCTACCACAATTTTTTTGCCTGGGCGGTACTTCATTTCAAAATCAAATTCCTGCAGGGTCTGCATCCACCTTCTTTGGCACATGTTGAGGTCCTCCTGAGTAAAGATCCACTTTAAGCTCTGATGATCTGTCATCAAAGTGAATCTTTTTCCCAGTAGGTAATGTCTCCACAACTTTAAGGCATAGACTACTGAAAGTAGTTCCAGGTCATGGATAGCATAATTCCTCTCGTGTGTTTTAAGCTTTCGGGACTCATAGGCCACTGCATGGCCTTCCTACATGAGTGCACCTCCCAGGGCAAAACCACTTGCATCAGTTACTACCTCAAAGGGTAGAGAGAAATCTGGTAGCTTTAGAACGGGACTGGTTACCAAGGCGGTCTTCAGCTTATCAAAAGCACTCTGGCACCTGGCAGACCACTGAAATTGTGAAATCCCTGTCCCTACCATGCAATGGATTCGGGGTGCTAGCAATGAAAGTAGCACTTCTTGCGCGGGCAGGGTCCCACACTCGGGGCCTCGTCCCACGGATATCCGGACAAAAGACTAATCCGTCGGTTTTTCCAAAATAAAACCCGAAAAAACTTCCTTTACTCGGAAAGCACGGGCGATTCCACCAGGATAACTTTCTACTCTAACGTATTCAAGACCATTACTGATCAAGCTGATCCGACTGCACCTATAAATATACTCGGTCAGATCAAGGAAGAAAATTGCACTTGGATCATTGGGATCAACGCTTTTTTCCCCATCAAGAGGCACAGCCGTTGATTCCTATCCATAGAACAATTTCTATCCGGGATTTACTTATCTATCGTAATAATAGAAATTGAGTCTCGATTTACAGATCCATCAGTCCAGCCTACCCCATCCGATCCCATGGGTTAGCCAACTGCCCAACCACTGTAGTGATGGAATCCAATTAGAAATTTGGTTAGGTTTTGTCCTGAGTACCAGGGAAAAGAGTTCCCAGGTCCCCTAGCCGGAAGTTCATGCAAACATAAAACTAGTCACACCACTTACACACCCAATATGAAATTGCCTTTTTCTCAGCATCAACTAACTTTAAAACAATCCTTTAATGAAACCATTATGTCACTGATGACAATCCTCGAAATCTCTGGTTGAATCCATATTTCCAATCATTCATTCATCGGTGTACTTATGGCATCATTGGCAACCAGAACACTCACCATCTGTTCACTCATCAGGGGTCTTTTCAATAGTTCCTAGCTCATAGTACCGGTAATATTTTCACATCAAGATGGAATCCTTGTTAAGATCAGCAAGATCAATCAACAGATCCATATAAGAGAGCCATGGACTCATCCGTTGAGACCAGCAAGTTCAATCAACTAGATCCATGCTCGGTTTCAGAAAACAAACTCCTTGTTCCAATATCTTCCACGACGCACGTGTGGGTATCTTAGGCGACCCAGAGCCCAAGCACCGTATGGTCAGCACCCTCTAGGATTCTTCGCAGGTCACCTAGCGCTTCACTCATAGGCCGCTTCCTTGGTCCCTCATCCACCGTACTGGAAGCTCACCATTCATTTAAATCGAACCGAGGCTGGTCAAGACCTTGGTCGACCTTGCTACGCAAGACGTCCTCCATTGACTCTCCGTCAGCAGTTGCAACTTTATCAATTAGGTCTCCATGACCTTAATCCACAAGACGGTCAAAATGCTTCCCCGACATTCTTGACATAAAACAATCATTTACAAACAGGTCACAAAATACAGTTTCTATATCGAACTCTCGTCTTTCCACCTTATCAAAATACATTTTCTATATCGAACTCTTGTCTTTCCACATTATCCCTCCTGAGTCCACATTACTTATTCCACATTCCATTCATATGTGTACGCATTCTCATCCATTCACTCATATCGATGACACATTATTTCACATACACATTCACATTCATTATTCTACATACACATCCATGTTCGTACATCCACATCATACATCCAATCCCATATCTGCATTCATACATACACATCCATATCCACATCCATACATCCACATCCACATCCACATCATACATCCAATCCCATATCTGCATTCATACATACACATCCATATCCACATCCATACATCCACATCCACATCCACATTCACATCCATACATCCACATCTACATACATACATCCATTTTCACATCCTCATTCATACATCCACATCCACATACATACATCCACATCCACATTCCCATTCACATCCATACATCCACTTCTACATGTATACATCCACACTTCCATTTCCACATCCACACATCCACATTCACATTCATACATCCACATCCACATTCATTCATACATCCACATCCACATTCATTCATACATCCATACATCCACATCTACATACATACATCCATTTTCACATCCTCATTCATATATCCACATCCACATACATACATCCACATCCACATTTCCATTCACATCCATAAATCCACTTCTACATGCATACATCCATTTTTACATCCGCATTCATACATCCTCATCCACATACATACATCCATATCCACATTCCCATTCACATCCATACACCCACTTCTACATGCATACATCCATTTTCACATCCGCACACCCACATTCACCTTCATACATCCATTTTCACACTCCCATTCATATAACCACATACGCCTTCACATCTATTCTTTTACATCACATCCATTCTCGCCCTATCATAACCCATATACATCTTATCACATCTTAACTCATCTTATCACATCTTAACTCATCTCATATGCATCTTATCACATCTTATCACATCTCATACACCTCTTATCACATCCTATCACATCTCATACACCTCTTATCACATCCTATCATATCTCATATGCATCTTATCACATCCTAACTCATCTTATCACATCCTAACTCATCTTATCACATCATCTCATATGCATCTTATCACATCTTAATATCTATTTATAGAATACAAGAGAATTCTTATATTTGATATAAGATTTCTTTACACATCTATTTATGCATAAATTCCATTTTAAGGAGAATAACACTTTCGAAATAAAATCAATCTTTTATGCATCTTCCTATGCATAAATTCATTTTAAATGAGAATGACATTCATTTTAAATGAGAATGACACTTTTGAATTAAAAATCAATCTTTTATGCATCTTCTTATGCATAAATTCATTTTAAATGAGAATGATACTTTTGAATTAAAATTCAATCTTTTATGCATCTTCCTATGCATAAATTAAGAATTAATAACACTTTTTGGATTAATTTGAATTCTTTATGCATCTATCCATGCATAAATCCAATTTAGTAGGAATTACACTTTTAGAATAAAATAATTTCTCTTATGCATCCTATTTATGCATAAAACCCATTTATGATGAAAATCACACTTTTAGTATAAAAAAATATCTTTTATACATACCTCTATGCATGAAATTCAAATATGATAAAAGTAACACTTTTACATTAAAATAATAATCTTTTATGCATACCTCTATGCATGAAATCCAAATATGATAAAAGTAACACTTTTACATTAAAAAAATAATCTTTTATGCATACCTCTATGCATGAAATCCAATTATGATAAAAGTAACACTTTTACATTAAAATAATAATATTTTATGCATACCTCTATGCATGAAATCCAATTATGATAAAAGTAACACTTTTACATTAAAATAATAATCTTTTATGCATACCTCTATGCATGAAATCCAATTATAATAAAAGACACTTTTACATTAAAATAATAATCTTTTATGCATACCTCTATGCATGAAATCCAATTATGATAAAAGTAACACTTTTATGTTAAAATAATAATCTTTTATGCATACCTCTATACATGAAAATCAATTATGCATAATATAAAAATCAATTTCTCTATGATTACAATGAATATCTTTCAATTAATCTAGGATGATAATTCCTAGAATATGGTAGGAAGTCCTCTTTTCATGCTTTGAATGAAATTATTTTATGTGTAATTTTTATAAAAATGTGGCCATAGCTTCGCTGCTATGACTGATAAGTCTCAATTTTTCTAAGGAATAAAGCTTATCATTAAGGAAATAATAAAAATGATCCCTAATTGGATCATTAATCCATAATGGATTGAATCATCAATATTCATGAAATACATAAACTAAAAGCATAGAAAAAAGCCATTAATTTGGCCTCAAGCATAGATTAATCTTGGATTAAATAAAAGCTTTATGAAAAGCTTCATTTGGATTGAGAATGGATCATGAGTATGACCATTTCTTGAGTGAGAGAGAGAAATTACATAAAAACCATTAGAATTAAGCATAAATAAAAATTTATGTAATTCTTAACTATCATTAATCAATTAACTTCAATAGCATTCATCAAACTATATAACTCTTCACTACCATTCATCAATTAACTTCAATAGCATTCAAAAACCATTCCAATTAAGCTTCTCAAGCTTGAGAGGGGTTGAGAAGAGAGAAACATTGAGAAATTATAGAAAAGATCTAAATTCACCATTTACCTTACAAATTGCTTGATTCTTTGTTCACGGTAGAGGTCCCCAACCAATCAATTGGTTTAGTATGTTGATGGAGCCACCAATGGGGATTGAAGAAAGAGGGAAGCTCCAATTTCTCCAATTTGGAGAGAATTTTTGAGAATAGTAAAAATTAGCATTATTTCAACATAATTCTAATATAGTAAAATTCTCCTATTTTTTCAAAGGATTCATGTTCTATTTATAGGAGAGGGAAGCTCTAGCCAAAGCTAACTGATTTCTAGAATTTTCTAGATTTCAGTTTGGTTGAATTTGGACTAGATTTGGACCTAGTTTGGTTCCTTTTTTATTCGGTTTGGTTCCTTTTTGATTTGGCTTGGTTCAAGAGAGAGGAGAGATAAAAATATCACATTATTTTTTAGTTTAAAACTCATTCAAGCATGTGAAGTATGCACCTCCTTTAAGGGACTCCCCTTCCTTACATATGTGTCAAAACGGAATCATTATACCCAAAATATCTCATATTTTTGATATTACTCATAGTTTCTTACTAATAAACCTTGTACATATTCAACTCTTCATCTTATGTGAGCATTGAAGGGAATCCCCTTCCTTACATATGTGTCAAAATGGAACCATTATATCCAAAATATCTCATATTTTTTATATTACTCATAGTTTCTTACTAATAAACCTTGTACATAGTCAACTCTTCATCTTATGTGAGCATTTACTCATTTTTGGATAATTTCTTTTACAAATTGGATTTATCTCCTCCCCACACATGGATTGATCTTACTGGCCCATAGGAACCTTAATTGGACCATAATCCAAATTTTTTTGAAAATCTAGACCCTTAGGGTAAGGTCCTTTATACCCATTTCCAATTAATTCCAATTGCACATTGGAAAGTTCTTTTTGAATTTCTGTTTCAGGGAAATTCATTTTAATAAGATGAGATATTTTTCTATCCAAAAATATTAAAAATCTGAATATTCTCTCTCTAGAATATTTTCTCTCTCTTCTAGAAACAAGATCTTTTATATTTCTGAAGAAGAGAGATTTAATTACACGGGAAGATGCTAGACATCTTGAGAGGTTGAGGAGGAATCTTACAGAAATGGGGTATTCTTTTTAAGAAGGTTAGTCAGGGGGGAAGCTATGAGAGCATACTTTGGTATAAAAATTATATACCAACCAGTCAATCCCAAGAATCCTCTGACTTCTTTCACTGTCTTTGGTTCAAGCCAATCTATGACTGCTTG
The DNA here is from genome assembly GCF_041138505.1 of Cibotium barometz. Classification (NCBI taxonomy): domain Eukaryota; kingdom Viridiplantae; phylum Streptophyta; class Polypodiopsida; order Cyatheales; family Cibotiaceae; genus Cibotium; species Cibotium barometz. Next base: position 47,087,967 of record NC_141072.1, read on the forward strand.
GACTTTTGCGAAATCTGGAGAAATTCCATCTTTGGATACCAGAAAGCCCAAGTATTCAACATGGTCGACAGAGAAGGTGCATTTGCTCTTTTTGGCAAAGAGTTGATGCTTCCTTAGAATCTCAAGAACTTTTCTGACATGAGTCTCATGGTCAGCAGTATTCTCTGAGGATGTCCTGCATTAGGCGATTGAATGTAGCTGGGGCATTAGTTAATCCGAACGGCATGACAGTAAATTCATAATGCCCATAGCGAGTATTGATGGTTGTTTTTAGTATATCTTGATCATTGATCCTGATCTGGTAATACCTGGATTTGAGATCTATCTTTGTGAAGATCTGGGCTCCATTTAGCCTGTCTGTCACAGCAGCTGATTCAGACCTCTGTAGTTCACACAGAGTCTAAGCGTTCCATCTTTCTTTTTCTGAAAGAGAACTGGCGCTCCCCAAGGTGAAACACTGGGTCTTAGAAACCCTTGTTCTAACAGCTGTCTAAGATGTTCCTTGAGTTCAATGGCTTTAGGAACTGGCATTTTGTACGTGGGGTCAATTCAATCACATGATCTACTTCTCGGATTGGAGGCATTTCAGTTAGCTTTGCTGGGAATAGATCATCAAATTCACTTAACCATTCTAGTTCTTTAGCCTTAAGCTTTGAGTCTACTGGGTTCATTTTGACAACATAAATTTGCTGATTCTTCCTAAGTCCTTTCAGTAACCTGGAAGCTTCTACTAACTAAAGGTCTGAGGATCCGGAAACTCTAGTTCCTTGAACTTTGTTCCCGTGAAGGTTATGGAAGGAAATGGTTCCATTGTGACAGTGTATGTCTGCTTGATTTTTGTGGAGCCAATCCATTCCAAGGATCCCGTCAAAAACTCCTAGAGGTAAGACTTTGAACTGACAGTCGGTTACATTACCATCTAGATTGAACTGGATAAGATCTGTCTCATGGTGAGTGAAAAGAGTCTTCCCACTAGCCAATTCAACTTGCATAGGTTTCCCTGATTTCTGTTCTAAGACTAGCTTACGCAAGCATCCAGGGAAAATGAATGAATGAGAACTACCTGAATCAATCAAAAGCTTAAAAGGCTTACCTTGATACTCTGCTGGAGTATGGATGACGGAGAACTGCTGGTTAGGCCCTTTATTTTCAATTGCAGCATAGATCTACCCTTTTTCCTCTTCTACTACATCTGAAATTATGACTGCTCTGGGTGCTGCAGTCTGAGGCGGAACTCTTTCTCTTTGGTTGCCCTGGCTTGAGATTCCTCTGGACAGAGGCAGATGGCTGAGCTGGAGTTCTTCTGGGGTTTCCCTAGCTTGGGCGAGATGGACCCTAATTAGATTGGTATGAAGGTGTTGGTCTCTGAACTTGGGGTCCTTGATTTCCCTGTCCTCTTGACATGGCAGGAGTCGGGTAGTCTTTTAACTGGTGACCAAAACCCTGGCATCCAAAACATCGGTTTTAAGTTCTGAGCTCATCCCTTTGATTCCTTGAACGAGGTGGGGCTCCTGAGAAAGTATTTTGGGGGAAGGGTCTTCCTTCACTTCGGAACCTTCCTGCATCCTGATTATGATTCAGGCCTTGCTGCCTCTTCGAGGGTGGAAAGTTTGAAGTACTTCCCTGGGCTTGGAATCTTTTAAAGTTAGAGGGTGCAGGCTTTGGCAGGACCTTTACTACAAACGCTTTGGCAAAATCTTTGGCCATTCTTACTGCTTCAGCCATGGACACTGGCTTGGCATTTTTGACCAGTGTGTCCAAGGGTTCGTTCATTCCCCGAATGAACCTGGCCATGAGTTGCTCTTCATCTAGAGGTGGTGAATATTTGAGTAGAAGAGCAAAGGCCTGGTGATATTCCTCGATGGTTTTACTCTCTTGCTTTAGCTCTAAGAATTCGTTCATTTTGGTTTCCAAAAATCCAGGAGGACAAAATCTCTTTCTTAGATAGGTTTTTAGATCATTCCAGGACTGAGTATTTCTATCCAGACGGTTGATGTCACAGTGGTTCCTCCATGCTACCCTGGCTGTTTCCACTATTTTCAACCGGGCAAGAGCCATTTTTCTCCGCTCATTGTAGCCTGTGACGTCAAAATACTCTTCCATGGCTTCCACCCATTTCTCCACAGCCTCGCCCAGGTTCTCCCCTTCTCCTTTGAAGGGTCCAGGCTGAGTCCTATGAAGACCCTTGCGAACATCAGGGTCAAGCTCGTCATCTTCAGAGAGAGTGTCTGGCTGACGGCCACGGTTTCCTCGTCTCATGATTTTGCTAAAACTTTATATATTATTAAATTTTTATTTTGACATTATCCACGAGATCCTAAGACTTAAGAGGTTTGGAAAACAATTTCTTAAACAAGACAATGATCTTATTGGAGATCTATGACATATGTCCAATAACAGACTTTTCTTTATCAGATCGTGCGTAAACAATCACTTATACAACAGGGAATTTTTCTTCGAAAAACATTTCTTTATTTTATAAAAGTTGCAATATGTACATAGAGCAGCTCGGCTCCAGAATCACCGCCTCAGTCGTAATCGCATAAAGAAGCGAAAATGAGAAGAAGACATACCATGCTAGATTCATTACACAAAGAGGTGCTATAATTCTATTCCTGGCGATAAAGCGGCTAAGAAGTCTAAAAAATCGGCATGAAGATATACACGATTCATTACACAAAGAGGTGCTGTAATTCTATTCCTAGGGATAAAGCGGCTAAGAAGTCTAAAAAATTGGCATGAAGTTCTGAAGTTCCTGGGTGAATCATCAAAGAGCTGAACATGCTGAACAAGCCCTAGTCTTATCAGAATCATAGCCAAGGAAATATTTTGCCTGAGGCTCCGACGCTGACTGGGTACTGACATTAATGCACTGTCCTCCATTGAACCACATATACCGACGTCGCTCAAGAGGGTCAGGAAAGTAAAGACTCTCAAAATGGCGAGCGAGTCTCACTCTGCTCATTCGGGTCGTCGCAACGTTGATGAGGTGATCAAACGCAAAAGCTATCATATCCTGACTCTGAGAGAGTCGAGGAATTCCAGATAGGTTTGGGGTGTCCATCTATAAATTTCCAATTCAATTTATAAGTTTTCAATTTTTGAAGTTCATTCACATAGTATTAGCAAGTGAAAAACATTTCTTTCCCACATTTCTATTATAAATTTAGGCAATTTTTGCTCTGATACCAACTGTGAGATCCCTCTGCCCCCCCTCCGCGTGTCGGACTCCCGGTAGTAGCTGACAGCGAAAGTAGCCCCCTCATGCGCGGGGCAGGGTCTCTCACTCGGGGCCTCGCCCATGAATGTCCGGGCACGAGACTAGGCTGAAGGGTCACTCCGAAAATCGAAACCGAGAAAATTTCCCATGCCCGCTGGAAAGCGGGGACGATTCCATCTTTTTTTATTTTTCTTAACGAATTTTTCTATCGAGATCAATTCTAAACTATCCTTCACCTGAATAAATCAGATTAAAAGGAAACTATCACTGATATAATTTGATCATTCTGAGTGATTTCAATGCTTTTTTCCTAATCAAGATCAGGCACAACCGTTGATCCACTCAATTGAGAATTTTATCAGGGAATTAACTATCTACTCGAAGCCTAGCGTAATCCTAAGATTTTTCAGTTTGAGTATTAAAACTCCATGATTCCAGCCTTCCGGTCCATGGGTTAGCCACCACCCTACCACTGGAAGAATCGATGGAACCAAACAAGTACTCACCCACCCATAATTGAAATGCCTTTCTTAACTTTAGCTTTAGAAAATAGATACGCACACACTCCTCTTTAAAACTTTAATAAAAATAATCCATTAACAAACAAATTACTGGTTACACATGTCATACTTCAAAATTTCCATTGAGTCTGTTTCTCACAAAACAGTATCACTCTGGACTCTCCGTTGAGACCAGCGAGTCAACAACGAGATCCAGTGATAGATTACAATAACATTGGTTTGTCATACAATATCTTCCTCGACATACGTATGGGTGTCCTCGGCACCGCGAGCCCGTGCATCGCCTGGTCAGAACCCTCCAGGATCCTCCTTAGGTGTCTTGGCACTTCACTTAGGGATCGCTTTATCGGCCCTCGTCCATCGTATTGGAAGCACACCATTTTAACCATACCGCGGCTAGTCAAGACCTCGGCAGGCCTTGCCGTGTGAGCTGTCCCTCGAACACTCCCCGCCGCCAGCTATTGTGCAACCAAACTTCCCTTAGATAAACATAAATGCCAAATGATCCCTCCAGCATTCTGGCGTAAGACAGTCTTTTAAGAAAACAGGGTTTCTATGCAAGTTTATAGTTTTGATTTTGTTTGAATACCATGAATAAATCTTAAATCCGTATCCCAATACTTCTAGATCCAGGTCTGAATTCCAAACAGAATTCCTTGAATTTTGTCAACTTCATCCTCAGATCAAAATCAAAAGTCTTAACTTAGTTTCAGATTCGGTGGGTGTTCTGAGTGCATTTTTCCTGTACTGAGCACATCGTCATTGACGAAGGAATTAGGTCTTGGTCAATAGTCAGAATCAGAGTTTGGGTCTGGAAAGGTTCTTCCTAAACTATCTTTCTCGAAAGGTACTATTTCAATTTCTCCTTTTCTAAATTTCGTTCGACGAATATTTGCTTACAGATTTCTAAAACATGGATTTCGTAAAAGAAATAAAATAATCAATTATCTCGATCTCCGACTTCGATAGTTGAATTGATTTTTCTTATTACCATCTTAGTGAATATGAAATGGTAGAATTTCCTCTCACAAATTATCTACCTATTTATTTTTCTAATTTTTACAAAAATTAACAGAAGATTAAAGAGAACCCTTATTTAATTATAAAGATTCTATATGCATCTAATTATGCAAAAAATCCAATTTTGATGGAAGTCACACTTTTATCATCATAAAAAAATATCTTTTATGCATACTTCTATGCATGAAAATCAAATATGATAAAAGTAACACTTTATTAATAAACATTAATCTTTTATGCATACTTCTATGCATGAAATTCAGATATGATAAAAGTAACACTTTTATAATTAAAAAAATAATCTTTTATGCATACTTCTATGCATGAAAATCAAATATGATAAAAGTAACACTTTTATAATAAAAAATAATCTTTTATGCATACTTTTATGCATGAAAATCAAATATGATAAAAGTGACACTTTTATAATTTTTAAAAAATATCTTTTATGCATACTTTATGCATGAAATTCACATATGATAAAAGTAACACTTTTATAATAAAAAAATAATCTTTCATGCATACTTCTATGCATGAAATTCAAATATGATAAAAGTAACACTTTTATAATAAAAAATAATCTTTTATGCATACTTCTATGCATGAAAATCAAATATGATAAAAGTAACACTTTTATAATAAAAAATAATCTTTTATGCATACTTCTATGCATAAAAATCAAATATGATAAAAGTAACACTTTTATAATAAAAAATAATCTTTTATGCATACTTTTATGCATAAAAATCAAATATAATGAAAGTAATACTTTTATAATAATACTAATTTTCTTTTATACAAATAATCAAAATACATCTTCTATGCATGAAAATGATACTTTAGAATATAGAAACCATAAGGATTAGTCTTTTAGAATAATAAAAGATGAAATTCATTTCACTAATTTCTAAAAATTTTGCCATAACCTCCTTTGTATGGCTGACCATTTTTCAAATTTTAAGTCTCTAAAATTAATTAAAAGTATACCAAGAGTATTGAATTTATTCTAAAGTAAGCATTTTTCTACTTATTTAAGACAAACATTATAAAAAACTTGACTTTAATCATTAATCATTCACCTAGGATAGAGAATGGTTGGATTTACTAGAGAAGAGAGGGGAATGCCTTTGCAATGAGGCATAACATCATTTGCAATGTAGAGAAGACAAAAAGCATAAAAAACCATAAAAAACATAAAATAAATGAAAAAGAGAAGAATCACCAACTTACTAATGAATTGGAGAGCTTTCCTTTGGCTTAATGGTTTGAGGGTTCAACTCTTGTTTGAGACAAGAGTGGCCACCAATCTTCTAGAAGAAGGAAGGTAAAAAACTAATGAATTATGAATACAATTCACTATTTTTGGCACTTGGGAGAGACAGGGTAACAGTGCAAAACACTATTAAGTTTCAACAAAGGAGAGGGCTCCTATTTATAGGAAAAAGTGAGCTTCTAACCAAGCCAACTGATTCTAGAATTTTCCAAATCAGTTTGGTCAATTTTTGACCATTTTTAGGTCAGTTTTGCTCACTTTTTGGATCTAGTTGAAACAGGAGAGAGGAGAGATAAAAATATCCCATTATTTGGGAGTTTAAAACTCATTCAAGCATGTGAAATAGGCGCCTCCTTCATGAGGGAAATTCCCCCATGCAGAGGTGTCAAAAATGCATCATTTCACCTAAATATCTCTCTTTTTTAACTATTAACCTTGTCCTTAGTCAACTCTTCATCTTATGTGAGTATTTACTCATTTTTGGGAGATTTTTCTTTTATTTCTTCATTTATCTTCTCCCTACATTTGGATGAATCTTATTGGTCCATGGGAACCTTAATTTAAAATTTTGAAAAAATCTTCACCCCCCAGGATAAGGCCTCTCGAACAGATTATACTTAATTTCTAATGCACCTTCTGAAAATCTCTTTGAACTTCTATTTCAAGGAAACTTATTTCAATAAGATGAGAATTTTTACCATCCAAATATATTTAAAATCTGAATTATCACTCTCTAGAAGATTTTCTCTCTCTAGGCCAAAACTAGTAGAAACAAGATCTTTTATATTTCTGAAGAGGGATTTCATTACAGGGGAAGATGCTGGACATCTTGAGAGGCTAGGGAGGAATCTTATAGCCTCAAGGTCATTTTGGGATGGACATGGGGCATTCAAGAATGGCCCTAGGGCTATTCTTTTCATGCACAATAGGTGTAAGGACTTTTCCTACACATGACCCCAAGGCCTCATATATCCACCGTTTTACTTTAAAATGCATCACAATGCATGAAATAGTCACCATGGGGGCATCGAAGAATGGCCCAAGAGCCATTCTTGCATGACCCCAAGGCGCCATGGGTGCATCCAAGAATTTTCATGCACAACATGAGGAAGAATGGCCTTAGAACCATTCTTTCATGACCCCAAGGGCTCAAGGTCATTTTTGGGATGGCCATGGGGCATCCAAGAATGGCCCTAGGGCCATTCTTTTCATGCACAACAAGTGTAAGGAACATTCCTACATCACCCCAAGGCCTCAAATATCCGCCCTTTTACTTTCAAATGCATCACAGTGCATGGAATAGTGGCCATGGGAGCATCCAAGAATAGCCCAAGAGCCATTTTGGCATGACCCCAAGGAGCCATGGGTGCATCCAAGAATGGTCCTAGGGCCATTCTTTTCCATGCACAACATGAGGAAGAATAACCCTAGGGCCATTCTTGCATGACCCCAATATTAAGAGACTAAGGTTTTGTAAAAGGGGAGGAGAAGGGTGTGTGTGAATGGACTTATGGTCCACTAGCTCACCTATTTAAAGGTGGAGCTAGAAGGCATTTTGTATGGAGCAAGAAGCCTAGTTGTATTTTGAGCAACTTAATAAGCAAGAGATTTTCTTGTATTTTGTGAGTCTCTCTCCTCCACATAATGATCTAGCATGAGCACCATGAAATTGTAACATGGTATCTAAGCGGCTAAAATCCCGCCGGGATTTTGCAATACCCGACGGTCCCACCGGGAAAATTAAAAACCCGGCAGGTCCCGTCGAGGTCGTCATCTAGCCCAGCGGGCTACAATTTTGTATATATATGGGCCCGAGGGGCCCTTTGGGAGTTCATTGTTGACAATATACAGAAGTAATGACAGTTGTGGGTGTGTGTGTTTGTGTGGGTGTGTGTGGGTGTGTGTTCATGCGGGCAGCCGCCCATTGTCGCAATGTGTGGCAGGATGTGGGTGGTCCGCCACACGAGGGGTGTGTGTGTAAGGCCATTCTTCGGAATCGTGCTTATCCTGGGGCACTTAGTCGGTAACGCGGCTGGTCTGTGTCCTATGGTAAGTATGGCACGCCGTAGCGGTACTAGTCGTTGGTAACGCGGCAAGCATAGTATCGTTATGGCGATGTCACCTTCCCTTCCCTTCCCTTTGTCAAATGCGGGCATATGGTCGGTAACGCGGCTAGTGTATGTCCGTATCCTATTCGTATTCCCATAGAATCAGGCGGCATTTTGTCGTTAACGCAGCAAGTTGGTGTCGTCCGCTAGTGCATATATTGTTTTTTGCATATTGCGGCAAGTTGGTGTCGTCCGCTAGTGCATATATTGTTTTTTGCATATTGCGGCATTTGATCGTTAACGCGGTCAAAAAAATGTCGTAAATTTGCTTGATTTGACTTGTACTGTTTTTATTGTGTGTGATCCATGCGATACTTGGTTGGTAACACGGCATGAGTATTTCATGGATCAAAGTTTACATCATATTGTCTTTAAGTTTAATTTCATAATATCGTGACTCAAAAAAATGAATATCTCTCTCTCTCTTCCTCCCCCCCTCTCTCTCTCTCATGATACACTTCACAACTCTCTCTCTCTCTCTCTCTCTCTCTCGATACACTTCACAACTCTTTCTCTCTCTCTCTCTCTCTCTCTCTCATGATACACTTCACAACACGATAGATGTGTAGATGAGGAGTTCTTTTTTTTCTCTCTTAAAATATACATAATCCCTAATAAATTCCTTTTTCTCCCTCTATTTTCTTAAAATATAAAACAATACATTATTTTCCTCTCTTTAGGAACTCACAAAACTATTGAAAATGTCATCTAATGTTTCTTCTCTCTCTATCTATCACAACTCTCTCTCTTCCTCCCCCTCTCTCTCTCATGATACACTTCACAACTCTCTCTCTCTCTCTCTCATGATACACTTCACAACTCTCTCTCTCTCTCTCTCTCTCTCTCTCTCTCTCTCTCTCTCTCTCTCTCTATCTCTGTCACGATAGGTGTGTAGATGAGGAGTGCTTTAGGAATACAAAACATTATTTTCCTCTCTTTAGGAACTCACAAAACTATTAAAAATGTCATCTAATGTTGCCTCTCTCTCTATCTGTCACACCTCTCTCTCTTCCTCCCCCTCTCTCTCTCTCTCTCTCTATCACGGTAGGTGTGTAGATGACGAGTGCAACATGTATACACTTGATAAGTAATGATAAGTAATGATGCACTTATTGCGGTTGTCTCACGTTCGATAATGTATTGCATGATGTTGAGTTCAGTAATATTGTTTAGTATTTCGTTTTTGTTTGATCATTGATAAGTAATGATACACTTGGTTGCGGTTGTCTCACATTTGATGATGTATTGGATGATGTTGATTTCAGTAATATTATTTGATATTCTGTTTTTGTTTGATCATTGATAAGTAATGATACACTTGTTGTTGTTCTCTCACGTTTGATGATGTATTGCTTCATGTTGATTTCAGTAATGTTGTTTAATATTCTGTTTTTGTTGTGTTTAGTGATATTTGCTAGATTTACGAAGACGACCAACATGCTTTCCCCTGAAGAGCGTAAAATGGTTCTACGAGCAATTCGCATTAAAGCAGTCATCGCAGTGTCACAATGTGCAAAAGACGTCGTCAAAAAGATTAATGAGTCTGAGATACTCATGCGAGATCTATTAGAGCAGATATGGGAAAATGCATAGCGTCGACTTCGAAGCGGAGGCAACGCTGAGTTGCTTGATAGACAAAAGATAGCAGACTTCAACCATCAACATATAACACGAACTATTTTGGAGAGCATGCGTGTAGCATGCAATGATCTTAGAGATGCTGCCTCGCCTGAAGCTAATATGCATCGTCTACAGTTATGGGACGCTGTATGGAGCGAGCAAAAAGCCAAGAGCAAGCGCATGAAGGTGCTCGATGCAAAGTCACTCCCCAAAAGAGTGCGCATTGCCCAGGACGTCGCTGCAACGTCCAGCCAGGCAGATGCGAGTGGGACGGGTGCCATTAATCGTACAATCTACAATTCTATGTGCACACACCTCATTGGCATCCCGCAGAGGCTCTGCTCGAAGGGCAAACAATAGGCTCTAGTGTTTTTGGCACAGTAAAAGAGTATACAATTAGAGGTATACAGTTAGAGGTATATCATTTTTGCCAGAGCACATTACTTTTTGCGGAAAGCACTATAAAGGAGAAGGCAGCGCCAAGTTTGAGAGCTTCCAGGCAGAGCAGGGCATGCAGGTTCTACACCCATCAATTCTCAGGTGTATTGCCTTCACAAAAGAATCTCCTTGGATCACTATTTTCCCATACTATAACGGCGGCTCGCTTGGTGATACTCTTCTGAAGGTCCCCTTCAGATTTAGTGAGTTCACCAGAGTAATTTTTCGTTTGGATCGAGAATGGAGAAAACCCCCACCCGATAATATTCCTTTAAGTCATCTAGAACTTTCTAAAATAAAACAAATAGTAATAACCATGCCACATATTATGCATGCCCTGGTGGAAGGCCTAGCGGCAGCACATTTGGCAGGAATTGTACATACCGACCTACATCCATTCAATGTAGTGTTGGATTTTACAAAAGAGTTGAAGCCACGCGTAGGTATTATCGATTGGGGTTTACTGCTGAGAATGCCCAAAAAACGAATGTCTCTCAATTTTGTGTTTGAAGCAGACAAGAACCCTAAGAAGGTGGCACAGGTGGTCTCCTACGCAGACAGAGAGCGAAATAAACGGCCATGGATAGCCCCGGGAATTTATGATCCGTTTTTGGCAGATGCATACACTCTTGCATCTGATGTTTTTGCTTTAGGGTATTTATTACAAATTTTATATGACTTTTGGCAGAAAGTACAAGAGTTGTGGATGGACAATAGTTCCTATGACAAAGTTACCATGGATACTATTATTTACAGAGTCAAAAATTGGATGTGTCTGCCCTCGCGACGAGCGAAAATCTGTTTTGCAAGTAGTGGAATTTTTTAGATCACTAAATACTGACCCAATGAGGGCACAACGTCCTCTTGTAGAGCTATCGGTGTCATTCACCCCAATTTTGTAATGATACAGTATCAGGAGATTAAGTTTCAAGAATGGCTCTTTGTTTGTCTCTCTTCAAAATTTGATATGTTCCCATTGTTTGAAATATTTTCTCATTGAGTCTTTGCAATATCTATCTCCTCTTGTGGTGTTTAAGTTTATGTTTTCTAGAGCTTTGGTTGGTTAGGTCTAGGTTATCCACTTTTCATTTTTTGTGGAGAATAACTCCCTTCCAATGGAGGAGCTCTAGCATCCTATGGAAGCCGAATCGCTATGATCCTTCAAGAGAGGAAGTGTTAAGGACTTCATGGCGGACTGATTCGTACCACTAATTAGTGGGTTTCGCTCCTTGGAGTCACACCATTGCGACTGGTTCAAACCGGTGCAGATTTTTGGGCTGTCGCGCCGATTTCGTACAATCATTCTCCTTATGCGTGGAATCATATGCCCCAAAACCTTAGGGTTTTTGAAGCCCTATGCCTCCAAGTCCTACAACTCAAAACTCAGCCCTAATGGCAGCCTGAATCGAGCGCTGGAGTCAAAACACCAAGCGCCTGTCTGGTTTTCAGCCATGGAAGCTTGTATGAAAGCTTTATAAAAGTGTTTTAAACACTAACTAGTCTTCCTGCTTATCATTAAAGGAGCACTAATCTCTTAAATGCTCTTGTGAGGGTCTTTTTCCAAATCCTTGAAGTGGTGGGCATAAACCATGAGATATTCATAAGCCTCATCGTCATCAAGCTTCATCAACATCTTCAAGTGCACAAAGCTTCTCAAAGTGTGCTTATAAGCACTAATAGTGTTGATTAACACTAATGAGGCTTCTAATCCAAAAAAGGGGAGTCATTCCAAAGTGGTTCTAAAAAATGATTTTATATTCACGTGATCACAATTTTTTTTTGTTAATAACATGTGTTAACATGTTATTAACATGTTAACATATTAACATGTTCCCAAAAAAGGCCATGTTCAGATGGCGAGATTAAGAAGGGAAGATGGAAGGTTTCGCATTGCACTCATAATGATATCAAAATTAATGCCGAGCACATTTTCTTGGAGGTGTACGGTCGTCCTCTCCATAACGCTGATGCCCCACTCTATTTTGCTAAGATGCTATATGCACAATTTATCCTAGAAACTCTAGTGGACTTTGCCTCCAGAGAGGCCACTATCAACACACACGACATACGTGAAGAGACAGTGACATTCACAAGGGAGGAACTTGCTCTCACGGTGGAGGGTGTTGGATTGGAGTTAAACAAGGTCAAAGAAAGCTTAGGGGCACAGTTAGCAGAGAATGAGAAAGAAGCTGTACGATTATCTCAAGCGTCAACTCCTCCCCCGACCAATAGAGGGATTCAAGAGCAGCTCACAAAGATCAGCCAAGATTTACAGACCATCTCTTCACGTATAGCTCTTGTGCGCCAACGGAACCACATCTCTCATTTTTTGATACATCCTGATCTTGTGGGAGTTTCTGCTGAGGCTACTAGTTCCTCCACCCCCCAATGTCCTGTATGTTACAAAGTATTCGATGGGTGGAGCGGCCAGTATATACTACCCTGTGGACACTACTACCACTTAATATGTTTAGTGAGGCAAATGCAAAATATTTCCACATGTGCATTGTGCAGTGTCCCAATAAATCAAGTTATTTATACAGTGTTCGGCATGGCTAGCGAATATAAACCACCAGGACCTTTAGATGCAACTCCTAGTGCAATTCGCAATTTATTTCAAGATGAAAGCTAAGAAAGACATAAATCCTACTTTTGTATTGATAATTTCTCCAAATACAATCATTTGTACAAGTACTTTTTATGAAATTAATGAAATGACTTCTTCCTCTATGTCAGTATCTTGCTCCAAAATTCTTTCACCGTTTACCCTCTCGTCTGCTAAATTAAGCTCATCTAAGTCAATGTCCAAATTGTCTTCTATCTCAAGGGTAGTGCACGACGTACGTCCAACATCAAAGTTCTCGTCTACTACATCATCACAATCATACATCCATCTGGGCATATCTTCTTCATACTCTTCGCTTTCAATGTCTCGCAAGATCTTTTCATTGCAATACATGTAAACAAGTTTATCTGCTCGATCTGCAAGAAGTCGATTGCGAATAGTACTGTGAATATATTTGTACATGCTCTAGTTTCTTTTTGAGCCTGAGTTTGAAGAGCGTTGACTTAGAACCTTCATCGCAAGGTTGCGCAATAAAGCATAATGCTCACCACCATTCATCATCCACCACCACTTCCATGCAGGTTGCTCTTTAGCCATTTGTTGAACAAGGGAGTTGGAAAATAAACCCTCTTTCAATCGAAACGAGGTCATCTCTTTTATGCACTTTACACGATCAACATTATTATAAAAAGTGTTTACCACTTTATAAAAATCTTGCACCACCTCAACGTTGGACATCAAATCCATATTCCAATATTCAGGATCTAACATGTAAGCAGCACTGTGTAGTGGTGAATGCGCTCCAATCCATCTAGCATGGAAGTACTTCAATAGGACTTTCTTTGTCTACTGGAGAATGGTACACGCCATTGCTTTTCCACCACTGATGAATGCTCTAATTTCTCAGGACACTCCAAACTCCGCTGGGGACAGTCCACCATTACATCCATGATTTCTCGAGATTAGGCGCTCTTTGATCAAGACTTCGTACGGCATACATAACAGGCATCATTACATGGTATGCATCCATCACACTGTTCCACCAACTTCTTCTCTCGTAAGCGCTGCATTCAAGACTTTGATTTTCTCTTTCACTTTTTCAAGTTGAGTGCTCTCCCAGTCATGAAATTCCATGCATGTAAATGTTTCGCAAACTGCATCTTTATTTCGAAGAAGAGACTCAAAAGTGTAAAAGTGAGTGCAAAACCTAGTCTCTGCTGGAAGCTTTAACATAACTGACATGCGAGGTCAAAAAATATCTAACACTCTCTGTCTCTTGAGCATGAATCTCACAAGTTGGCAAGCAGTGTCCACGATTGAGGCAAACCATTTGGTATCATCACTTTTATACCAATCTTTTAATACAAGATTCAAACTATGAGTATTACAGCCTACCAGAAAAACATGTGGATAGTGTCGCTTTAGGGTTTTGGATGCATTCTTGCAATTCTTTGCATTGTCCATGACGATTTGGACTACATTTTTGGCACCCACTTCCTCTATTCACAAAGCCAATGACTTGAGCAATGTAAGCCCCAGTTTTGATTCAACCAGCAGAATCCACGGCACGGATGAAAGTCTCACCTCTAGGTGAAATAACCATCTATTGGAGGTATCACTGGATCCAACATTGTCCTCCATCTCAAATAACCTATTCAACCAAGCATATAACAATGAATACACAAATGAAAAAACAACAAAGTCACTTACGTATTAAAAAACATACATTAGCAGACAAACTACTTCGAAACTATCTTGACAAACACAAAAGATCATCACATAACACAAAACTACTTCGAAACTATCTTGCAAGGTCTGACTACAAAACTACTTCGAAACTATCATGCACATTGCACCCCCAATGAAGGATGCCTTTTGTACCCAATTAAGGATACTTTACACAATCAAAGATCTATGCTTTCCCAATACTCTAGTATAGGACAATAGACCTTCTCTAACATTCACAAAGAAAATCAAAGATCTATGCTTGCCCAATACTCTAGTATAGGACAATAGACCCTTGTCTACTCTAAACTATATCAAGTATCAAGAACCAATACAAGCCCCTAAGCAGGACTCTTGGCTCCATCAAACCATTCATAAAGCAGAATGAGGTAGATTACCTACGTAGCTCAAATGCAAAGCTGAATGACTCCAACTTTGTCCCTAAATCTCCGCAAGTAGCCACACCCTGCCCCCAATTCAAAGAACTAAGGACGAGTGGCTCAATAGCCTTAGGAGTGCCTACAAGGAAAGATGACAGCCCCTAAGATAAGGACGTTCTTCCCAAGAGGGCACTTCTAGCAACTCGAGAGCTCTACAAGTACTTTGAGGAGAGATATCACGCTCCCAAAACAAGGACTATCTCCCCAAAAGTTGCATGATGGGTGTCGGGTAATGTTTATAAACATGGCAAAAGCCCGCCGGGCTTCTTTTGTTTTCTCGGCAGGCCCTCCGGGAAAACAAAAGAAGCCCGACGGGGTTACGGGACTAGTAGGTTCTGGCAGCTCATTGCTCAAGTCATGTGAATATACAATGTGATCACAAGTTTTAATATGTTAACAACAGGTTTTGTTAACGTGATCATGAAATTGTGAAGACGTTAATGAAATCCCTGGTTCTAAACACTAAGAGTATTCTTAAACACTAATGGTGAATCTAATCACCAATGCAAGTGTCATTAGATGTTAGAAATGTGCTCTTAAGCACTAATCATGTTTTTAAACACTAATGGTGATCTTAATCACCAAACAAAGTGTTCTTTGACACTAATGAAGCTAATCTCCATTAGAATTAGTGATTGGGCACAAACCCTAAGTGCTAAACCATAAAATTTACCATCTTAATCTCCTTTTTATGCAACATCCTTGGCTTGATTAAGGGTTGTTGCACTCTCATAAGCCTTTCTCTTTCTACTGAAGCCAAAATATAAAAAATTTCTGGTTTTTTCTTCTTCATGAATCAACCCATTTCTCTCTAGTAACCTCCTTCAATACCCAATGAATCAACCCATTTTTTCTTCATGAATCAACCCATTTCTCTCTAGTAACCTCCTTCAATACCCAATGTCAAAGGACAACACCCAAATTAAGAAGTTCTCAGGAGAGGGCTTCCACACTTGGCAAATTCTTGTCAAGTACAAGATGATGTCCAAAGGTTTTTGGCCATTCATCTATTGTAAGATTCCTCCCCAACCCCTTTTTGATGTCTAATATATTCCCCTGTAATCAATTCCTTTTCTGAAATATAAGAGATCTTGTTTGTGGCTGTTTTAACCTAGAGAGAGAAAATATTCTAGAGAGAGAATATTCAGATTTTGAATATTTTTGGATAGAAAAATATCTCTTATAATTTAGATGAGTTCCCCTGAAACAGAAATTTAAAAAGAATTTTCCAATGTGCAATTGGAATTAATTGGAAATAGGTATAAAGAACCTTAGCCTAAGGGTCTAGATTTTCAGAAATCTTTAGACTATGGTCCAATTAAGGTTTCTATGGGCCAATAGCATCAATCCATGTGTAGGGAGGAGATAAATCCAAATTGTAAAAAGAAAATACCCAAAAATGAGTAAATGCTCACATGAGGTGAAGAGTTGAAAATGTACAAGGTTTATTAGTAAAAAAAACTATGAGCAATATTAAAAATATGAGATATTTTGGGAATAATGATTTTATTATGACACATGTGTAAGGAAGGGGAGTCCCTTAAATGCTCACATAAGATGAAGAGTTGAAAATGTACAAGGTTTATTAGTAAAAAACTATGAGCAATATTAAAATGATTCCATTATGACACATATGTAAGGAAGGAGAGTTCTTTAAAGGAGGTGCATATTTCACATAAGATGAAGAGTTGAAAATGTACAAGGGTTATTAATAAAAAACTATGAGCAATATTAAAATGATTCCATTATGACACATATGTAAGGAAGGGGAGTTCTTTAAAGGAGGTGCATATTTCCCTTAAATGATTTTATTATGACACATATGTAAGGAAGGGGAGTCCCTTAAATGCTCACATAAGATGAAGAGTTGAAAATGTACAAGGTTTATTAGTAAAAAACTATGAACAATATTAAAATGATTCCATTATGACACATATGTAAGGAAGGGGAGTTCTTTAAAGGAGGTGCATATTTCACATGCTTGAATGAGTTTTAAACTCATAAAAATTGAGATATTTTCTCTCTCCTCTCTCCTAATCCAAGTCTAGTTCCAAAAAGTTAGCTTAACTGACCTAAAAATGGTCAAAAAGTGACCAAACTGACTTGGAAAATTCTAGAATCGGTTTGTTTGGTTAGGAGCTCAAATTTTCCTATAAATAGAAGCCTTCCCTTGTTGAAAAATAGATAGTGTCTTATGCTTTGTCACTCTACTCCACCTAAGCCAAAATATATAGTGTCTTATGCTTTGTTACTCTACTCCACCTAAGCCAAAATATATAGAGTCTTATGCTTTGTTACTCTGCTCCACCTAAGCCAAATTAGATAGAGTCTTACGCTTGTTACTCTACTCCACCTAAGCCAAAATATAGAGTGTCTTATGCATTGTTACTCTACTCTACCTAAGCCAAGAGTTGTGAATTCTTTAATAATTCACTAGTTTTTGATACTTCTCTCTTTCTTCAATCCCCATTGGTGGCTCCATCAACATACTAAACCAATTGATTGGTTGGGGGCCTCTACCGTGAATAAAGAATCAAGCAAATTATAAGGTAAGTATATTGAATTTTGATCTTTCTATAATTTCTCAATGATTCTCTCTTCTCAACCCCTCTCAAGCTTGAGAAGTTTAATTGGTATGGTTTTTTTAAATGCTATTGAAGTTAATTGGTGAATAGTAGTGAAGAGTTACATAATTTAATAAATGCTATAGAAGTTAATTTCCACTTATATTTAAATTCTAATGGTTTTTATAATTTCTCTCTCTCACTCAAGAAATGGTCATACTCATGACCCATTCTCAATCCAAATGAAGCTTTTCATAAAGCTTTTCCTTAATCCAAGATTAAGCTATGCTTGAGGCCAAATTAATAGCTTTTTGCTATGCTTTTAGTTTATGCACATTGATGATTCAATCCATTATGGATTGATGACCCAATTAGAGACCATTCTAATTGTTTTCTTAATGATCCAATTAGAGACCATTATGGATTGATGATCCAATTAGAGACCATTCTAATTGTCTTCTTAATGATCCAATTAGAGACCATTATGGATTGATGATCCAATTAGAGACCATTCTAATTGTTTTCTTAATGATCCAATTAGAGACCATTATGGATTGATGACCCAATTAGAGACCATTCTAATTGTTTTCTTAATGATCCAATTAGAGACCATTATGGATTGATGATCCAATTAGAGACCATTCTAATTATTTCTTTAATAATGAGCTTTATCCCTTAGAAAAAAATTGAGATTTATCAGTCATAGTAGCGGAGCTATGGCAAAATTTTTATAGAAATTACGCATGAAATAAATTCATTCAAAGCATAAAAAGAGGACTTCCTACCATATTCTAGGAACTATCATCCTAGAATTAATTAAAAGAATTTTATTATGCATGGAGATGTGGATGTTTGCATGTAGATGTAGATGTGGATGTGGAGGTGGATGGATGCATGTAGATGTAGATGTATAGATGTAGATGTGAATGGAGATGTGGATGTATGCATGTAGATGTAGATGTATAGATGTGGATGTGGATGTATACATGTAGATGTAGATGTATAGATACGGATGTGGATGTGGAGGTGGATGTATACATGTAGATGTAGATGTATAGATGTAGATGTGGATGTGGAGGTAGATGGATGCATGTAGATGTAGATGTATAGATGTAGATGGGAATGGAGATATGGATGTATGCATGTAGATGTAGATGTATAGATGTAGATGTGGATGTGGAGGTGGATGGATGCATGTAGATGTAGATGTATAGATGTAGATGTGAATGGAGATGTGGATGTATGCATGTAGATGTAGATGTATGGAGGTGAATGGGAATGTGAATGTGGATGTATGCATAGAGATGTAGATGTATGCATGTAGATGTGAATGTACGCATATAGATGTGGATGTATGGATGTGAATATACGATATGCGATGTGAGGGAATCTGAAGTGATGAGATAGAAATGATGTGATGGGATGAGTATACATATAAATGGAATATGGAATAAGTAATGTAGGTTGATGAGGGATAATGTGGAAAAATGAAAGTTAAAATAGAAATTGTGTTGTAAACTGTTTGTAAATACTGTTTGTAAATGCTGTTTGTAAATGATTGTTTTATGTCAAGAATGCTGGGGGGAGCATTTTGACCGTCTTGTGATTAAAGTCGTGATGGTAAAGTTGCAACTGCTGACGGGGAGTCAATGAAGGACGTCTCGCGTAGCAAGGTCGGCCGAGGTCTTGACCAGCCTCGGTGCGATTAAAATGGTGAGCTTCCGGTACGGTGGATGAGGGGCCAAGGAAGCGGCCTATGCGTGAAGCGCTAGGTTACCTGCGAAGGATCCTAGAGGGTGCTGACCATACGGTGCTCGGGCTCTGGGTTGCCTAGGATACCCACGCGTGCGTCGAGGAAGATATTGGAACAGAGTTGGAGTTGTTTTCTGAAATCGAGCATGGATCTGGTTGATTGACCTTGCTGGTCTTCAATGGATGAGTCCATGGCTCCTTATATGGATCTGTTGGTTGATCTTGCTGATCTTCAACGAGAGTCCATCATGTTAAGTGATTATATTGCCAAGTATTATGGGCTAGGAACTATCGAAACGGCTCCTGAGCGTTCTAGTTGCCAATGATGCCATAGATACTCTGATGAAGGAATGATGGGAAATTAAGAATCAATTGAATAAATTGGAAGATGGTGATCAATGATACTATGGTTTTATTAAAGGATTGTTTTAAACTGGTTGAATCTGGTTGAAAAAGGCAATTTCATATTGGGTGTGTGAGTGGTGTGACTAGTTTTATTTTGCATGAACATCCGGCTATGGGGCCTTGGAACTCTTTTCCTTGGTACCCGGGACAAAACCTAACAAAATTTTTAATTGGATCCCATCACTACAGTGGTTGGGCGGTTGGCTAACCCATGGGATTGGATGGGGTTAGGCTGGACTGATGGATCCGTAAATCGAGACTCAAACTTTTGTTTTTACGATAGAAAAAAAAAATCCCGGACAGAAACTGTTCTATGGATAGGAATCAACGGCTGTGCCTCTTGAATGGGGAAAAAAGCGTTGATCCCAATGATCCAAGTGCAAGTTTCTTCCTTGAACTGACTAAGTATCTTATAGATGTAATCGGATCATCTCGATCAGAAATGATCTTGACTACGTTAGAGTAAAAAGTTATCCTGGTGGAATCGCCCGTGCTTTCCGGTAGAGGAAGTTTTTCCGGGTTCGGTTTTGGAACAACCGACGGATTAGTCTCTTATCCGGATATCCGTGGGTGAGGCCCCGAGTGTGGGACCCCTGTCCCGCGCGAGAAGCGCTACTGCCAGTACCCTGAATCCGTTGCTCGGTGGGAACAGGGATCTTACAGTTGGTACCAGAGCAATTGGTTAATAAAGATCAACTGAGAAGACAAATATATCAAAAATTTATCAAGAAACACAAAAAGGTTATAATTGTGTGATATAATTCATACAATTTGATATTCAAACTGAAACTCGTAATTTGGTAATTGGGTCTTCAGATGGAAAGATTAATTAAACTTCTCTTTTTGTTTACTCTCTTGGAAATTGAAAATTGTGTAGATTAGAGTCCTTTACATCTAATTGGGGTTAATTTAAATTGTGTAGATTAGAGTCCTTTACATCTAATTGGGATTAATTTAAATTAAAAATAGAATGTTAAAAATGAGAAATGGTCAGCCATACAACAAAGGAGGTTATGGTAAAATTTTCTTGAATTTTATGAAAAAGAAAGTTTATTTTTATGTTATTCCAAAAGAGTAATTGCCACTGTTTGTGCATTCTAAAAGAAATATTCTAATTTACTCCATGTACATATTCACCTATGAATATGCATGGATATCACTGATATTAATTATTAAAATTGATTTTATGCATAAAGGATTTATTTTTATTACAAAAGTGTTATTCTCATTAAAATTGCTTTTATGCATAGAAAGATGCTTAAAGGATTTATTTTTACTTCAAAAGTCTTATTCTCATTAAAATTGATTTTATGCATAAAGGATTTATTTTTATTTCAAAAGTTTTATTCTCATTAAAGTTGATTTTTATGCATAGAAAGATGCATAAAGGATTTATTTTTATTTCAAAAGCGTTATTCTCATTAAAATTGCTTTTATGCATAGAAAGATGCATAAAGGATTTATCTTTGTTTCAAAAGCGTTATTCTCATTAAAATTGCTTTTATGCATAGAAAGATGCATAAAGGATTAAAAGCGTTATTCTCATTAAAATTGATTTTATGCATAGAAAGATGCATAAAGGATTTAATTTTATTTCAAAGGTGTTATTCTCATTAAAGTTGATGTGATGTGAATAGAGGTGATGAGATGTGGGGTGAATAGATGAAATGATATGTGATGAGATGTGGGGTGAATAGATGAAATGATATGTGAGAGTCAGATAGGTATAAATGAATGGATGGATGGATGTGATGTGAATACAGGTGATGAGATGTGAGGTGAATAGATGTAATGAGATGTGATGAGAATCAGATAGGTATGAATGAATGAAACAGATAGGTATGAATGAATCAGATAGGTATGAATGAATGGATGGATGGATGTGATGTGAATAGAGGTGATGAGATGTGAGGTGAATAGATGTGATGAGAATCAGATAGGTGTGAATGAATGGATGGATGGATGTGATGTGAATAGAGGTGATGAGATGTGAGGTGAATAGATGTGATGTGAATCAGATAGATGTGAATGAATGGATGAGATGTGATGTCATGTGAAACAGGATGTAAATGAATGATATGGGATATAAGTAGATGATATGTGATGAAAATGGATCTGAATGTATAAGTGAAGAATGGATGTGAATGTATAAGTGAAGAATGGATGTGAATGCATATGTGAAGAATGGATGCGAATGTGTATGTGAAGAATGGATGTGAATGCATATGTGAAGAATGGATGCGAATGTGTATGTGAAAGAATGGATGTGGTTATGTATGTGAAAAATGGATGTAGATGTATGTGAAAGAATGGATGCGGATGTGCGTGAAAGAATGGATGTGGATATGTATGTGAAAGAATGGATGTGGATATGTATGTGAAAGAATGGATCTGGATGTGTATGGTCATGGTGGAGACCTAATCTGATAAAGTTGCAACAGCTCACTGAGAGTCAATGGAGGACGTCTCGCATCGGCCGAGGTCTTGACCAGCCTCAGTTCGATTTAAATGATGAGCTTCCGCGGTACGGTGGATGAGTGACCAAGGAAGCGGCCTATGAGTGAAGCACTAGAGGTGACCTGCGAAGGATCCTAGAGGGTGCTGACCATACGGTGCTCGGGCTCTGGGTCGCGGAAGATACCCACACGTGCTCATGGAAGATTTGGAACAAGGAGTAAGAGTTGTTTTCTGAATTCGGGCATGGATCTGGTTGATTGACCTTACTGGTCCTCAACGGATGAGTCCATGGCTCTTTTTATATGGATCCGTTTGTTGATCTTGCTGATCTTCAACGTAGATTCCATTTTGTTATGAGAATATATTGCCGAGTACTATGAGGTAGGAACCATCGAAAAGGCCCCTGAGTGGATAGGTGGTGAACGTTCTGGTTTTGCCAATGATGCCATAGGTACACCGATGAAGGAAAAATTAGAAATTAGGATTCAACCAGATATTTTGGAGGTTTATGATCAGTGACACTATGGTTTCATTAAATGATTGTTTTAAAGACAGCTGATTCTGTGAAAAAGGTAGTTTCATATTGGGTGTGTAAGTGGTGTGACTAGTTTTAAGTTTGCATGAAAATCCGGCTAGGGGGCTTGGGAACTCTTTTCCCTGGTACCCGAGACAAAACCTAACCAAATTCTTAAATGGATCCCATCACTACAGTGGTCTAACCCACAGGATTGGATGGGGTTAGGCTAGACTGATGGATCCCTAAATTGAGACTCAATTCTGTTATGGTACGATAGATGATGTAAATCCCGGATAAAAATTATTCTATGGAAAAGAATCAACGGCTGTGTCTCAGAAAAAAAGCGTTGGTCTCTATGATCCAAGTGCATTCTTTTCCTTGATCTGACTATGGGACTTACAGGTTCGGGTGAGATCAGTTCAGTTAGTTAAGGCTTTTGACTAAGTTAGAGTAAAATTATCCTGGAGGAATTGCCCGTGCTTTTTGGGCTAGGGAAGTTTTTTCGAGTTCGATTTTGGAAGAACAGATGGATTAGTCTCTTTTCCGGATATCCATGGGCAAGGCCCCGAGTGAGAGACCCTGCCCCGCACAAGAAGTGCTACTTTCACTGCTATCACCCCTGAATTCATTGCACGGTGGGGACATTGATCTTTCAGCTGGTATCAGAGCAACATTGGCTAATGTGGATCAACCGAGAAGCTAAAAATGTCAAAATTTTTTGAAGTAGCAGTAAAAGGTTGTAATTGTGTAATGAAATTCATACAAATTGATATTCAGACTAAAATTCATAAATTAGAAATTGGGTCTTCAGATGGAAGTACTGAAATTGCTTGGAATCCCTGACTTGCTTGAGGCCTAGACATGATGATATTTACCTTATAATTCCAAGGTTTGTGACTACTCGTATATACCAAGGGTATAACTGCAGCTCTTTACTGGTAGTATATACGAGGAAATCTAAGACTTGAAAATTTATAAGCAAAAATGCTATCCAAATGATGAATTCGAATGTGGTTGATATGATTTTTAAATTCTGGTTGAGAACTGATGAGTTGATTTGGATTCTGATTGAAAAATGATGATTCCTGAAATTTAGTTGAAAATGGAGTAAAACCACAATGAGGAATGGGACAAGTTCCTGTGATGATGTTCATATAACTGGAATGACGATAATGACTTCAACAAATCACTATGAGATTAGTGGATTGTGCTGACAGATTGCTACTGTTAACACTTGACCCAGTGGATCAAGTTAAGGGATGTCAAATTAAAAATTTGTATAATTGAAAATTCCCATGAAGGACTGTTCAGACGGAAATTTCGGTCTAATGGACCATTATTGTGATAAAGATTTGAATGATATAATCTGAATGATATGATCTGAATGAATTGTTATATCTGATGATGAGTTCTATAGGGATCTTTTCCCCACGATTCTGTTGGGTTCACCAGTCTATATAAGGAACCCCAGAATCAGTTGGATCTTAAGGGAAAGAGTTGTCCTCTAATTTGCAAGATGAGCACATCTCGCGTTTTTTAAGTAGGGTAGGATGTAAGATTCCTCTCTCCAGCTTTTGAGGTGCGCAGGTGTAAGAACCTCCCCTTCTGATCTTATAATTATTCCCCTCTCTGAAATAAAAGAAAGATCTTTTTTTACCCTATTTTGGCTTGGAGAGATAAAATGTCTAGAGGGAGGTAATTCAAAATTGAGATATTTTTTAATATAAAAATCCTCCTAGTGTCTAAAATGGTTTCCCTGAAACGGAAATTCAAAAAGAACTTTCCAATGTGCAATTGGAATTAATTGAAAATAGGTAAAAAGGACCTTAATCTAAGGGTCGAGATTTTCAGAAATTTTTGGATTATGGTCCAATTAAGGTTCCTATGGACCAATAAGATTAATCCAAATGTAGGGAGGAGATAAATTGAAGAATAAAAGAAAAACCCCCAAAAATGAGTAAATGCTCACATAAGAGGAAGAGTTGACTGAGTACAAGGTTTAATAGTTAAAAATTAAGTGATATTTAGAGAAAATGATGCATTTTTGACACCTCGGTGTGGGGATCTCCCCTCATGAAGGAGGCGCCTAATTCACATGTGTGGAGGAGTTTTAAACTCAAGAATAATGAGATATTCTCATCTCTCCTCTCTCCTATTTCAACTAAATCCAAAAAGTAAGCTAAACTAACCCAAAAATGGTCAAAAATTGACCAAACTGATTTGAAAAATTCTAGAATCAGTTTGCTTGGTTGTTAGAGGCTCACTTTTTCCTATAAATACAAGGCTCCCCCTTTGAAAAAGGTTAATGGTGTTTATGCACTATTACTATGCTCCTACCCAGAGCCAATTACATTGAATTTTCTTGATAATTCAATTGTTTTTAGCTTAATCCTCTCCAAAGTAATTCGTGGCCACTCTTGCTTCAAACAAGAGTAGAACCCTCAATCCCTCAAGCTAAAGGAAAGCTTACAACTCCATGTAAGCTAAATTTCTATTACTTTTTAAATTTAAATCTATGGTTTTCTGGATTTTCTTGTTTTTTAGTTGATTAAAGTAAATTCTAATGCTATGTCTTGATGAAAAGGCCATCCCCTTCTCTTCTTTACAATTCAGCCTTTCTTTATCCTAGAATGTTTAACAAAAATACTAATTAAACTTTTCTTTTGTTTACTCTCTTAGAAATTGAAAATTGTGTAGATTAGAGTCCTTTACATCTAATTGGGGTTAATTTAAATTGAAAATAGAATGTTAAAAATGAGAAATGGTCAGCCATACAAATCAGGTTATGGAAAAGTTTTCTAGAATTTTGTGGAAATGAAAGTTTATTTTTATGTTATTCCAAAAGAGTAATTCCCACCGTTTGTGCATTCTAAAAGAAATATTCTAATTTACTCCATGTACATATTCACCTATGAATATGCATGGATATCACTGATATTAATTATTAAAATTGATTTTATGCATAGAAAGATGCATAAAGGATCTATTTTTTTTTCAAAAGTGTTATTCTCATTAAAATTGATTTTATGCATAGAAAGATGCATAAAGGATTTATTTTTATTTCAAAAGTCTTATTCTCATTAAAGTTGATTTTTATGTATAGAAAGGTGCATAAAGGATTTATTTTTATTTCAAAAGTCTTATTCTCATTAAAGTTGATTTTTATGCATAGAAAGATGCATAAAGGATTTATTTTTATTTCAAAAGTCTTATTCTCATTAGAGTTGATTTTTATGCATTAGTAGATGCATAAAAGGATTTTTATAAAAGTGTTATTCCCACTGAAGTTTATTTTTATGCATAATTAGATGCGTAAAGAATCTTTATATCAAAATTGGAATTCTCTTAAATTCTACGTTTAAATTCTATGAATAGATGTAATGAGATGTGATGAGAATTAGATAAGTGTGAATGAATGGATGGATGGATGTGGTGTAAATAGAGGTGATGAGATGTGAGGTGAATAGATGTAAGGAGATGTGATGAGAATCAAATAGGTGTGAATGAATGGATGGATGGATGTGGTGTGAGATGTGAGGTGAATAGATGTGATGAGAATCAGATATGTGTGAATGAATGGATGGATGGATGTGATGTGAATAGAGGTGATGAGATGTGGGGTGAATAGATGTAATGAGATGTGATGAGATGAGATGTGGGGTGAATAGATGTAATGAGATGTGATGAGAATCAGATAGGTATAAATGAATGGATGGATGGATGTGATGTGAATAGAGGTGATGAGATGTGAGGTGGAGATGGGTAGATGCGAGTGGATGAGATCTGATAAGGATAAATGAGGAAAGATGTGATGAGATGAAAATGATGTGATTGGATGAGAATGGGAATACATATGAAATGGATGTGATTTAAACAATGTGGATTGATGGAGGACGTCTCGCATAGTAAGGTCGGCCGAGGTCTTGGTTGACCAGCCTCGGTTCGATTTAAATGATGAGCTTCTAGTATGGTGGATGAGGGACCAAGGAAGCGGCCTATGAGTGAAGCGCTAGGTGACTTGCAAAGGATCCTAGAGGGTACTGACCATACGGGCTCTAGGTCGCCCGCCGCCGATGATACCCACACGTGCATCGTGGAAGATTTGGAACAAGGAGTAAGAGTTGCTTTCTGAATTCGAGCATTAGGAGTAAGAGTTGTTTTCTGAATTCGGGCATGGATCTGGTTGATTGACCTTGCTGATCCTCAACGGAGTCCATGGCTCTTTTTATATGGATCCATTGGTTGATCTTACTGATCTTCAACAGAGATTCCATTTTGTTATGAGAATATATTGCCGAGTTGCCGAGTACTATGAGCTAGGAACCATCGAAAAGGCCCCTGAGTGGACAGGTGGTGAGCGTTCTGGTTGCCAATGATGCCATAGGTACACCGATGAAGGAAAACTTAGAAATTAGGATTCAACCGGATATTTTGGAGGTTTATGATCAGTGACACTATGGTTTCATTAAATGATTGTTTTAAAGATAGTTGATTCTGTGAAAAAAGCAATTTCATATTGGGTGTGTAAGTGGTGTGACTGGCTTTAAGTTTGCATGAAGATCCGGCTAGGGGGCCTAGGAACTCTTTTCCCTGGTACCCAAGACAAAACCTAACCAAATTCTTAAATGGATCCCATCACTACAGTGGTTGGGTGGTTGGCTAACCCACGGGATTGGATGGGGTTAGGCTGGACTGATGGATCCCTAAATTGAGACTCAATTCTGTTATGGTTTGATAGATGAAGTAAAAATTGTTCTATGGAAAAGAATCAACGGTTGTGCCTTTCAATGAGGAAAAAAGCATTGGTCTCTATGATCCAAGTGCAATCTTTTCCTTGAACTGACTATGGGACTTACGGGTTTGGTCAGATCAGTTCAGTTAGTTGAGGCTTTTGGCTACGTTAGAGTAAAATTATCCTGGAGAAATCACCCGTGCTTTCCGGGCTAGGAAAGTTGTTTTGGGTTCGGTTTTGAAAGAACCGATCAATTAGTCTCTTGGTCGGATATCCATGGGCGAGGCCTTGAGTGAGGGACCCTGCCCTGCACAAGAAGTTCTACTTCCGTTGCTAGCACCCCTGAATTCATTGCACGATAGGGACAGTGATCTTTCATGGTGGTGACACATAGGTTGTGCTAAAGTACCACTACTGGAGTTACAGGAGATATTGCTATATTACAGGTTGCATACATGAGTTGCTTGTTTGCAGGTTATTTGATTGCTATGTAGGAAAACATGTCTCACAAAATTAATCAGATTGTTAGTGAGAAGCTAGATAAGAATAACTTCCATGCCTGGAAGTTAAGAATGACCAATTTCCTAATGGGTAAATGATTTTGGGATTATGTAGAAGGAGATAATGAGGAGCCTCCAGAGTTATGTGAGGAGAATGCCACTCCTGCAGATATAAAGACATTCAAGGATTGGAGTCAGGGTACAAGAAAATTCATGTATTGGCTTTCAATTAGTGTCATAGACACTATGATAGGACACATACAAGATGCAAACACTCTAGCAGTTGCATGTGGCAGAATCTGGTTCAGATGTTCCAGACTAACACAAAGGCAACGAAGTTGCAGCTAAAGCAAGAGTTGCATAGTGTGGAAAAGAAAAGCATGTCCATCAATGAATATGCCTTAAAGATCAAGAGCATTATTGAATACCTTGGGTCTATCAATGTATCAGTGGAGGAAGATGATTTGGTGAGTGTCAGTCTGAATGGGCTTGGCAAAGAGTACAAGCCATTCAAGATAGTTAGGGAGAATATTCCCAACTTTCGGGACTTGATATCTGTGATGATCATAGAAGAAAAGGCTCTAGGTGAGGATTCTTCTTCACAAAGCAAGAACACATCGGAATAGGCCTTCTACTCTAATTTAGGTAGAGGCAGAGGTCGAGGCCAAGGTGGTGGCCAACAAGGAAATCAAAATTTTGGACAACAACAGTCCAATGATTCACAGCAGCAATCATACACAAGTGGAAGAGGCCAGTCTAGAGGTAGGGAGAGCCAAAGAGGCCGATGTGGTTGGCAAAGAAATGAAAATGCAAATAGCTTAGAGTGTTATTACTGTGGCAAACTAGGACACATGGCAAAGGATTGCTACAAAAAGTAGAATGACATTAAAAGTGGAAAGTTGCAACAAGGCAACTATGCATCATCTAGCAAACATGGAGGTGATGAGACAGAAGTGAGCAGCTGTTTGTGATGCAGCACATGTTTGTTCCATAACAGGGGATGTGTCAGGATCTCAAGATATATGGTATGTGGATTCTGGTGCCTCCAACCACATGACTAGTCATGCTAAGTGGTTTAGAGATATGCAGAAAATGAAAAAACTAGGTTATGTAGAAACAGATGATGATACTGCGTATCCCATTGCGCATGTTGGTAAAGTGCCATTGCCTATGCAGGATGGCAAAATGAAGTACTTGGCTCATATACTTCATGTTCCGAATATTACAAAGAACCTGGTTTCTATTGGACAGATGGCTGCCCGTGAGGTTTAATCCTCAAGGATGTTTTGTGGAAGACTTCAAAAATAAGTGTCGCTTGGTTGCAAAGGGTAACAGAAATGGCAGGATGTTTACTTTGGATGTGAACATGTCCGAGATAAAGGCAACCATGTTTGCGCATGGAACAGGTGTCATTGTAAATATTGACATATGGCACAAGTGCATTGGTCATGTGAATATGCAACGACTAAAGTCTATGCAGGTCCCAAATATTGTTCTAGGTTGGCCAAAGTTTAAGGTTGATGGTATGCATAAGTTATGTGAAGCATGCCAAACATGCTTTCCCACATGAAAAGCATGTTAGTGCAAGGCCATTGGAATGCATACATTCAGATATATGGGGACCGACCAAGACTGCAACAATTGTAGGTTGCAGGTACTATGTTACATTCATTGATGACCACACTAGGAAAGTGTGGGTTTATTTCATGAAGGAGAAAAGTGAGGTGTTTGCTCACTTTCAAAGATTTAAAACCTTGGTTGAGAAGGAAAAAGGCATAAAAATAAAATGCCTAGATCAAATGGTGGGGGAGAATATTTCTTCAATAAGTTCAGCGATTTCTTGAGAAGGCAGGGAATCAAGTGGCAGTTTATGTGCAGGTACACTCCGACAGAATGG
Source organism: Cibotium barometz (assembly GCF_041138505.1). NCBI lineage: Eukaryota > Viridiplantae > Streptophyta > Polypodiopsida > Cyatheales > Cibotiaceae > Cibotium > Cibotium barometz. The sequence continues at coordinate 47,117,722 of NC_141072.1, forward strand.
AGTTGCAAAAAGGAAAAACAAGCACATTGCAAAAGTGGCACATGCCTTGATGGAAAAGAATATGCCACATTACTTTTGGGCAAAAGCAATAGTACGTGGTATGTACATTATGAATAGGACACCCACTATAGCTATTCATAGTATGACTCCTGAACAAAAGTTTATAGGCATAAGACTAGATGTGTCTCACTTGAAAGTGTTTGGGTGTATTGTATATGTACATGTTTCTGATGAAGTTAGAACAAAGTTGGATCCAAAGGCAGAGAAATGCATCTTCATTGGTTATGCTATGGAACAAAAAGGTTATAGATGCTATAACCCTACCACTTGTGAGATGCGAGTAAGTAGAGATGTTGTTTTCGATGAGATGAGTAGCTGGTATGCACCAGTAGTGAGGGCAACAGAAGATGCAAATGTAAGAAGTGCTGATGTTATACCACATGTAGAGCAGCAATCACAGGTGCTGAGTGGACTTGGGGAGTCCTCAAGCAGTGGATCCAATGTTAGCCCATGGTCAGGTAAGTTGAGGAATGATGCAGGTACACATGTATCATGGAAATGGAAGGAAAAGGTAGATCGACCTTTTGTGCCTGATCTATCAGCAGGTCACTCATATGTGGATGGTGGCTCTAATGGCTCTGAGTAGAGCCTTGATGAGAAGCTTGGCATTTCGTCTGTGGTTACTCTTGGTGTAAGGAGAACCAAGGCTATTTTGAGGACACTTGGCAGCAGTGATCCAGGTGTACAAGGGTTAGATACCCTGTTGATAGGTTAAGATATGATGGATATATAGCCCATCATTATGCTTACATGGTAAAAGCAATACAGGAGGTTGAACCCACTTGCTTTGAGTAGGTAATTGGAAATAAGAAATGGGAAGATGCCATGGATGAGGAGATGGCAGCATTGGATGCAAATGTGTAAGGTCCCTCTCCCAAGCCATGTATGTGTCTCTTTTAATATAGATTTCAATAAGGAAAGAGAGTGTACTTAGAGAAGAGTGAGACAATAAGGCTAGAAACATTAGGAAAGTGTTAGAATAAAAATATTAGCTCCAAAAATCCTAAAAGAAATAAGAAGACAAGAATAGTTCTATTAAAAGATAAGTATCTCCAAAAATAAAAATTCAAATTTAGGTGATAAGAGGTCATATTTAGAGTCCATGCATACTAAAAATGTGGAAAAGCAATACGTTTCTAAAGATGGCGCTTTTGCAGTTATATTATACAGACATTTTTACCTATTCTAACTGCGTTGGCTTGTTGACTAATGCCTTCCGGTTCTTTTGACTTGTTATACAATCATATTCTGAGTTTTTATTAAAGAGAGAGTTATGGCCAAAACAATTTGCTGATCTTGTCAGGGTCTCTACACAGGGAAAACTGTAAGAAGGCAGCAAGTAGCCTCAAGGTAATCCTAGATGTATATATCCCTTCATTATTATCTAATATCTTAGAAGAGAAGGTTAGATTGCTATGGTCTTTCGGAGGAAGAGACCAAAAACTCCATAGCTTTTCTTTTAAAGAAAGAATAGTATGCCGTAGCCCTGCAAGAGAGCCCTGCAAGAGAAGGCTATTTTGCCATAGACCTTCGAAAGAGAGAGAAGTCAGAGTACGAGTAAGAGGAGATAAAGCTTGGGGATGATCGGATGATTTCAATTGTCATTAGAAGACTCTCTATTCTCATATGTCAAGTTTTAAAGCTCTTATTAACGAGCAAAGGCGATGATAAATGACAAATTTCTATAAGGCATATACATATTTTGTTTTTGAATTATATATCATTCTTAGGGGTTGAGGTATGGCCCTGGCTTCTCTATTAATTGTTAATAGTGATCTATTTCAGTAATTTACTAGTTAAAGTTTGTATTCTTTTAAACAACATCATATGCCTTAATAAAGAATGTCTTATCACAATCTCAAGTTGAAATGCTAAAATCTTTGTGAAAAGGATTGTTTTCTTAAGAAGGTAACATGGATTCTAGTCCTATGGTTTAGTTGAGTAAATGGATTGTTATCTTGGTTAAATTAAGGTACAGGTACAACTCCTCTCCTTGCCTTGACGTTGCCCCGTTCTTGTGCTTGTATAGTCGGACGGCAAAGGCGTTAGTAAGTCCCAGAGTTGGCCCATGGTATCCCTCATACCATTGGGAGAATGAGGTTCACCGATTGAGGCGAGTGATTGTGATGCTACCTAGTTCTGAGGGCCCAGGCTCGTGCGGTGAATCAGCCCACCCTAGTGCATAGACATCCCTCTGAGGGGAGCGGGAGGATCGAGTGACAGAGCCTGAGGGGGGCGGGAGGATCGAGTGATAGAGCTTGAGGGAGCACACGCCGGCTTGAGTCCTTGCCAGCGAGACCGACGATGAGGTGTATGGTCCCGTAGGTTTTGCCCAGCATGTAAAGGCTGGAAGGCCGAATTCTAGATCATCGACAGTACAAAGGAAAAGAATAAGGGAGCCAGTTTGGCTTGTATGGAATTGATTTATGTATAAACTTTTTTTATAAATCTTTTCTTTGGCATTATTGTACTGTAAAAAAAGGCTATTTTAACAAACCTTGTGAAAAGGGCCTTAATTAAGGAACATGTTTATTTATGTCAAACAGTGTGTTAGGATTAATTAGAAGACAAATTAACGCATGAGTAGGGTGGAAAGTTGGAGGATGGAATGCCTCAACGGCACCATCGTATGGACAGGTGGACCCAATTAGTCGAGTAGCTTTCCAACAGATTAAGTGAAAGCCGTACGCTAGATAAATAAGATCTCGAGCAATTCTATTCTAGAAGACTAGGCCAGCGGCGGCTGTGCCTTGCATAGATGAGGAATAAAGCGTTGTCTCTAGGAATTAAGACTAGTAGTTGCCCAAATTATAATCAATTACCCTATGGGTGATTTGATGCTTAGAAGATCACGTTCCCCCTGTGGAATAGGACTAGGTCTTACTTATAAATCCTATCCTTGAATCTCTGCATGGTCAAGGTGTCGATGAGTAGGAAATTTTCCCCAAGTTAAGACTTAGTGGACTATCTTAAGTGTAACTTCCCCTATTTTGGAAGGGGGAACCTTACAAGTGGTATCAGAGCCGCGATCTTAGTTCCTAGGATTTGTTTTTCAAAGGTTAGCTATCAAGGGATTAAAACAAGTGATTGTTTATCGTATGAGGATGAATCAATCATCTCTACTAGCCATAGAAGTGATTTGAATATCCTCACATGTTGAGACAATCATCCTATGAAATTTTGCTTATATCTTGGGGGAGCACATGCAAGATATATGTACAATAAATTTGAGAAATAAGATTGGGGAGGAAACCTTTTGAGAGAAAACATAGGGTGATAAAATTAAGAAACTAGTGAGAGACTGAATGACTAGAAGGATAGACCAAAACTTTGTTTAGAGAAATTTTTAGGATATATCTCATTAATTTGCATATTATAAATTATTAAGATTATAACTCCATTAAGATTTGAATAGTTGACGTGCGAATGCCATCCATTGGATGCTTTACACTAGGACGATCATCCAAGATCTTGAACCCACCATCTCAGACAAACATGGAGCTTCGGATGTGGAATTCCCAGAGGATCATGCTCTTAGATGCATTAATCCCAAGATACTAGATGTGTAATTTTTAAAAAACCAATCATCTTAGACGTGCTAATCCTGATAATCTTTGGATGTGTCAATCCCAAGGCACCAAATGTGTAATTCTTACAATATGAAGATCTCAGATATATTAATCTAGAGTGCCTTTAGATGTGGTGCTATGATAAGTATTTGATAGTTTTGAACTTTTCATGGATACAATGAAAGAAGCAAGTTCAACCTTGCTCATCTAAAAATTGTAAGAAATGCCAAATTAGTTGGAAGCACTATTGTTGTCAATCTAACCACTAGAACCAGAATCAGTTTGGGATGCCATGAAAGTACACCTTCGTGAAAGGTTTTGTCCTCCACGATTTTGAGAGGATAAAATGAATGAATTTTTGGAGCTAATCCAAGAAAGGAAGACCCTAAAAGAATACCACCAAACTTTTGTTAAACTTCTCTGATTTGCTCTAGAGATGGATGAGGTAACTCTTCTCCATCGATTCATTTGGAAGCTTAATCTACCATTAAATAACCTCATCAAGAATGCAAAACCATCCCCTATTTCAGAAGCCATAACTATAGCCAGAGACTATGACAAAGTTTTTATATATAGAAAGTGTCGAGAAGGACATCAGTCCTTCCATGTTAATCAAAAAGAGGTCTCCTAATTCAAGAGGAACGTCAAGGCCACCCCTGGCTACAAGGAATCATGAGCTAGAGCAAAAATTAGGTCAAGAAATAGGGATAGCAGAGTTAAAGATAACCGAATTCAGCAAGTATTTCTATGAGTAAATAGAAGAGGATTGGTGCAAGATTCATGTGAAGTAATGTGCATGATGAATAGAGGTATTCTACAAGATGATACTAAGATTATGAAATTGCTATCATAGGTTAGATTGCATAAAGGATTGATTCCCTTACGTTTTTCCATGACAATTTGTTGAGTACCATAATACATGGGGGTATAGAATAAGGAATTCGAAGGTCCATATCATATGAGAGGTATGTGGATGCATGAACTTAGGATAATAAGACGAATTAACTTTAGAATAATAGACCTTTTGGTGGCATAACAAAACGAGCCAAACACATGAAATAAGGGACTTTTTAAGAACAATGTTTAGATAAAAGAAGATATCTACCTAGTGGGGACACCACTTTGGATGAGACAGGAGGATTTACTTAGATACTACCCTAGCTCACGAGATGAGGACATCTCGAATCTGTTAAGTGGGGGCGATTGTAAAGTCCCTCTTCCCAAGCCATGTATGTGTCTCTTTTAATATAGATTTCAATAAGGAAAGAAAGTGTACTTAGAGAAGAGTAAGACAATAAGGCTAGAAACATTAGGAAAGTGTTAGAATAAAAAAATTAGCTCCAAAAAACCTAAAAGAAATAAGAAGATAAGAATAGTTCTATTAAGAGATAAGTATCTCCAAAAATAATATGGCTTGGACATGTTGTCCAAGTATGTTATAATAGGCTATAAGCCTATTTCAGTGCCATTGGAGCAGAACACAACTTTTCACAGATACATGTGAGCTTTTGGAGGACCCCACTACATGCAGGCGCATAGTGGGTAGTTTGATCTACATGACCATTACAAGGCCAGACTTGAGCTATGTTGTTGGACTTGTGAGTCAGTTTATAAAGGCCCCTAGCAAGCCACACTTGGATGCGGCTAGACAGATCCTCAGGTACATAAAGTCCACAGTTGATTATGGACTTTTCTATGAGGCTGGTACAGAGATACAATTGTATGGGTACACAGATGCAGATTGGGCTGGTCGTATTGTAGACAAGAGATCTACCAGTGGTTTTATGTTCTCATTTAGGAGTGCTGCTATGAGTTGGAGTAGTAAGAAGCAGCCAAACAATTGCCTTGTCGAGTATAGAGGCATAGTACAGGGGTGCTACTATGGCAGCTTGTGAGGTAGCTTGGTTTTAGAAGCTACTTGGTGACATGTGAGAGCCCATGGATAGAGCAGTTGTCATATATTATGACAACATGAGTAGCATACAGTTGGCCACCAGTAACCCAGTATATCATGCTAGAACGAAGCACGAGGTGCATTATCACTTTGTGAGGGAGAAGGTTCTAGCAGGAGATGTATATGTCAGCACACAGAGGATCAGGTGGGGCTGACATCTTCACGAAGGCATTGGGCACAAAGAAGCTCCATAGGTACTTGGAGTGCAGTGTGTGGAGTTAAGATCGAGGGGGAGTGTTGAGATATCGAGCTCAGCTAGTGCTACGGCGAACATTGATGACCCGCCTGGGTGATAGCTTCCGCATCTACACCACTAGCATGGTTGGTGAGATTATGGGTGATATGTGGCCAGTGGGATAACAGGCTGTGTGATAGCCATTTTGGATTACTAGAGACTGGCATAGTTATAGCACCAACTCATTTAGTCGGGGGTTCACATTATGAACCGACCCTTGTATGTTGTAGTAGTTGAGTACTAACCCATATAGTGTGTACTCTTCAGATGTATTCCTTCAATGTGCGTAGGTTAAGAACCAGTGAATATTCATGGCAAGCTAGGTTAAGAATTTTGGTTACATTGATAGTCATAAATAGAGTTCAATCAAGTTTACTTGTGTTTGATCCCTCTCAGAAGTGTGCATGTGAGAGTGTGTGTGCATGCATACGTCTATGAGTCTCTATAAGACATGAAACGAGAGAGATTTAGAAATAATGGGAGGATCAAAGGATACGTGAAGGTAGAGATGTAGAGAAGGGGAGATAGAGCTAGAGAGAAAATGTTACAGGACCATGGTACATGGAGATTAGATTATTCCACAAATTAAATAAGAAAAGAAATAAACCATAACATCATAGCATAAAATCAAGAGCATAAAAATCAAAGAACACAAGATTGGGTGCAATATC